>NC_050577.1:45078330-45403514 GCF_011100635.1 Trichosurus vulpecula | reverse complement strand
ATCCACTCCAACATTTGTCATTTTCCTTTTTTGTCTTGTTAGCCAATAAGGTGTGAGGTAGTAGCTCAGAGTTGTTTTAATTTGCATTTCTCTCATCAGTAGTGATTTAGAGCATTTTTTTAATATGACTAGAGATAGCTTTGATTACTTTGTCTGAAAACTGCCTGTTCATATCCTTTGACCATTTATCAGTTGAGGAAAGGCTCTTATTTCTATAAATTTGACTCAGAGTTTTGTTTGAGAAATGAAGTCTTTATCAGAGAAACTCACTGTAAAAAATTTTTTTTTACAATAGTGATTACCAACAACTATTTCCCTCCATCCTATTTTCTACCTGTTTATCCTACTCTCTCTGTGTCTTTGTCTCTCTCTGTCTCTTTGTCTGTCTCTCTGTCTCTCTCTGTCTCTCTCTGTCTTTCTCTGTCTCTGTCTCTCTCTCTGTCTCTCTCTGTCTCTCTCTCTGTCTCTCTCTCTGTCTCTCTCTGTCTCTCTCTGTCTCTCTCTGTCTCTCTCTCTCTCTCTCTCTCTTTCTCTCCTTTTACCTGTCCTTTCTCAAAAGTGTTTTGCTTCTGACTTTTACCTCACTCAAACTGCCCTCCCTTCTATCAGCTCCACCCCCACCCCTTTCTCTTATCCCCTTCCCTTCCTAATTTCTTGTATGGGAAGATAGATTTCTATACCCAAGTGAGTATGTACTTTATTCCCTCTTTGAGCCATTTCCCATGAGAGTAAGGTTCATGTGCTGTCCTCCCCACTTGCCCCATTTCCCTTTCCACTGTAAAATCTCTTTCAAGCCTCTTTTATGTCAGATAATTTATCCCATTCTACCTCTCCCTTTCCCCTTCTCCCAGCACATTCTTCTTTCTTATCCCTTAATTTTATTTTTTTAGGTAATCATACAATCACATTCAACTCACAGCTCTGCTTTCTATGTATACTCCTTTTAACTGCCCTAATAATGAGAAAGTTTTTAGGACTTATCAGTATCTCCTTCCCATGTAGGAATATAAACAGTTTAACCTTTTCAAATCCCTTATGATTTCTCTTTCCTGTTTACCTTTTTATGCTGCTTTTGCATCTTGTATTTGAAAGTCAAGTTTTTTTGAACATATCTGTATCTTTATTTGAACAATTTTTTTCTATGATAACTAGGCACGCAGTGTTTTATGATGCACACATTGACTAAGTACAACATCAGACAAATGCAATAGCTTAGGGCATATATGTCATTTTGATATTGTTTTGGTTTTCATCTAAGTACTATAGTGATATCCAGTGAAAACCCATTTTTCAAAGGCCCTTGGTTGAGATGAGGTGAATTATCAACTTTCATTTTTCTAAAAAAAAATCACTTCTTATGTATTATACTTGAAATGTCTTCAGTTTCAAATTGGAATTAAATGATAATGACCATCAGCTTCTTGGCACTACTATTTTCTCTTTAATGGAATGAATGTTTCAAAGATGAATTCTATCACATCTCACATATAACACAAATTAGGACACTGTCTTTAAATTCAATAGGGTAGAATCTTTGATGAACCAGAACAATATCTATAAAACAGCTGTTAAAAGATGCATAATTCTAAGCATCTCAGTAAAATAGCCATTTGCTATTAAATTCAGTCAACTAATTTTTGTGCAACACATTTTGGGCTGTTATAAATTTTAAGGGAGAAACCTACAATTAAATATTGTTGGTATTGTTGATTCTATTTTTTTGATGAGTAACCTGATACTAAGAGAAGTTAAGTAACTTGCCAAGGTCAAACAACTAATGTGAGTTCCACCCCTTTTAACAAAGAATAAAAGATCCTAGGAAAACAGTTATGCAAATATAACCAATGCATCGACCAAATTTGATGTGTTGTACTCAGTGTTTGATAATCATATATTCAAAGAAGGGAGGGAGGTACATTCTCATCTTTCTTCTTTGGGGCATGGCATGATAAATATAATTCATACTCTTAGTTTTACTTATTTTGTCCTCCTTGTTCTTTCAGTTTACAGTATATCGTTTCCCCTCTTCTGGTTTCTCCATTTGCAGCAGTTCTACACACTTTTGTCTTTATAGTATTCATTTCTTACAGTACAATAATATTCCACCCCACCCACATAATTAAGTTTGCTTTGCCATTCCCTGGTTGGTGGTGATTTAATTTGTTTCCACTTCTTTGGAATACCTTGTACTTTGATGTATATGGGATGTTTGTTTTTATCAGTCAGTTCCGTAGTGTAGATTCCTATTGGTGAGATCTCTGGAGAAAATGGTACTTATATTTTAGTCACTTTCTTAGCATATTTCCAAATTACTTTCCAGTGCCATTTGTCAGCTCTCCACTTGTTAGAGCGAAGATCATAATCCATCCTTAACTAGAGAAAAAAATAGAAATGAGAAGATATGGCTTGTAGTTAAGGCCATTCCACCCTATTCTATTCAAATAAACTGTTGGCATTTGAAAAATGGGAAATAGATAAAATAAAAGACACCAACACAGACTATTGCTATTTTCTAAGGAATGCGATTGTCACAACAAAGGTACTAAGGTGGTCTAGAAACATTCTTTGCAAACACTTGCTTTCCTCGTCTGGTAGAGAGGCTTGGTAAACAAGGGCCAACAAATGTACAGAAAATAATCTTACATGTAAAATCTTCTGGAAAAGGATGGAAAGAAAAGTAAGAGCAGCAGTGTCTTATACAACAGGAAGAAGCAATGAAGGCGTGAGCAGATTTGCTGAGAGCTAGGTGAGAGAACTCAGCAGAGCTGCCCTCATTGAGGCCTTTTGTTTTTACATCACCTATAACTCCAAGACCAAGTAGTTTTGATAATTACTGGCTCTTTGTATAAGTTGAAGTCTAGAAATGTGATTCACCTTCAATTCTTGCTTTTCATCAGTGATTTTCCCTTCTAGATCTATTGTACCTTCAAATTAATTTTTGTTATTATTCCATCTAGTTCTATAAAGTATCTACTGTGTAATTTGATTGGCATAGCACTAAATCTAAATTAATTTATATAGTATCATTTATATTTATATTGGCTCAGCCCAGGCATAAGGGTTGAATATTCCTCCAGTTATTTGAGTTATTCAGTTATCTAAGTGGGCGGTGAAGTGCTGCAGTAGATAGAGAGCTGGGCCTAAAGTCAGGAAGCCCTGAGTTCAAATCCAGCCTCATTCACTTACTAGTTGAGTGACCCTGAGCAGGTCATTTACCCTATGCTTGCCTCAGTTTCCCCATCTGTAAAATGAGGATAATAAAAGTATTTACCTCACAGGGTTGTTGTGATGATGAAATGAAATAATATTTATAAAATGCTTAGCATAATGATTGGCACATAGTAGGTACTATATAAATGTTAGCTATTCTCTTCTTTGCCTGACTCTCATCTCCAGGATTTTTAAAGATGAAAGTGGGAGGAGGACGAGAAACAAAAAAGACGAAAGCTCTATAAGGATTATTCTAACAACCTCTTCTCTCCATAAATGTCAGTGAGAGCCCTGGAACAAATATGGAAGAGCATTAGGATGGAACTAGTCTAGAGAAAGACAAGCCCACTCGTTGTTAGGTGACATCATTTCAGGACCTGTTGAAAGACCAGTTCTCGAGGTTCTTTAAAAGGGGGTGATAACAGAGTTTTGAGAAAAATCTCAGGACTTTTGGGTTCTTTTTTTAAAATTAAATTTCTTTAATTTAAAAATTTTAAATCCCCTCATCTGTAAAACGAGAGAGTTGGACTGAATGTGAGAGGCAGCTTATCATGGTGGGTGAAGCACTCACTGGACTTGGAGCCCCGAAGAGCTGAATTCCAATCCCTCAGGCATTAACTTGCAGTGTCTGTGTTCTCCTTCAGACATGAAAGCTGCTTTCTTAGTTGTTGGCGCCTTCTCCCCAGGTACTTGACTGATCTCTCCACCAAACCAGTGGAAGGCTGGATTGTGTCTACTGCAGTAGAGGTTCTGATGGGTTGCTTGACATATCTAGTAGTCTATATCCTCATATTTTTATTTATATGGTGCATTCCTTTAAGTGATGTAATTTAATCTTTGATAAATTGATATATTTGATAAGTACAGAGGAAAGACTCCTCCCACTTCTAGTGCCTTACCTCTTGACTTTGCACAGCCCTCCTTCACTTAAATCCAGTTCACTTGCACGTCCTGGTCTTCTTTGACAATGAAGGACAAGTGACAACAAGACTCCTCCCATTGCTGGTATCTTCTTTCTTAGATTACTGTTTGTTTACATGGCATTCATTTCATATTGTATAGTGTTACATGCATACTGTCAGCCCCATTAGAGTGGAAGCTCCCTGTTTTTGCCTTGCTTTCTATCACCAGTACTTAGCACAGCATCTGGCACAAAGAAAGTCTAATCCAGGGATGGGGAGCCTGTGGCCTGGAGGCCACATGTGGCCCTCTAGATCCTCAAGTGCAGCCTTTTGCCTGAGTCCAAGTTTTACAGAACAAATCCTTTTATTAAGGGGATTTGTTCTGTGAAGTTTGGATTCAGTCACAGGGCCGCACTTGAGGACCTAGAGGGCCACATGTGGCCTCGAGGCCTCAGGTTCCCAACTCCTGGTCGAGTCCATCCCCCACACAGTTGCTAAAATGGTTTTCCTACAGTGAACATGTCACTCCCCATTCCACCAACTTCACTCCCTGTTACCATTTGGATTCAATAAAAACCCCTTTGTTTGGCATTTAAACCACTTTACAAACTAGTCACAACCTACCTTTCCAGCCTATTTCGTGTGACTCTTCTTTATGCTCCTGGGGCTCGGCTCAGTCGGCTTCCTTGCTGTTCCTCACATGTGCTGCAGTATTTCCCATTTTGTCCGTGGAATGCCCTCCCTCCTCACCTCCACTTATTAGCTTCCCTAGTTTTCTCTCAAGACTCACCCAGAGGGGCAGTTTCTGCTGGAAGGCTTTCCCGGTCTTCCCTGGGGCTAAGGCCTCCTTCTTCCCTCTTTACTTTGTATTCTTTTTTTTTATATCCCTATATAGGTCCATGTTGCCTCCCTCACCCCCATCCCCCAGCACAAGCTGTTCTAGGGCAGAGGCTTTGCCTTTATTTCCTCGAAGCACAGTATCTCGTGTACAGTAGCTTTTTGAATTGAATTAAATAATATTGAAGATTTAAAAAGACTTTTCCCTAGGCTTTTTGTTTCATTAGCATATGTGAATAGCGTTAATTCTCTAGCAATTTAGGGGACCTTATACAAAAAAATCTCATTAACTTTGATGAAGGTACTTGTGCCAGGTATTTTAATTCTGTTTTACAGACATAAAAAGAGGGTGGGCAGCAAGCATTTATTAAGTGCTTACTCTGTACCAGACACTGTGCTAAGTCTTAGAGTTATCAAATATAAGCAAAAAAAAAAAAAGACTATTCCTGTCCTCCAGGAACTTACATTTTAATGGAGGAAGACAACATAAAAAGGAGGGAGAAAGCAAGGAGGGATATCTGTGAGAAAGGGAGTGGGGCATGGCAGCAGACTCCTTAGATTTCAGAGCATGGGTATGAGGGGAATGAAGCATGACTGTGCCAGTTTCCAAAATGGAGGCCTTGAAAGGAACTCACCAATGGGAGTGGGAGGCCAACACCGTAGGGTGTGTTGGCAATCAAAATGGGGTCTTAGCACTTAGTTCAACCAAGTGCCCTTGAAAAGTTTGGCCTTTGTTTCCTTGATTAGATTGGGGGTCCTTGGTGACCTTCTTGCCTCAGGGGAGGGCCTAGTTTACATGGGTTTGAGTGGCATGTTTGGGACATAAGAGGCTTTTAGACCACATGGGTTTAAGTCCCCTCTTTGTGACGATTTTAGGTCACGTGGGTGAGTCACATGTGTGACTCACCCTTGACCCTGAAAAAGATATAAAACCAGGGGTTGGCTTTCTATTTTTTGGAGCTCTTACCTACAGCCATGGTGGCATGCATGACTCTGGGCCAGCCCTTGTTATGCGCTCCCGGGCAGAACCTAGATGTTGGTAACTATTTGGCCTGTCTGTCAATGTTTCTAATTTGTTTGTATTTGCTCTGAAGTTCAGGGTGCTGGCTTTTTCCCCTGAACTAAGTGAATGGTATTTGTATGCTGAATTAAAGTAAGCTTGTTAACCCTTTAACATTGCTTTCTTTAGTAAATCAGATGAAAAGAACTTGGGCTTTTGCAGCGTTCTGTGAGCTGGCTGTTGTTGCTTTTACACCCACCACAGCAGCTTCTAGCCGGATTGTTGAAACACAGGGTGAGAAGGCCTCAAGCACTGAAGGAAGTTCCAGGGGGAGAAGGCGGCTGAATCATGTTGGCAAGGTCCATAGGGTTAGAAGCAAAGCCAGGATGGGAATTTTGGTGGGGAAGGGAACTCTATATCAGAACCTTCTCTGCAAGTGATAGTCTTATGAAGTTGTCTGGGGTACTGACCAGAGTCACACAGACACTATCTGTCAGAGGTGTGAGCCCAGGTCTCTCACGGCCAGGGTTTCTTGACTCTGATGCCAGCTCTCTCTCCCTTATACAACATAGCATCTGCCATGGTAGGAGTCACAGTAGTTGATTTTTCTTATCATCAGATTTTTCAGATATCATTTCATCACTTCTCAGGGAATTAAGAGACAATCAATAAACAAACATCTATTAAGCATCTATTATGTGCAGGATGCTATATGATGGGCCTAGGAGAAGTTCCATTTGTGTAAAGCAGTTCTTATCCTCAAGGATCTTGTATTTGTCATCCTGAGTTCTAGCTCAGCTTGGCTACTATCTGTCTGTGGCATCCTGGTCACTCATTTTTTTCTCTGAGCCTTCCTTTCTGCTTCTGTAGGATGCTGGATGGAATAGGGTTGGATGCAGCTATCTTTGGGGTCACAGAATCTCAAAGTCTGAAGGAACCTAAAAAGAGCATTTAGTTCAGTCTGTACCTGAACAGGAATCCTTTCCATGATGTCTCTGACAAATGGTCAACCTACCTGTGCTTGGAGATTTCCAGTGAAGAGACAGCCCATTCATTACACTTTGGGGAGGGGTTTATTGTTAGGAAGGTTTTCCTTACATTGAGCCTAAATCTGCCCCTACAACTTCACCTTAGTCTTCCTACTTCTGCCCCTGAGATCAAACAGAAAATCCCAGCTGGTCAGAAAATTCTCTGATTCTTCAAATTCTTTTAAAACAAAACAAAAACCCAAACCCTGATGCAGCCAATGTGATTCTATGAGATATTCTTCCCCATTGGGGGTTAGCATACAGGTTCTGAGGAGTATTTTGCAGTGAACTCTAAGGCTTTCTCTACTCCGAACACTAGGACACAAAACAAGTTTGATTTTTTTTTCAGGTCCTTTTACCTGGCTATCTCAGCCCTCTACAGAACCATATTTATAAGGCCTGAGTGCCCCAGAAGGCTGCATACATTTTCTTCTGAAAAGAGCCCATTGAGAATTACCACATGTTTAGACGAGCAGATTAATGTATGCCACTGTATCTAATCAGCCACATCTCTTTTATAGCCTGCATAATAGGCTGTATAATTATCAGATGCTGAACTGACACCTGGCATAGGGTGAATTTTGAAATGCGAGGTTACAAAAAAAATAAGCTGCTGTTTCTGATACTCATCTTCAAACTATAGCCTAGGTTAGGGTTTTGATAAATTATCTAGCCTTTAAGAGACAACCTCCATTTCCATTTTTCATGAGAACATCTTTATTTCTTTTTCCCTGGGAACCAAGTGGTAAAGTATCTCATGTCTTTTAAAAAACTGTCGCATGAGTGCTTGAAACTGGAAACTTAAAATTGCACTGGTTATGCAACCTGTTTTGAGAGGTGGTAGTACTGTCTAGTAAATGTTCCAGAGGCCTGCTCTCTGCATGTGAGAACAGATAATCAGATTTTCTTAGTTTATTAGGTCAATTAAATGTAATATCACGGCATGAACAGTTGTCATCTTTTTTTTTCTATTTTTATGGTCAGTATAATCTTACCAACAAGAACAACAGTAATAATTTATGGGTCAGGCTACATCTTGTGGGTAGTGGTGAGACGAGGCTACTTTTCTGCAGCTATACACTTCCTAGCCTGCTCCTTCCCAACAGAAGCATAGGGTTGGGGTGCAGTTAAGGAGCAAAAATTGACAGGTAACTTTGGACATCTTAAAGAGAGCAAGAAGGAAAATGTCTCTTCTGCCTCTGTTCTCTTCTGTTTTTGGTTGTTTGGTTTTTTGGGGTTTTTTTTTTTGGTCTTCCTTCTGTCCCTATAAAGGACAAATGTGTGAAAGCCAAGACTTGAATTGTTTCTTTAGAATTTTGCATACTAATAAACTTGTAAGAGTTCAAAGGTGATTCTTAATATTCTGAACTGAAAGTCCCATGCTCCCGTGGGGCCCCTCTCTGGACCAGAGTCAGTCTGACCTACTTGCTTGGGTTTCTAAATGTGATTTGATAAATCAAAATACTTATTAGAATATACTAAGGATTTTTATCTTGAGGAAACTATGCTGATAGCCCTAAAGAGGTATATCCCAGAGATGGAAAGCTGGGGCAGAATTCTAAAGGTGGGAAGCATCCTCTGTAGGCAAATACATCTTCTGATGAACCTAGATAAATGAAAATCTTGAAAAACTGCCCAGTTTGTCATGTAGAATCTTAGAGTTCATCAGTTTCATCATTTGTCTAGTTTTTCGTCTCATTCCAATCACTTCTGTGCATCTCCTTCTCTCATTTCCTCCTTTGTAACCCTGGTCCTGCTGATTTTGTTTTCAAAGATATAATTTCCATTTTGGCAGGTTTATAGTTTTGATACACTCTGGCTCTTCAGAGTAAAACTTATAAATCCAGTAATAACAGATATGCAAAAATGAGGTCACCTAAAATTTTAAATGAAAGTCTTAATTTTTGGTCTCTATGCACTATAAAACACCAATTCCCATAGTTTAAAATGTTCACTTTTTTATATTTCTAAATTTATTCTTGTTCTAGGCAGGTTTCAGTATAATTACAGTAAATCTGATTTTCAAGGCATGACTCTACCATGTGTTAGAGATATATAATCTCTTTAAATCATATTACTTTTCTGTAGGAAGCTTCTGTGCTCATTGAAGGTATATTCAGACTTCTTCCAAGTTAATACTTCCTCTTTTCTCATTTAAATCTTAAAAAAAAACTAACTGAAAGCAGAAGGATTTTTTTTTATTTGACATTTTTATTTCAAATACTATAGAATTCTTTCATGGATATAACTCATCTTGTACAGAGTTCATGGTACTAACAGATTTGAATTTAATCTGTGTTTGAAAACAACTTAGTCACATCTTTTAAATCCATTCTTCCCGCCTCCCCAACTATCATGGCCTTGGTTCCCATAACATGACAATATGGCACCTTCCCTTAAAGGGCTAAATATAGTTTAGTGCAGTCTCTCTTTCCACAGAGTTAATTAACCAGAAAATGGTACAAGTCTTGATGCTTATATACTTAGATCCCAGAGGGACTAAGATAGCTGATCTCAGATGGCAGTAAATTGAATTAGCGTGACAGCCTCATTGAGTTTATAGAGACTGTGACAATAAATGCCACCCTCCCCCCCATAGCTAAGACATTGAAATTATTGGTTATCTGGCATTAGAAATGACTTATTTCATCTAAATGTTCCAGGCCAAAAAATGTTTTGATTATTACTTATTTATTCAATAAAAGTGTTTTTGTTAAATACATTATTGGATCTGCATTATACTGGTATCAGAATGGGTGAATACATATATATGTATACCTACACACACCAATACACAGGGTGCCCCAAAAGTCTTAGTGCGATTTAAACCTTTAATAACTTAAATAGATTTAATAGTTTAAGAGGCAGATACAGCCCAAATGCACTCAGACCTTTGGGACATTTTGAATATGGCAGAGGTGATTTCATTAAATTAATATTTTGTATAAGAACATTATGTAAAGCAAACATTTATGTCCTCTGAAAACTTGATTAGCTTACTTGGATAGATTGTGGTGGTAATAGTAATAGTAATATTAAAGTCACTATTAGGGGTAAACAGCTTAAGGGGCAGTTGGGTTCGCAGCTATTCCGACACTGTCTGTTAAGTAATTTTTTGACCATTTAGGGCTGCCTGGGTCAGGGACTTCGGTGTGTACAAAGCAGTCACCACAACTGGGAAAATCAATTCAAATTTCACGTTATCTCCACAGTGGGTTAGCAACTTCATCATCTTTGTGCATCTGAGAACAGTCAACATCAGCAAATTCTGTGATTGCGCCTTCAGGGCGCAGGCTGCTGCCCAGAAGAAAAGCTGGTTTGGCTTTGCTTTGATGGGAAGAGATTTGATTTCTTTCCCTTAGCAATATGCACTAAAGGGACACATTTTGTTAATCGTGAAGGGGATTGTCCATGGCTGGTCATCAGCAGAGTTGGTGGTAGTGACATCAGTCGCCCATGAGCCTGCCTCCAGGAGAGCACCTGTAAGAAACCACCAGTTCACCTGCATGATTTTATTCTAAGGAAAATAGAAGATTTTACAGTAGAGTCTTCCTATGTGATCCTACCACCTTTCCTTGGATCTATGCCATTTTATGTGTTCAAGTCCTTCAGCATTGAATATCTCCTCCCCTTTTTATGTAAAGGTGAGAGAGAAGACATAGAAGATTATGCGAATTCTCGATTATAAGTGGATTGTCCTTTATGTGACCACTTTTCCATTTATGTCAGCTCATCGAGCGTTTAGCTTCTGTGTTGTACATGGTGGTTTGTGAACATATGCATTGTTATTTATTTCAGTAGTAGATAACCATGACACTGAATATTAATTCCAGCAATCAGGGAGATGAATTTTTTTGGGTGGGGGAGGAACCTAAGGGAAAAATCAATTAAATTTGACCAAATTATGAGACATTATTAGTGTAAAGTTATAAGTGTGTTACAGAGCTGACAGACCAAGTCCCTGGAGTGCATGTGTTCCTTTTTCCCTTATTAAATCACTATCCAAGTTATGAGTGGCATGGGAATCAATAAAGGAGGACATTGTACATCTGCCATTGTGGCTGCAAAGACAGCATCCCATTGCTGGTGGTTTTAGGAGTGGATATTGGAGAGATATTCCATCTCAGATTTCCATCTCACAAGTTTTCAGACTGCTTATCAACAATTCCATCACATAGTTATAATTACTCTAGCATTAGCTTTCAATTAGTAGAAGGGAATAATTTTTTTCCCTAGAGATGTGGTTCTCAAAGACAGTCACATTACATTTAACAGTCATATTAAGTCATAGAATTTTTTTAAAATGAAAACTGTCTTGGACATAACATAAAGCATAATCCTTGTCGAGATATTTCACAACTCTTAATTCTAGCCCTTTTGTTTTGTGAAGGTAATAGAATGTAAGGAATGAGAAAATAGAAATGTTGGTTCAACAGCACCAGATCAAATATGCTTTTGGGTAGCATATTAGCAGTCATCTCTCAACAACCAAATATTTGCCTTTCTATTTACAGTGCCATGTATTTAGAGTTAACATATCTATTCCCGGCTTTTTATACAAGCACATTAAGGTCTTGGTATCCAGAGAGATTAAGACATTTTTATAAGACCAAACATGGTTCGTCATAAGCGGTCTTGTAGCATCATTTGATCATTGTGGGTTTGTGTTTAGGTGGGGAATATTCTGCACACCCGTGACTTTATAACAGAATGAATTCTTTGTAGTATCCTGATATATTTTTTGTGCATGTCATGGGGGCCTGGCCGATTTGCTACAAGCAGATTTTGTGTGCATTTTTTAAAAAAAGTTCTAAATTTGTTTGATTTGAAAGTGATTCTCGGACTTATGATACATGTACTTGAGCACTTTGGAGGGCCAGGATTTCTTTGGCGTGCTCATTCGCTCACTGATGGGTTGTAATGTCTCCCATGCCTTATCGGAGGGTGTTACAGTTGCCGGGACTGAACAAATTCTTTAACTGCTGGTGAAAACCTCTTTAAATCGATCTCGAACTTGAGATGTGCAGTTCATCTCTGGGCACAGGCATAAAGCCTTCTGAGCTCAGTGGGACTTCCCAAACCCTTTCCATTTTTGGCGTGGATTTCAAGAACCCAAGGAAGTCAAAAACAATCCTGGTCCTGGGGGAGGTGACATGGAAAAAATAGGAACATACAGGTACATGCTGAATAGAGGTGAGTCCTGGCTGAAGCCCAAGACGCCAAAGGCAGGAGGTGAGGATGGAGAGCTTTTCTCTTGGTTAATCACAGATGTATACAGTCCCTCTCCTTTTCAGCATTTTTCAAGGTCCTGTGGCTGGATGCGAGTGGGTGACCATGAATGTCCGCTTTGCCCTGTTGGACATTTTTGCTCCAGACATTTTTATTTGTTGTTTACATTTCTTTGTCCCCATGATTTCTCTTAGCTTCTCAGGAGTCTCAGTGCAGGTTTAACTTGACAAAAGAGGAGGCGTCTTAAGGCTGACTCTGAGGGAGTACATTTCTTTGCATCCCAGCTGTTATGTAGGACCTACTGGCCACCTGTGGGAGGGCTGCTGCTGCATGTGGGGGCCTTCCTCTGCTCTGGGAATCCACACCAAGATGTCACTTTCACTACTTTACAGTTATCTTCTAAATCTTATCTTGCTTGCTTCATTTTTCTGTGATTTTTTCCTTAGGCTTGGTTTTTGTATTTTGGGAGGGTGAATGAGATTTATTACAGTCATTTCTTGGGATAAAACCAGTGGCCAAATGAATTACTTACAGGGTATTATAGTTCCCTAGTAACCGCCTGAAATTAACATTCCTCTCAAAATAGCAAACTCACCTCTAGGAAGGAGCTTACTCACCTGTATTTTCTGGGATTTTTCTTGAATTATGAATCTCTGTGAATTATGAAATCATGAATATATTTCTGACATAAAATCATATTTTCCTTGTTTTCCTATTTCCTGTCTAGGAAGAACGTGTTGTGAATCATATGGCAGCAAAGATTATTGAGAATGTCTGTACTACTTTTTCTGTGCAAGCCCAAGGCTTTATCACAGGGGAAATTGGACCGGTTTTATGGTACCTCTTCAAACATTCTACTATAGACTCTCTAAGGATCACGGCTATATCGGTGAGACTGCACCTGCATTACCATTTTCTCAGCTTCATTAATATGAATTTACACTAAGTGAATCTTGTGGTGACGGAAGGGTGGGGCATATGAATGGAGGTGCTTGGGCATGCATAATAATACCACAGAGGTCATATTTTCCTTCTATGAGGATGATTCTTAAACTGAGACTGAAAATCCACCAAGGGATTGGTGGGAAATTTTTTTCCTCTATTTTGATTAATTAAATATTTTATTTCCCCTAAATTATATGTAAAAATAATTTTTAACATTTGTTTTTTAAAACTTTGAATTCCAAATTCCCTCCATTTCCCTCCCTCCCTCTTCATTGAGAAGGCAAGCAATTTGACATATATTATATATGTGCAGTCATGCAAAACACATTTTCATATTAGTCATGTTGTGAAAGAAAACAAGAAAAATTTAAAAAGAAAAAAAAAAGTCTGCTTCAATCTGCATTCAGACTCCATAAGTACTTTCTCTGGAGATGCAGAATTTTCCATCATAAGTCCTGAGAAAATGTCTTGGATCATTGTATTGCTGAGCACAGCTAAGTCTTTCATAGTTGGTCATTATACAATATTGCTATTACTATGTACACTTTTCTGGTTCTGCTCATTTCACTTTGTATCATGTAAGTCTTTCCAGGTTTTTCCGAGAGCGTCCTGCTTCTCATTTCTTATAGCGCAATAGTATTCCATTACATTCATATTTAGCCATTTCCTAATTGAGTGGCATCCCCTCAATTTCCAATTCTTTGCCACCACTTAAAGAGCTAGTATAAATATTTTTGTACATACAGATCCTTTTCCTTTTTGTTTTTTATCTCTTTGGGATGTAGACCTACAGACTAGATATTGCTGGGGCAAAGGGTAGGCATGGTTTTATAGCCCTTTGGGCATAGTTCCAAATTGCTCTCCAGGATAGTTGGATCAGTTCACAACTCTACCAGCAGTGCATTAGTGTCTCAATTTCCCCACATCCCGGATTGGTGGGAAATTTTAAGAGGATTACAGAGATTACAACACAATTACTAAGAGCTGGTGCTGGGGGGGAGGGGATGTATGTGGGGGTAGGAAAATACAAAAACTAGCTTCTTCTGTTCTTTGGGCCCTTCCCTGCTCTTAACTCCAAGCCCTGAAAGCCCATGTTGAATTCATCTGCTCACAATGGTTGAATTCTCTCTTGTAGGAAGATATCAGTATGGTGGATGTAGATAGGATTTAATGATAATAGCGTACATTTATTTCATGCTTTAAGTTTTGCAAAGCACTTTACAAACATTATTTCACTTTATCTCGGTATAATCCTGAGAGCCAAGTGCTGTTAGCTCCATTTTACAGATGAGAACCGTGCGGCAAAGAGGGTTTAAGTGCACAACTAGGGGGTGACTGAGGTGAGATTTGAACTATCCATTGTGATACCCCGTCTCTGATGTATTGAGGACAACGCTCAGGGTCTATGCAGGTGGTGCCAGTTCATGGTCCCTTTGAAGTCTTTCAGGGTTCTCACTGAGCCTTCTCTGACTTCAGAATGTTGGACGCTTGGCTGCCCAGTCCTTTGTTCTCTTGAAACATAGCTCCCTGGCCTGTCTTCCCCATCTTGACTATTGGCTCATTCCTTTGCCATTTATGATCTTAGTTTGGTCCAGGCGGGGGGATGCAGTTCCATCCTAGGCGCTTGACTCTCAAAGGAGCTTGGAGTCCCAAGGCCAAGGTTCTGACTCAGCAGCCACTTCTTACAAGCTATGATGCCTTAGTCAAATCTCTGAACTTCTCTCAAGCTTATTCTCAACAAGAAGAGCGCTGGATGACCACTTGAGATCCTTATGACCCTGCATGTTTTGACCACTAGCGAGGGGAGGACAAGAACCTCTGGTGTCCAACATGAGGGCCAAGCATTCCCTTAGCAAGGGACACAGATAAACTCCAGACCGGGGTAGGATGGCCCTTCAGTCGTTGACATTGATGAATGCTAGCAGGACTGGAAAGGTATGCTGGGGAGAGGACAGAGTCTCTAATTGCCCCTCCTGGTGTCACCTAGGGGCTTCCTGAGACCCAGCTCCTAGTCAGTTCCAGACTGGCAGCAGTAACCCAGCTTCCTACATCATTATCACGTTCCCTCCATAGTAATGATGTTCTTCTTAAACTTGTGGTTTTGGGTTAAGCATATGATCTTATTGGCAGACATAGCCAATGGTGGCTGTGATTCTTTCAGTAGAAGTTCCTGAAGGAGGGTCATGTGCCATTTGGACCCGGGGGTGCCTGGTCCTTAGGTAAAATCATACCCAATAGCCTTGGAAGTTACCACTCCCTCTATGGTTCTGCTAGCAAGTTTGAAGATGTTGTGCCAGGGACATAGAGATCTCTCTCTGTGCTTCCCCTGGCTCTCTAAACCCAGCGCTATTATCGATACTGTTATTGATCTCATCACCATCTCGTGTGGCTCAGACCTTCCAAGGGCCTTCCTTCCAATGGACCTCCAAAGCACCATCAGTAGCTGTGCTGAATCAAGGAAGGCAGTTCATAGATTCAGATATCCTGCAGGGAACCCTTCTATGTGTAGTGGGGCCTTGGAAATCCTGCTAGACTGGAGGAAACTGCTTAGTTAGATAGCCATTACTGAGAATTAACTGTAGCTGGAAAAGATGCTTAGAACAATAGAACATTGTGAATAAAGCCATTTTTGTAATCACCACTGTTTTAGTAGTGGCGAAAAACTACTGAAGTCTACAAATTATGTTGCCCTTATATCCTTATATCTAATACATGAAATCATTCAAAAGAGCAAATAAAAATAATTCTTTAGCTTCTTCTTCCTTAAGTGCATCCATTTATGTTTCTCAAAGATGTGTAGGCTTCAATTTTGAACTTAACTCTTTCTTGGAAAATTGCACAAATAAAATAAATTCCAAGAGAATGGATATTTTTAGGAAGAACAAAAAGGTACTTTTCTTTCTGCATTATCTTTAGATTGTTCGTTCCTTTTAGTGTCCAAATTCAGTCCTGAAAAATCTACCTTAATTACTTTACACTCAATCAGTAAGCCTTGAGAATTGATACTTTTTTTAAATTAAGAAAGTAGAAACACTTACATGCTTTTAAGACTCCACATTCTCTCAAATGCTTCGAAGCCTTCCATAAATACTGAAACCAAGACTTAAAATTCTTTTGAGAAGTTATTTTCGATTAAATCTTAATCTTCTATATGTTTTTCAAAACCACAAGTCTGTTGGGCTTTCGAACAGCATTCTAAAGAGGAGGCATTTTAGTTGATCCTAATATGGCTTTGAATATTCTTCATAACTAGTCTAGAGAAACATTTTTACCACGAAGTTCCTCCATTTTAATTGGATAGGGATTTTGTATCAATAGAAAGTCAAGTTTTGCTGTGCCAGCTGCTCCAAGAATCTTTACAATGCTAATGAGACTGATTGTTTCTCTGTGTCGAAATCACTGTTGGGAGAATTCTTAATTTATTTGAAAACATTCTGATTGTGGTAGGATCCGGAGGGAATCCATGTAAAATGTTCCTTCATTCTCTTTTGTCCTTGGGTTAAAAAATAATTAAACAATTCTCTTTTGGTTTCACAGAGGATAGTTTTCTTAGATTCATTACAAACTCCAGTTTTGAAACTTTTCAAATGCCCTAATTAAAGACAGCTTTCTGTAATCGGATCTTATTTAGCAATTTTCTTTTCCTCTCTCTTCATATTAGAGTTACAGCTTCCCTACTAGCAGTAATACTAATTTTAATTTTAGTTTCTAGATCCTCATTTCTGCCTCTTTCTAACCTGTTTTGTGGAACTTGTCCTCTCTTGTACCTTCTGAGATGAAATTATGCCAAGAGTAACTTACTGCCATTTCTTCTCTAAAGACAGCAACTTGGAACTTGGGCCTTTCCATTGTATTATATTGTGTTGTGTTGTGCTATGTAGTATTGTGTTGTGTGTTGTGTTGTGTTGTGCTATCTTTTTCATTAATGGGCACTTTATACAACCAATGCTCGCACAGCTTTTGTGAATGTACAGCGTTTTTGTAGCGTGGGAAAATTTCTTTTGGGGGGGAAACTACCGTATAATACTATAGGAACAAAATGTGACTTAGAACCAGTAGACCTAAGTGTGAACCCTGCTTCTGATACTGTGTGATATGTGACCACACGCACCTCAGATTCCTCATATGTAAAATGAGCATGGTAACGATACAATGATCCAAGACAACTCCAAAAGATTCCTGATGGACAATGCTAACCACATCCAGAAAAAGAACAATGGAGCCTGAATGCAGACGGAAGCAGATTATTTTCACTTTTTTTTGGTTTTTTCTTTCTTGTGCTTTTCCCCTTTTGTTTTGATTTTTCTTTCACAACACGACTAATGTGGAAATATGTTTAACATGATTGTACGGGTATAACCTATGTCAGATTGCTTGCTGTCTTGGGGAGGGGGATGGGGAGGAAGGGAGAGAGAAAAATTTGGAACTCAAAATTTTACAAAAAGGAATGTTGAAAACTATCTTTGCATGTAATTGGAAAAAAATAAAATACTATTAAGGAAAAAAAGAAACAACAGTGAAACAGAAAAGAAATGAGCATGATAATATACTGTTCACCTCTGTGAGGAAAGTAGCTTGTCAGCATCAAGGTTTTTTTCAATATGAACTGTTCGTCTTATGCAGGCACACAGATGACTTACTCAACAAATCCAAGCTGTCATGGTTGTTCACCTCTGTGCACTTCTCATTCAGGCCAAATTGGACTTTTGGCTGTACCTCGCACCTTACATTCTCTTTCCTATTTCCACGTCTCCCAGGCTGGAAGGCCTTCCCTTGTCACCTCCCCTAACATCCTTCAAAGTACAGCTCCAGCCTGTCCTCCTGTGGGAGCCCGCTAGGTCCAAGCCTCCTCTCTCCCCACCCCCCTCTACCTCCAGAAGTTACCTTGCATGTATTTTCTATTTGTTTATATGTGTGTACGTGTTGTTTCTCCAAAGAAGTTGAGGGTAGGGGCTACTTCATTCTCTGTGTATCTCTGGGCTGTAGAACAGTGCCAAGCTCATGGTGGCTCTTTGTTGGCTAATTGATTTCAGGCCATGGTCAGGGTTTTATAGGTGCTTCTATCAGTCCTTCCTTTCAAATAAGAATGAATGAAATAGCATTTATGTGTGCACTTGGGGTATACAGACACACCTCAGAGACATTGTGGGTTTTGTTCTAGACCACTGCAATAAAATGAATATCCCAATAAAGCAAGTCACACAAAGTTTTGGGTTTCCTAGTGCATATAAAAATTTTGTTTTGCTGTACTGTAGTCTATTAAGTGTTCAGTAGTGTTATGTCTAAAAAAAACCCCACCATGTACATACCTTAATTAAAAATGCTTTATTGTTAAATATTGCTGACTATCAATTGAGCCATCAGTGAAAGTCATAAATTTTTTTACTGGTGGAGGATCTTGCCTCAGTGCTAATGGCTGCTCACTGATTAGAGCGATGGTTGCTGAAGGGTGGGGTGGGTGTGGCAATTTCTTAAAAGAAGACAATGAAGTTTGCTGCATGGATTGGCTCTTCCTTTCACTTGAGCACTTAGAAGCCTTTGTAGGGTTATTGATTGGCCTAATTTCAATATTGTTGTGTCTCAGGGAGTAGGGAGGCCAGAGGAGAGGGAGGTGGGGTATGGCTGGGGAGCAGTCAGAACACACCCGACAGACATTTACCTATTAAGTTCAGTGTCTTGTGTGGGTGCAGTTTGTGGTGACCTAAAATAATTATGACAATAACATCAGTGATCACTGATTGCAGATTACTATAAAAGATATAATAATGATAATGATGAAAAAGTTTGAAGTATTGCAAGAATTACCAAAATGTGACACAAAGACATTATGTGACCACACACTGTTGGGAAAAAATGGCACTGATAGACTAGTTCAGCACACCAGGGTAAAGCCCAACGGTATCTGCAAAGTGCAATAAAGTGAAGTGTAATAAAATGAGGTATACTTCTACATAGAAAAGCAAGACAGTCTGTTCTCGAGGAGCTTCTGTTCTGATGGGGGAGACAAAAATACACAGAGGAGGTCTCATCTGCAAATCAGATAGAAAGGTGCCATGGTTCTTAGGGTGAGTGGGTGGCAGTAGATGGCAATGCCTCTTCTTTAGTGTTATTTCCACTGATAGAACCATTGTTCATTTCTAACACTGAGTGATTTGACCATGCCCAGGTCTCAGGGGGCTAGAGTCCTCTTCTCTGAGTCTTCAGTAGCTATAGCTACTGAGGAGATGGGGGTCATGGCACCTGGAGAGGCAGTTGCCAGCCTGGCATCTCCACTAAGGTTGACTTCCTAGATGCTGGCTGCCAAGGCTGGGTAGATGGGGGAGATGTTGAGCTCTTGGGCTCAGACTTCTGGTCTGTCTCCACCGAGGTCAGAGAGGAGGTGATGGCTGAGGTGGTGGTAGTGGTCTGATTTGCCTGCCACATGCTTCCTCCTGTCTTTCCTTCTGGGTGCCTTGAGGGCTTCACCTAACTTGGCTTGCCTGTCTTGTGGGTGGCACTTGGTTGGCAGATTTTGCTCAAAATTGTACCACCTGAACTGCAGTCTGGCAGGTCTAGTCTCTGAATTCTTCCCAGCCCTTCCCTTAGTAAATCTCCCTTTCTAGGTTGTATTCTCTTTATTTGGAGAAATTTCCTTCAGTGGCTGCCCCCTGCTTTCAAATTCTAACTGCCTCCTTGCTGGTAACTAATGTGCACCTTTTTGAGGGAAGACTGTCTATGACAGTTAGCCCAATCTGAAACACATCATCATTTGGAGACTTGTATCTCTAGAAAAGCCTCCTATTTCCCCATCTTATTGTCGGCTTTATCTCAATCAGAATATTAGCATTTCTAATATCCACTTTCACATTTAAATAACTTTTGATTATAAATTGGGATTGCAGTTTAAATTGCAGGAGGAATATTCCACATGTTTATTATAATAAATGCTTTAATAAAACTATAAATAATTCACTCAAAGTTTAGATTTCTCCCAGTACAGAAGGTTTGTGAATTAGCTATTTGTCTTAATACAAGGTTGAAATTGTATCTAACATATTTAGTTAATAAATCAAAAAAATTGAATGCAAAGTCTATATTTCCTAATTTGAGAGTCGAGTTATTGCTCCATATAAAATTCATTAATTTCGTCCATCTTCCTTTTGTTATAAAGGGAAGAGAAGAGGAACAAAATATGGCAACACTTGCTGCTTACCCAAGATAAATTTCACTTGGGGCACGTGGTAATACAAATAGATTATCTAATAAAGCTGCTTTTCTGTCTGCCCAGGCTCTGTGCAGAATCACGCGCCATTCCCCTAATGCTTTCCAGAATGTGATTGAAAAGGTGGGCCTGACTTCAGTCATCAACTCCTTGGCATCTGCCATCTGCAAAGTGCAGCAGTACATGCTGACCTTGTTCACTGCTATGTTGTCCTGTGGAATTCACCTTCAGAGACTCATTCAAGAAAAGGTTGGATTTTTCACTTGATCTGTCTTGCATGTTGGGTTCAGGTTTTGGCTTTTGGTGTTTTGTTTTTTGTTTTTCTTCCCCTCCTTTCT
Organism: Trichosurus vulpecula; assembly: GCF_011100635.1. Taxonomy (NCBI): domain Eukaryota; kingdom Metazoa; phylum Chordata; class Mammalia; order Diprotodontia; family Phalangeridae; genus Trichosurus; species Trichosurus vulpecula. Next base: position 45,382,824 of record NC_050577.1, on the reverse strand, counting down.
CCTTTTGACTTTTACCAGGTCAGAAGAGATGAAGATTTTCTGAGCATTCAGCGTATATTTTAGCGTCTTTGCAACTCCCACCAATTATTGCTAGTGTAACCTCTGAGGACAAACAGAATAAGCCTAATTCTACTCTCCTTCATGATAACCTTTAAGATAACTGCAGACAGCTATCATGTTTCTCCTCCACTTTCTCTTCTCTCAATTAAACATCCCCAGTTCATTCAACAAATCTTCTGGAATGAACTCAAGGCCCTTCAGCATCCTCACTGGCCTCCTTCAGAACATTCCCCAGCCAATCAGTGACCAGCCCAAACCGTGGTACCAAGAATTGAAAACAATATTAGGTTTCTAGCCACCTTCCCTTTTAAGATCATGCCATTTCACATTTTTAGAAAAGTCAAGGCAAATTAATTTCAGAAAAATAATTTAAATTTAAATCCTTCAAATTATAGAAGTAAAATATTTTAAAAATATAATGTATAAAATAAATAAAGAAAATGATAGAAATTTTAAAGACAGAAGAGTCCTGAGCCCTGCTGATCACCTAGTGTGAAATATATTTACTAAATGAAGCTCTTTTTCTTCCATGTACCCATTTTGGGAAGGAAATGTTTAGACGGTAGCAATATTGTCCCCAGTGCTCCTATTGTCTGTTCTCTGCTTTCCTGCTGGCATCCATCTCCCCTATGACCAATAGTCCCTGGCCACTCAGATAATTTTTGTTGGTGTTGTTTTTTAATCAAATGGGGTTAAATGACTTGCCCAGGTTCACACAGCTAGTAAGTGTCTGAGGTTGGCTTTGAACTCAGGTCCTCCTGACTCCAGGGCCAGTGCTCTATTCACGGTGCCATCCTATTAGACATCCTCTCAGATAGGTCTTTATGCCCCTTTCTCACCTCTCCTTGAAAAGCCTTGGTGATGCCCCAACCCTATCTGATACGGTCACAATAACCTTAGCTTAAAAAAGGCCAAGGTCTCCCACTGCATCCTGGCCATTGCCAGTCATCCTGACCTGACCTGCCGCTGCACTCTGATGGCTCTGGGGGAGAGAGTGAGGCTGGTGACTGCACAGCTGTGCCTCGCTCAAATCCAGCTCACTAGCAAGTCGAGACATCACCCTCCTGATGTCATTTGTCCTCTTTGAAGGACCGACGACAACAACAGTGACAGTGAACATTCAAATGGCGACTGGACGTGTGTAAAGTACTTCCTCTGCTGGAGTCCATTTGGTCTTTGCAACAACCCTGCAAGGTAGGTATTGTCAACCCTGTCTTACAGACAGGGAAATGGAGGCTCAGAGCTGCTAAGTGACTTTTCCCAGGTAGGATGTGAACCTGGGTTTTCCCAGTCCAGCCTGGTCTAGCCTTCTTTACCCATCACTCTGCTGCCTTTCACACCCCACTTGCCGTAACATTTGTCACCACTCCAGCCTGGACCTGGTATTTTGTGGGAGTGGCTGAGCACCAGAGAGATAGGGAGGGAACTTGGGTTTCTTCCTCTGCTCCGAGCCAGCTGGCCATGGAAGGCTGAGCCCATCGAGCCATGGTGTTTCAAAAGGAGGGTCTGAGAGTAAGTGATTCTGACTTCCTCTGATTCTGTTATATGGATACAAACACAACACTAGCATTTACAACCTAACCTTTTCTTCTATTCTACATTTGAATTAAACTGTTGAGTAATTTTTGTTTCTGAGCTCAAGTATAGTCACATACCTTATCATTGCATTCCTGACCTGATGCGTTCCATTATCATAAATAATTCCCAGCTTTCTCTGTTGTAATGTATTATTTGTAGAGTCTATGGAAAAGCCACAGAATGGGATTGATCCTCTGTGAATTTGCTTTTATTCGCGTGTTAAATAGACGTAATTTTACGAAAGGTAGGGAAGAGTTATTTCCTCAATCATCTACATGTATTTTTGTTAGCAAAATTCTTCCAAGTCCTTTATTATCATTCTTACAACACTAGAAAAAAAATACTTCTTTTGTGCTCAGCTATTTGTTTGCCTACTTTCAGCACAGACCAGGATCAAATCCATTCACAATTTTATATTTTACTGAGAGGAGAAAAAAATGAAATTAACATACATTTTTGTTTGTTCTTTATTATTGGTAAGTAAGCTTACATATGTTTTTAGGGAAACAGAATGTACAAAACAGTAAGCTTGTCACTTTTGTTTTTTATTAGTAATAATATTTTCAAGTGTCCTCTGCCTTGGCATTGTCAGGGTTGGCGGCTTTTCTTTGGTGACTATGGTTAGTACTAGGCTGATGACAATAAGCAGCTTTGCCTCTCATGCTTGGCCCTTCAGTCCCACAATGCCTCTGGGATCTCGTTAATGGGAGGACACCTGTCTGTGCCTTCTCACCTGATGCCATTTTGGTCTGTGGCCTCCCATCAGGTCTTCTTTGAGGATCTACTTAGCTATCTAGTCACTTTCTTTTAGGCTAGACAGTCTTAACCTGATGTTCTTGAACTTATTTTTAGAAGAATATTTTGAAAGGTGTATTTCAATACTATTTGTAATCCTATTTATTTTATTTTGTGCATCTAAGGATATTATTCTGAGAAGGAATTGCCCAAAGCTCCATGCCACAGAGGTTAGGAGCCGCTGCTTTGGGCCCTTTTACATGTTGTGAGCTCCAGTGCAGCACTTGGGATCTTAGTCCTACCCATTGGTTCACTTTTTGGGGGCTTCTTGATGAGTCTGTCATCTGACTTTTCTGATTACACATTTCCTGGATGCTCTCTTTTATGCGAGTCACATTTGCTGATATACTTATGCCCGACATCTATCCCATCAGTGTTCTTGGGATTGCCTAAAATTTTGATTCTTGGCAAATTCTGGTACGCTGTTCTGGTGCTGCTGTGTGATATTATTGGGATGATATTGGTGCTTTCAAGTCAAGTTTTTGACTGTTAGGAAATAGCGATCATTGACAGTTCTAGACAGTTTATAAGTGCAATCGAGCAAACTCTTTCTCCTATTTAGTCTTGGGCCCAGCTTGTCTTTTCTGCCACAAATACATGTACTGAGAGAGGAAAGCCATCTCTTACAGCTGCGTAGCATAGTCTGGACACTGGATGGTACATCGTGGATTAACTTTTTAACAGACTGGGTTCTATTTAATTTTCATACATTAGCCCAGTTATTCCTCAAGCTCATTTACAGGACTGTAATTAAGAGATAGAGCTTAATAGTTGGGCTAAATGTTAGAAATAGATGGCTTTGTAGGCAAAACAACCAGTGTTTCCAGTTAGACAGTAGGAGCTGAATCCTGCGGCAGCTTGCTGAGCTCCAGATTGTGCAAACCCAAACCGAGGGCAGAACATTGCAGAGCTGAGGGTGGGGGTGGGGGGTTCACTGGTCACTTTCTCCAGGTCTGACCCCTTTGGGAGCACTGGAAGCTTACAGGGCCCCAGACTGAGCTGTTCATTCTGTCATTCTTGTTCACTTGTTTTTAGTTGTGTCCAACTCTCTGTGACCCTGTTTCGGGTTTTTTTGGGCAAAGACACTAGAGGTTCACCACTTCCTTCTCCAGCTCATTTTATAGATGAGGAAACTGAGTCAAACAGAGTTAAGTGACTGGCTCAGGGTCACACAGCTAGGAAGTGTCTGAGGGCAGATTTAAACTCAGGAAGAGGAGTCTTCCTGACTCTGGGCCCAGCGCTCTGTGCATTACCTTGCCTCCCAACTGCCCATACCAACACTCAGCAACCCTCAAAAGCAATCACAGGATCAGCCCAGACCTTTCCTCCGGAAGTGCAGTAGAACCCAACCCTAACAACAAGTTCAGGAGGTAGGCTGAGCAAAAATGGAATCCCACCATAAAAAAAGCTCTTATGGGAACAGAGACATTCAAGACACAAATCCAGAGGAGGAGAATGACTCCGAAACTTTTATAAGCAAAGCCTCAAAGAAAAACACAGCTTGTGCACAAGTTTAAGTAGAATTCCTGGAAGAGATGAAGCAAGAGTTGGGGAAAACAATCTTAAAATGTTTTCATAAATGAAGTGCTAGAGGAAAAATTTGGAAAAGAAAGGTGAGTGATGGAAATAAGAACAACAAAGGGAATGAACAACTTTGTACAGGAAGTTCAAAGTCTTGCCCAAGCAACAAGCTCCTTGAAAATTAGAATATATCAAATAGAAGCTAATGAATTCATTAAACAAGAAGAAGTATTTTAAGAAAAACTTTTTAACAACTTGAATTATTGTGGAGTAGTGGCATCTCAAAGCCAACGAGTAACCTAGTGATGGACTAGTACCAGGAGCTGTCCCCATGGGGCGCTGTAAGTCTTCCACTTCCCCAAACCCATCCCCATTGATTCATTCCCGCCAGGTCCCAGATGTTCACCTAACCATCTCTACCTCCACCCGAGGCAGCCCAGAGCACCTCTCTACTCTGACCCTTGGGCCCACTACTCTCTTTCCAACATGTCATCTTTGGTAGGGACAGTCTGCTCGGCCATTGATCTGCAAGGTCTTTGAGGTCTTGCTATCTGCTGGGATTCTTTGCCTGCCAACTCTCAAATCATGGTTCCACAATGCCTTCCATACACATACACATATGCCCCAAGGTGACTCTCTAAGAGGGCAAATTATAAAGAAGATGAAAACTGGCCTAGCTAGAGAAAATTTCTTCATCTCAGAGTTCCCTATAGTATTGAAATCATAAGTTTAGTCTCTGTTCTTTATGTAAGTATAAACTAAATATTAGGAGATTTTCATGGGCAAGGCACTGGCAGCTGGAGTGATTAGGGAAAGGCTTCATGTAGAAGGTAGCACTTAAGCTGGGTTTTGAAAGATACCAGATATTTTTCAGCAAAGTATGCAGATGCACAGCTTCTAAAGTAGCAAATGTATTCATTTAAAGCAGTATATTTTGTGATCTGCTATTTAAACCAGAGCAGCCAGACTTACTGTTTGTTACCTATGTGACCTTGAGCGAGTCAGTGACCTCTCTGAGCCTTTATTTTCCCAGCTATAAAATGGGCACAATAATGCCTGTATCAGACACTAAAAAGGGTTTGAGTATTAAATTAGGTAAAATATATAAAGCTCATTGTACACCTTAAAATGACATATAAATGGCAGCTATTAGTGTATTCAGCAGCATTGTCATCAACCTTCTGGGAAGAGTCTTGTTGGATTATGGATAATATTATTGGATATGTTGGATTATGATAATATGGAGTATTCCGAAAGACTTAGTATGATTTAAGTTTGCTTAAACTATATTATTACCCTGTATATGTAATCATCATAAGATAATTTATTTTGAAGCAGCTTTTACTTTTAAGTGAAGAAAAAACCCCCCTTTTTTTTTACAGTTAGTATATGATACCTTGGTTTTATCAGTGTTTTCAATTGAAAACCATGTGTGCCTTAAGTACTATGGCTTAGAATTGTATTAAATGCATGGTCACAACCCCATCATTACTTCCTGTATGAATCTAAGCTCTTTTAGCTCTTCTGCTGTAACATACAATGTCTTTATAGGCTGAGAGAAAAGACCTTTGAAATCACTAGCAAATTTATATTTTTCTCTCTTTGTCTTACTCTTATCTTTTTAAGGTCAGAGGACCACAATAAGTTATTTTTAGAGATTATAGCTCCTAAAGCAGAGGTTTGATCTAAGAGTTAGGCCAGAATACAGCTTTGACCATTGAAACTAAAGGTTTTTGTGGAAATTAGACACATACACAAACACACAGAATTATGTAAATGAGAACAACATGATAGCATTAAGAAGGATCTTTTTTCCCCCTTTTTGGTGATCATATTATCATCTCTCTTATAATATCCTTACCTCATTTTAAGAATGCTGAGCTAAAAGTTGATTTCTGGGAAAATTTTCAGCATCCTACCCCATGATTGAAATAAAATGTTTAGATGGAAAGTATCTTTGTGGGTACATTTGTATGCTACACATACATAGTTCTGTTAAAGAGAAAAACATTATATCTGTGAAAAGGATCTTTTTGCGGCAGCTAGGTGGCGCAGTGAGTAGAGCACCAGCACTGTAGTCAGGAGGACCTGAGTTCAAATCCAGCTTCAGACACTTGACACTTACTAGCTGTGTGACCTTGGGCAAGTCATTTATCCCCAATTGCCCTGCCTTCCCCTTGCAAAAAAAAAAAGAATCTTTTTTTTTTTTTGCCTTTTCGGGTTCATTTCTCTTTAGCTCATTTAAAAATGTTGATCTCGGGAAATTTCGGCCTTACATCATTTGACAAGAGCACCTACTGAAGGACTGGTAGATAGAGAGAGGTCTCATTTTGCAAGATTCTCTCCACAGCTTCTGGTGCTGCTGGCAATGATTGGGGTGGTGGCAGGTGACTAAAACTCCCGTGTGGTGGTAGATAAATCATTGGCTGATAGATGTGAAGCTGGCTTGGGTGTGGAAAGCGATAGAAGTCTAATAAGAGAGTCATAGGTTGGGATGAGCTGTGCATTTGCATATGAAAGCAGTGAATCCATCCTGGAAGCTTAGACGTACAGAACTGGCTGTGCATCTTCCTTGCTTTATTGTGGTTGGGGGGAGGGCAGCGGTGCTAATCTCAGTTAAGGCTTCTGGTTTGGTTCCTAGTACCCCACATATGCAAACATTGAATATCTGATGAGGAGAGTCATATGATCAGCATCTGTCCTGTATAACTTATCTTCTGGAGAGTATCTGGGGTTTGGGGTGGGGTCAGGTAATCCAACACCATATTTGGGGTCCAGGTTCATGTTATTCTGAATGTTTAGTGAAAGAAAAAAATGATTGCCAGTAGTCTCACATTTGTCAATGAGATTTTATTTTAAGCGAATGGAATTGATATATAGCAAGTTCATAATACCCAAGGAAAAAACTAACATGAGTTGAGTTAGTGGAAAGAATCATCAAGTGGTGGGTTTAGAGAGATGGTATTTCTTAGGTATCAACAACAGAATTGGAAGAGAATAGAGGAATAGCTAAAGTTGAACACTGTCACATAAATTTTTTAAAAGGAAATATTTTGGCAATAATAACATGCTATTTTATAGCTGAGAAAGTAAGGAAGTGAAAAAAGATCTAACTGATGGGTTACACATATTCTGAGTGTGAATCAGAGCTCTATGTTGTTCATGTGGGTCAATATTCCCTTGCTATAAGTTGTAATTTTTTTTTGGAATAAAGCCTGGAAGAAGATTCTTTTTAGGAGACCTTTTTTGACCTTTTCCTAATGTTCACAAAATGTTTCATCCATGGGAGCCCTGTTCAAGTTAAAGCTCCTATGCTTGGCCTGAGGCAAAAGAGGATTTTGAAGGAGAAAGTGTGAAGTTAATTGGACAACCTGTTATTGAGTAATAAGACTTAGAAAAAAGTAAAAAAGACTTAGAAAATAGCTTTTTTCCCCCATTTTTTGGTAAAAGTATCCCAATCAATTTTCCCCCCTTGCATAGGATTTAGAAGATGCTATTCTAAGAAATTCAAACAATTATATACTAACTCTCAACAAGAACTTTGGCCTTTGTAGTTTAACACAATTTACTTTACAGGTGGAAAAATATGTTCTGAGGGCAGAGGTCTCTTACTTTTGTACAAACCTTGATAAAAGTTGTTGATGCCATTGGCCCTTGTGGATTATTTGCAGGAATAGTAAATTATCCAAAGCTTTTAATAATATCAGTCCATTGACATCATTGTCTTGAACTGCTAGGCCATGCACACTTTTTGAGCTGGTATTTTGGAAGGATCTGTTACCTTCAACAGCTGAAAATCTAGTGTAGAGATCCATGATGAGCTTATTTATGTCTATGATCATTGGTTTGTTTCTGAGCCATAACCCTAGACAGGGCCAATTTAGGTAATACCTGACAGGCTTTTTTTGAATATTTTCTGAGCAATCAAAAAGCTCTTATCAAAAATGTTTAATAGCACTCATATTTAATGTGCAAATGAAAGTCACTGGCATAGGTGAAACGTTGTAAAATTTAAACATTAGTATGAAACCCAGAATTTATATGAAATCATTGAATAGATAAAATACACATTTGCTTATCATGTACCTGAAAGAAGGAAATTCAATTCTATGAACAAAATCAGATTCTGTAGTTTTATGTCCCGATTTTTTAAAAAAGCGTGAATGAATGAAAAGACGTGTTCTGCATGAAACGTTTTACTTACAAATCGGACCAAGGTTCTTTAAGGAAAGTGTAACCCAAGTACATTTTTATATTCAATCAGCACATTCATTATTTTCCCTTTTAAATGTCTACAGGAACTATGTCAAAGTAGTTGTCCTCATGCATTTCTCATTGTTTTTCCTTGGGGCCATTATCAGTTGATGGCTGGACTGAGCTTATTGAATTTTAGCTGTGCCAGCAAGTCAGAAGCAGATCAATTCGACCTCTTGAGATTTGCAAGGGATCAATTTGGAGTTCTTTGCCTCGTTAGTTTATATTTATTTAATATTTTTCTTTTAAAATGTATCGACTGGAGGGATATTTTTATCAATTGGGCCCTTTCTGAGATTAAAATACTCTTTTTTGTTGTTGTAAAACTAGTTGTGTTGGAAACTGATTATCTTTTGGATATATGTAAATCAGTAGTATCTGTAACATTTTATAGCCATCCTTTTTACATTGGATGATAGGAACTAATAATGCAAAGAAGTGATAAAAATGCCTCCTATAATGACAGTAAAAATTCAATTGGGAACATCTTTCAATCTTAGAACCAAATGGCAGACATAAACACTTTGGAGCATTGAGCCCTGTGGAGTATTGGATACTTCGACCCGGACTAGAAGTGTAAGGGTCTTCTGCATTATCATCTGAGTATGGGTATAGATTAGATACACTCAAAAATTGGCAGAAAAAAATAGTTCAAATCAAAACTGAACATGCAGAGGATTGAAGATTCAAGTGGACTGAGGCTGTGTATTGGTATTCTCTAAAGCAGAGATTCTTAACCTTTTCCTTGTCCTAGAACCCTTTTGACAGTATCTACCTGGGAAGCCTATGAACCCCATCTTAGAATAATATTTTTAAATGCAATAAATAAAACATGTAGGATTACTGAAGAAGCTAATTACATTAGAATACATTTATAAAAATATTTTTTAAAATGTTCATGGACCCCCAGTTGAGAGTCCCCTTTTCTAAAAATTGTTTTGATAGTGTGACCCTTGTACTAAGTTTTTGCAGACAGCGTCTAAGCTCTCCAGGTGGAGAGTTCAGAGGCTCACAGTGAGTAGCGTGCTGCAGATGTGTTAAGTGTGCAACCCTGGGGGATAATGCTCTCAATATAGAAAGACCTTATTGGTATAAAATGAGACACAGTCATTCTTTCCTTTGCTGCTGCCATTGTCCATCAGCTAATTGGAGTATATATGTCAAGGTAGCTGTTCTTATCATTTTCTTCCCCCAGAATCTGATCAAAATAGATTCCATTTAAGGCAGAAGAAATTAGTCTGGGACCCAAAACTGGAGCTTAGAACGTGCTGCTGCTTGCTTTATTCCACGAAGATGCTTTTCTCTTCCTGTCGGATGTTTATGTAGTCTCCATTTTTAGCATAAAACACAGAACTGTTGGGTTATATGTTTAGGAATGATGCTCATTTGCAAAGTGAATTACAAAACCTTAATCTCTCATTGGCATTCAGAGAGGGGCACACGCAGGGTCACCCTTATTTACTTGGCACACGTAAATATAATTTACATAGCAATTATAGGTTCAGTAGTTGGAGATGAGCCTTTTAAGTACTCTGCATTTGGATGTTTTACCTAGTGTTCAGCTTTAGTTAGACGTTCTGTCTCAGATACCAACGTGGCATATATTTCAGTCATTGGCTGACATAATTCTTGTTGGCAGGATCTTCAATTTAGATCATTTTTTCTCATTCAGATTGATATATCCTCAGGATCATATACATTAAACTCTTCCTGCAGGACCATGCCAAGCAGATTTGCACATATTTTCTTGCTTTTAGTCTTATAAATCTTTTTTTAGTTCCTCCTAAGTCAGAGTGATTCCTGAAGTGGACACCTCTTGAATCTATTTGAGCAGGTCTAAAGTTAGCAATATTTAAATTTCTAGAAAGTGGTGATGGAAGGTTCATTCATCCATACTACCTGTCATTTGCCATCACAGGCTCATCCTGATTTTTCTGAAACCGGAATCAGAAATTGGAATAAAAGTTTAGATCTGCTGCTTGACATTGCCATGATACAAGTGATAGCCCACCAGGAAATCCTTACACCATTTAGTTGGTTTGAAGTCCTATAAAAATAAGTGAGTCAGTGCAACTTTCTGGTACTTTCTATGAATGAATTTTCCAGTCTGAGTTGTCCTTTGATGGGTTACCCTATTTGACTTTGTCATAGAAGATGATTCACCATCAGTGCAAAGGCAAACAGGAACTACTTGATTGGTTTATTAGCTCTCTCCCGGTATGAGGCAGAAAGTCTATTATGGGCATCTTCACACGCTTAGCTGATGTCTGTGTGTACTTCTAGCAAGTACGTGGGTAGCTTTAATTTGTCCGGAACATCTGTGGCTTAAAGGTTTTTATTTAGGCACGTCAAATGAAGATTTTTATTATCTCTAAAGAGAATGACTCTCATTGCCATGCTTAACACCACCATGTATCATTTCAGTTAAAGTCTAAAGTTAAGGAATGAAACAATGGTAATGGATTTAACATAAATTGTTAACAAATTGGATTTGGGTTTTCTTTGTGAATTATCTTTTAAATACATTTCAATTTTCCACAAAACAATTTCAGAGCACAATGAGGAAATCAGCAAATGCAACCACTGTTAGGGTTTACATTGATTTGCAATCATTGTGGCAGAAAACAATAAAAGGATGACTGAGTGTTGTAGCTTCTCTTAATGCCTGTAAGCAGAGTCTAATGATTTTTGCCCTTTTTTATTGCTTTGCTAGTTGGGCATGATATAGAAACATTACGTTTATCAAAACTGTAGGGAATTGGGAGTATTTATAGACATTATTTTTAAATGCTTGCTTTTTTAAACTTCAATAATTTAATGAATATAACTGCACATATGCAAATATGAAGGACAAAATTATATTAGCCTTAATAATAAACAAAAATTGGGGAAGAAAGCAAGTAGAGAGCTTGTAGTAGAATAAATGATTAGAGAAAGGTGTGTAATTTGAGAATATATGTTGTTATGTTTCCTGAAACAAATTAGTTTCAGAAAAGGGAATATTTTAGCAAAAACAACATAATTTAACATTATCTAAATCCACTAACCAAAGTTATCTGAGAGTCTAAGTAGCATAATCAAGCAGAAGCAGTTTGTTAAAAAGCTTCAGGCCTGGTGTTAGATGATGGATGAAGATAAGTATGAGTATCTTTCATGTTGCTTCCCCCCAAAAAACAAGTGGATAACCCCTTCAGAGGATAATTGTTTAATGTCTCAGAAGATAATTATGAATATGGAATGTTACATATCAATTCTATATAACTTTCATTTACTTGTTTTAGTATCATGCCTTGTTTTAGTGATTCCTATAGATGTACTTGCCAAAAATCAACATACAAATTGTTTTAAATGAACAATTTCTTTTTAAAAAATTTGTTTATTTATTTTTTAGTTTACAACACTCAGTTCCACGAGCTTTTGAGTTTTAAAATTTTCTCTCCCTCTCTCCCCTCCCCCCTCCCCAAGATGGTGTACAATCTGATATAGGCTCTACATATACATTCATATTAAACATATTTTCACAATAGTCATGTTGTAAAGAATAATTATAGGCAATGGAATGAACCACAAGAAAGAAGAAACAAAACAAAACAAAAAAGAGAGAGAGCAAACAGTATGCTTCAATCTGCATTCAGACTCTGTAATTTTTTCTCTGGATATGGATAGCGTTTTCCATCATGAGCCCCCTTGGAGTTCTCTCAGAAACTTGCATTGCTAAGAAGAACCAAGTCTATCAAAGTTAGTCATCACACAATGTGGCTGTAACTGTGTATAATGTTCTCCTGGTTCTGCTTCCCTCACTCAGCATCAGGTCATATAAGTCTTCCTAGGTTTTCCTGAAATCTGATTGCTCATCATTTCTTATAGCACAGTAGTATTCCATTACATTCATATACTGCAACCTGTTCAGCCATTCCCCAATTGATGCGCATCCCCTCAATTTCCAGTTCTTTGCCATCTCAAAAAGAGCTGCTATAAATATTTTTGTACCTATGGGTCCTTTTCCCATTTGTGTAATCTCTTTGGGATGCAGCCCTAGAAGTGGTATTGCTGGGTAAAAAGGTATGCACATTTTTATAGCCCTTTGGGCATAGTTCCAAATTGCTCTCCAGAATGGTTGGATCAGTAAAACAAACAATTTCTAAAACAACTATAGAATCCATAAAATAGTAGGGAGTCTACATGCTAAGACATATACAGGGATTATATAAATACAACTATAAAACACTCTTTATGAAAATAAAGACAGATCTCAATAATTGTAGAAATATTAATTACTCATGGATAGGCTGAACCAATATAATAAGAATGCAATACTATTCAAATTCATTTACTTATTTAGAGCTGTGTCAATGTGGAGTTAGAATATATAATAAAAAATTCATATGTAGGACCAGAAGCTTAAGAATCTCAAGTGAAATGATGGATAAAAGTGAGAAGGGAAGGAGAAGTACCAGATCTCAAGTAGTCCCAGATTTCATGCTGCAAAGCAGTAATCATCAAAACAATTTGGTATTGCTTAAGAAAGCAATGGAAAAGATTAGGTACACAACATACAGAAGCAAAGGATCACTAGTAGCCTAGTCAGTCAGTCAATAAACATTCAGTAAGCACTTCATGTGTACCAGGCACTGTGTTACATGCTAGAGATACAAAAAAATTGAGTTTCTTCCCTCAAGGAGCTTACAGTCTAATGGGGAAGCCCACACACAAAAGAAAGCTGAAAAGCAGGAGTTTGGGGAACATGGTAGAGAGTTTAAAGAAGTTCAAAATGAGTGCAGCTGGGTTGGAAATGAGATAGATATCTGAGAACATGCCTGTCCTGTCCCCTCTTCTGCAGCAGAGGAGTTCCCTTGATCCACCCTCAAATCAGAAGGACAGAGGTTGCTGATGAGGTGTGAATAAGAAGTCAAATCAGATCTTGCAGGCTGGATTTTCCTAATGATGAATTTGCTGAGGACATTTACTGAGAAGTCAAAGAAGTTCAAAACAAGTGCAAACAAGAGAGAAATGAGGAGATGTCTGAGCCCAGTGTTTGATAAACCCAGGGACCCCTAATTTACTTACCATTAGTCAAAACTGATATGAAAATTATAAAGCATTCTGTCAGGAAGTGGGCTTAGATCAACATCACCCACCATATTCCAAGCTCAATTCCAAATGGATATGACTTAGACATAAAGGACAGCATAAACAAATTAGTGGAGTAAGTAAGAAATTACCTTCCAGAGTTGTCGATAGGATAAGAATTCTTGACCAAATAAAGGTTAGAGAGGATCACAGAAAATAAAAAGGACAGTTCTGATAATATTTTATTATAAAGGTTTTGTACAAACAAAACAAATGCAGCAAAAATAAGAAGGGGGAAAAAACTTTGCATCAAGTTTCTCTGATAAAGGTCTAATTTCTTTCCCCCCACTTAATAGTATTTTATTTTTTCCAATTACGTGTAAAGATAGTTTTCAACATTTATGTTTATAATATTTTGAGTTCCAGATTTTTTTCTCTCTCCCTCCCCTCTCCCCTCTCTAAGACAGCAAGCAATTCAATATAGGTTATACATGTACAATCATATTAATCATATTTCCACATTAGTCATGTTGTGAAAGAAGAATCAGAACAAAAGAAAAAGGCACAAGAAAGAAAAAACAACAAAAAAGAAAAGTGAAAATAGTATGCTTTGATCTGCATTCAGATTCCATAGTTCTTTATCTGGATGTGGATAGCATTTTCCATCATGAATCTTTTGGAATTATCTTGGATTGCTGAGAAGAGCCAAGTCTATCAAAGTCGATCATCATCCAGTGTTGCTGTTACTGTGTACAATGTTCCCCTGGTTCTGCTCACTTCACTCAGCATCAGTTCATGGAAGTCTTTCCAGGTTTTTCCGAAATTGGCCTGCTCATCGTTTCTTATGGTACAATAGTATTCTATCACAATCGTATAGCACAACTCATTCAGCCATTCCCCAGTCGATGGACATCTCCTCCATTTCCAGTTCTTTGCCACCAGAAAAGGAGCTGCTACGAATGTTTTTGTACAGGTGGGTCTAAAGGTCTAATTTCCAAGATATTTAGGGAACTGATTCAAATTTTTTTAAATTGTAATTTTTTTTATTGGAAAACAAATATACAACTTGGAATGGATTTGAGGCAAATTGTGCCATAAGCAGATTTTTTTTAAGTAAGTGGCTAAACAAAGTTTAAAAAGCAAGTAACAACAGAAGAAAATGTTTTCTGGTACAGGACCAGCAGTACAAAAAAATAGTGTATGAGTACCTGGATAATACACCCATTTTGCAATAGTGCAACTTTAAGTACATATTGTTGACTGTCCATAGTCCACTCAGAGTTACAACTCCACACTTCAACAACAACATGCTGACAGCCCCTAAAGAAAACTACTTCTTTAAGAAAAAGAAAGGCATAACCCAGATGTTCCTTCATTTGACCAACTCCATCTAAGTTCAGATGTGCAGAAGGGCTCAGATATATCCAGAGTAAGCCACATGCAACATATTTTACTTGATCAGTTTTCCAAAATAAAGTTTCAGGACAATGACAGTAGATAGGGGGAAGAAAAACATGGAGGAGTGAGGTCCTAATTACTACACATGCATATCCTTTTGACAGTAGGGGGAAAACCTTTTACAGATAAGTTACAAACGAAGAAAAGGCAAATAAACAATTTTGTACAAGAAATTTAACACATTTTGTACAATGTCTTGACTTTGCTGTCATCATTTGTACAAACTCTTCATAGTTTACTTGACCATCACCATCAATATCTGCTTCCCTGATCATTTCATCAGCCTCTTCATCTGTTAACTTCTCTCCAAGATTTGTCATCACTTGGCGAAGTTCTGCTGCACTAATATAACCATTGCCATCCTTGTCAAACACACGGGATGCTTCTCTAATTTCTTCCTCACTTTCTGTGTCTTTCATTTTTCTTGCCATCATAGTCAGAAATTCTGGAAAGTCAATTGTGCCATTACCATCAGCATCTACTTCGTTAATCATATCCTGTAATTCAGCTTCTGTGGGGTTCTGCCCAAGTGACTTCATTACAGTTCCCAATTTCTTTGTTGTTATAGTAACATCTCCATCCTTGTCAAATAGTGAAAAGACTTCTTTGAATTCTGCAATCTGCTCTTCTGTGAGCCGATCAGCCATGCTGTTAGCGTAACTAGTGCCCAAGTTCCTATCAAACAACCTCCACACTTAGTGGCTGTACTCGGACTAATCCTGATTCAAATTTTTAATGATGAGAGTGATTCCGAAATTGATAAATGTTCAAAGAATAGGAACAGTAAGTTTTCAGAGGACGAAATCCAAAATGAAAAGATGCTCCAGATCACTAATAATTAAAGAAATGCAAATTGAAACAACTCCAAGGTTCTACCTCAGACCCATTGGATTGACAGAATTAACGAAAAAGGAAAATGACAAATGTTGGATGGGCTATGGGAAAATGAATATATTCCTGTACTGTTGCCATTGCAGTTGGTCTAGCCATTCTGGAAAGCAGTTCTCCAAAAGTTATTAATTGTGCACACTTTGACTTAGTCATATCACTAGTAGACCTAGACCCCACAATGAGATCAGAGGAAAAAGGAAAAGATCCATGCTTCTAAAATTATCTGTGGCAGCTGGGTTTTTTTTTTTTTATTGTTGGCAAAGAACTGGAGACTGAGAGGATAACCATCATTTCGTGAACACATTAAGAAATCATGGTATATGAATGTAATGGAATTGTTGTGCTATATGAAATGAAGAAGGTCTTGGTTTCAGACAGGAAGACTTGAATTACAGAATTAAGTGAACAGAGCCCGGAGGACGATTTATACCATAGCATCAACATTGAAAATACAAACAACTTTGAAGGCCTTCAGAACTCTGGTCAGTAGAATGATCCATCTTGATGCCAGAGCACTCATGATGAAGAATGCTCCCCACCTCCTAACAGAGGAAGGGGATGGGCTAATATGAAGATTGAGACATGGCCAATATGAGAATTTGTTTTGCTTCATTATGTATATTTGTCAAAATAATTTCATTTTTCTTTTTTAGGAGGATGAAGACATGGGGAAGTAGTGAGATAATAGCTTTTTTGTTAATTTTAGAAAGTAAAATTGAATTAAAAAATAAAAAGTTTATTTTAGAAAATAGGAATGTTCATAAGCTAGTTGGATAGCAGCACACATTCCTGATTATATATATATTCCTTCCTTCCTTCCTTCCTTCCTTCCTTCCTTCCTTCCTTCCTTCCTTCCTTCCTTCCTTCCTTCCTTCCTTCCTTTCTTTCTTCCTTCCTTCTTTTGAAAGTTCTAGTTATCAGGATGAGCTGCACTCATTCTTTATAGAAGTCCAGGCTAGGTAGCACAGCACATAGAGTGCTGAACTTGGATTAGGAAGGCATGAGTTCAGATCCCATCTCAAGATACTCACTCAACTGTATGATCCTGGGCAAGTCATTGAACCAGTCTTATCTTTACTTTTCTCATTGAAAATTGGTAATAATAATAATAGCTCCTACTTTACAGAGTTATTTAGAAGATCAAATGAGATAATACACCTAAAACACTGTATGAATGTGAACTATTAATAAATTATTTACTACTACTACTATCAATTAATTCAGTTTATTTTAGCAAATAAATATTAAACCTCGCCATGTGAAATATATAGGAAATAAAGGCAAAAACAAAATGGTACCTGCTCTCTCATGGACTATAGTATGAACCAAGGAGGAGAGCTTACCACTGATAACAAGAGCCTGGCTTTTTATGAAGGGGGAATCTGGTTTCCTTTATGACTCTGAGGCATGCTTATTAGTGTTGTGCATGCGTGCGTGCGTGCGTGCGTGTGTGTGACCGGATCCTTTCTTCACTAAGACTGAAAGCACATAGTCACAATATAGGTCAAGGTAGAAGCTTTGACCTGTTCCTTCCTTCTCCCCTCCTTAGGCAGCCAGGTGGCCCTCTGGTCCCTACCCAAGCCCCTATCCAGGCCTCACCATGCCAGAAAGCATGCTGAAATTAGTGCAGATGCCCTATTGCTTCCTAGAACCTGTAGACTCATGAGATCTACCAATCTCTCCCTTTCCAATAGCAGTGTTACAGGCATGTACCATCAGTCCCAGTATTTTTTTTTTAAAGAAGGCACACAAAAAATTTTAAGCAACAAGAAACTCTCTTCTTTTTTCCTTAGCTCAATTTCCTTGATAATGTGAGTCTCCCATTTTCTTTGGCATCCTAAAATAATGTTATTTTTCGGTTAGACCAAATAACATACTAAGAGAATACAGGCCATAAAAAGCCCAAAGAAAGTTGAGTTCGTTTTTACTATAAATATTCTTGCCAAATCTGTCCTTCCAAAAAGCTTTGCTTAATATAGCACATTTCAGTGGAATTATCACCTCTTTCCCTAAACTCCTCATTCATAGAGCTTTTAAACAGGCTATAAATATGAACATTTGAGAGAAAAATAAAAGCTTCCTAACTTCATTGAAGTTGATAGGAGTGTTGCAGGCTGAGTGGCTGCCACATCAGGCCTTATTTATAAGTCTTCTAATACATAAACATGAAGCAAATTAAGTAAAGAATATCCGGATTTCTGTTCTGTAGTGTCCCGGTAGAAAGCTTTTGAGACTGTGGAATAAACAGCACATATTTGATATGATTTACTTCTTCCTTTTGGACCCAGTGTAAGCTTGCAGAAAAGTAGAAATTACTTTTATTCTCCCTATGCAAGCAAAAAAAAAAAAATCAACGTCATAGCCCATCTATTTCATGTGGAGTTTAGAAAACACTTTGGACGCTCCCAGGTAAAATGTGTATTATTTTGTTAGTTCATGGAATCTACAATCTTCTGGATATACACATTCCCTCTTACAATACAAATGGCAATCCATGAATACCTTTTCATTCTGTGTTTCTGTCTGAACTCTTCAATCAGTTCTCCCGAATATCAATTAAAGGACTTCTTTTTAAAAATGTTTTGTAGATGTCAGTTCAACTTTCAGGCTATCCATTTGTTGTTCCTTGCCCATGCAATATGACTGCACTGCCTCATTTTCCAGGCTTATGCATCCTCCTTTATGTTTTATATAGCGCTTCCTGCATGCATTTCATCATTGGGAATATGCTGAGTCTCCCTGAAATGACCACAAGTCTTTCCTTTGTCCTTTGAGTTACTTATAGTGGATTCTCTGGAGATTATGCTGTGGTAGAATGGAGACTCCTTGAGGGCAGGGGTCTTGCTTTTGTATTTGTATCCCCAGCCTAGCAGAGTGCCTGGCATATGGGAGGCACTTAATAAATGAATATTGATTGGTTGGTCGTTCCAAGATCAGAAGCTATGCGGCATTTATATTATCGTAAAAATAAAGACTTTTTGCAGAAGGAAGCAGCTTGGGATCCTTGAAAACATTGTATGTAAGCCAATCTGACTTCAGTCAATTTAATTCTAGGCCCAGTTCTTTGCCATACAAGACCCATCAAAGATAGGTGTTTTGATGCGCTCGCTCATTACTGTTTATCCAGCCACTTGTCTTAATATGGGCACCATGCATTTTCTGTCCACTTGATTTCTCCTTTTTGAGGGTTTGTGGGCTTTTTTTAGGTGGACTTGTGTTTTTGTAGGACTCTAAAGTGATTGGCACATATCATCCAGAAACAGGAACATTTAGAAAACTTCTCAGTTGTTCGCGAGTATCTTTCTTCCGCTTGGACTTTTCAGAAGTCATCCTCCATGGCAGACACAGGTGCCGTTGGTGAGCATGCATCTCCCTCTTTTATGCCTTATGCAATAACAATAATCGGAGGACTGTTGGTCAAAGTTATCTGTAGCACTGTCTATCCAGAAATTTTGCTTGATCTTAGTTAGCACATGAGAGACCGTGTTAGAAGAGTGCTTTCACAGCTGCACTTTGCTCTTTCAGGTGAAATTATTCCAACACTTGAAAATTAAATACTTGAAAAAATTCATTGTTTCTTTCAGGATTCTTTCAGGATTGTAAAGACTCCCTTTTGCTGCATTGGTGGGTGCTGCCGTGTTAAAAAGAGTCTAATGCGCTATAGAGTCAGGTGTAGTCCCAGTAAGCTGCTTGTTTACTCTGTAGTATCCATCAGGAGATACAATATGAATTAATGTAGGGAGAACTAAATATAATCAAATACTTATTCTAGATTGAATGACAGTATTTTTAGTTCAGGAAATTTTTTTCGGGGGGAGTCTAGCCTTAGTTACAATGCCTTTTGTTTCTTTCTTTAAAAAAAACCCCAAAAAACTCATGTTGCCTCAATATTTCTCCTTGCTGTGATGATTTTGAGATTTCTAGAAACTTATGCATTTCTGTGATATGACTGTTGTAGTTGTCAATTCTGATCATTTTCCCATAATGTTGCTTTACATTTTAATAGTTTACCACATAAGATTCTTCTACAATGTGAAGGTCATGTCCCTGTGAGGAAATTTCCAACGGACCTTGATACCCTGGGCTGTATTAAAAAACAAAACAAAACAAAACAAACAATCCTCTTTTAAAATACTGTCATTCAGCAACTTTTTTTTTTTTTGAAGATACGCGGTTGGGTCCCCATGTCTACCCTGGTATTATCTTTACCCCTTTTATTTCACAGATAAGTGTAATACCGGCGTAGTCTATGTCAGTTGGTTTTTAATGCCCAGCACCATAGTTGTAGGTACAATTTGGAGAGGTGTTTTGCAAAATCTCTCTAGTTTGTGTGTGTGTCACCATGCAGAGAAATCCTGGGAGCATCAGTATTTGGCTTGTCACTTCCCCCTTACTCTGTAAACTCCAGGAGCTCCCTATTCCCTACAGTATCAAATATAAAGCCTTTGTTTGGCATATATTGAAGCTCTTCTCAATCTGGTCCCTTCCTACTTATGTAGTTTCCTTACATTTTACTTCCTTCCGCCTGTATCATGATCCGGCCACACTGGCCTTTTTGCTGTTCCTCTCACGTGATCCTCCATCTCCCATTCTGTGTCTCGTGTTCCCCCGTGCCTGAAATGCCCTCTCCTCGTCTCTGCCTCTGGGCATCCCTCAAAAACAACCTTGTGTAGGAAGCCTTTCCTGGCCCCCCTAGCCGCCTTCTACTAGATCCTTGAAGGCAGGGGCTGTTTTTGCCTTTTTTTGTTTCCCAGGTATCTTTCACTGTGCCTGGCACATCGTAAATGCAGAGTAAATGCCCATGGGCTGATCTCACAAAATCTTTCTGTGTTTTGCCTTCATCCCTGGTTTGTTTGGTTATTGTTTTGCTCCATCTTTACTTCTCAGTTGCGTTTCAGACCCGAGGAATGCGGGAGATGGTGTTTGAAGCTCTGAGAAAGGTTAGGAATCCAGTTTGGCCAGAATACAAATCATGTAGAGATGATTAGTGCGATACACCGTAAGTCTCTTAAAGTTTTAGGGACTAGATTATTGAGGGCCTCCAAGACCGAGGTAATAAGTTTGTATTTTATCCTGTAGTCAACCAGGAGCTGCTAAAGTTTTTTTGAGTTAGAAGTTTTGAATTAGGAACTGTTAGTCATAATGGGCAGACCTGGACCAGGCCTGAAGAAGCCAAAAAATGAGAGAGCAAATAAGGAGAGGGAGCCGGAGGAGGAATATCGGGGTGAACCAATGAGAAGAGTTCAACTTGAACCAGAGATAAAGCTGGAGCCAGTTTACCAAACTAATAAATAGACAAGTGTGTTAGAGATGCCAGAAGACCAGAATAGCTGATTGATAAATATTTAGTAGTTTCGGTCTTTGTCTCAGTCTTATGTGGATATCTTTTAAGCTGAGGTTCTTCTTGATACTGATGGGATACTCATTTCTAATATTCATACATCAGATGCTGCTGGTCTCCAATTGATTTCTACTGGCCTGGCCCAGCAAATGAAATGAATGGATTAATGAATGAAAAGCATTTATTAAGTCCTTACTTTGTGCCATGCACAGTACTAAGCAAACTAGTCTCTTCCCTCAGGAATCCTAGGCTCCCTTAAGTTATGGTTTATGTCAGTCTAGATGACCTATGGGCATTTGGAAACATAGAGACTAGACAAGTCAGGTCCAGAGATGTCAATATGGCAGTTATTAGCTTAGAGATTAAGGCCCTAAGAGTGGAACAGCTCTCAATGAATGATATTAGAGAAAGGGCAAAGAACTGAGAATAGAGTGTGCTTTGAGCATTAGTTAGAGTTAGTGGATAGAAGGAGGAAAAAGAAAAGGAAGTTCGAGAAGTTGGAAGAGAAGTGGGAAAATTTGGTGTCATGAAAGCTATGGAAAGAATATTCCAAGAATGGAGTGTTTGGGCAGGGAAGAGGCCTCAGAAAGGCATTGGCAATCGATGGAAGTGGTGATGGAAGAATAGGACTGCTCAGTTTTCTTTTTAAAGGAAACTATTTCCAAGTCCAAGTAGTCTTTTGACAAAGGCACTTTTTAATTTTCTTAAAGTCTAGTATATCCCCCATGTGAGTTGTCAGTATACTGTGTCTTAGATCTGTTTGTCAAAGAGTGCACAGTGAACTGGGCTTATGAGAGTGGTGAAAATAACTTTTCTAGATCTAGGCATAGATTTTGATTTCAGATGGGCTAGAAGCTTCCTAATAATCTCTCTGTTTATCTTCATTGTGCTACTTCACAAAAAAAATAATAAAAGTTTGCATAAGAACTTCATAAAAACAATAAGGAAGACAGATTTTTGAGGGATGAGTGTTTAGAAGTCCAAAAATTCATTTGTTTGAAGGAAGATTAACCCTGTTATCCCCGGCATTAGGCAGTCACTCTAATTGAACAAGTGATGTGCCCTTCAGTGTAGATGTCTCTGTAAGGGATTTTGTACATCGCCGTTTTCACTCCATTTCTCCAGCTCCAAAGGCCTTGCTAGAATGGGAGCGTCATCTATTTTGTCCAAAGATTTCATTCAGTGACTGTAATAAATTTGGACCCAGCTTTCATTCCTCTGTAATCTTTTTCTTGATAATCAACACTATTCCTACTGAAAGAACATTGATTTCTTGTTTTCTTCATAATTTTCATCTCTCTTCTTTAGGACTTTGTTACCACCGTTATCCGTCTGTTTGACAGTCCTTCAACTTCCATTCGAGCAAAAGCTTTTCTGGTCCTTTTATATGTTTTGCTCCATAACCGAGAGATGTTGCTTCTCAGTTGCCAAGCAAGGTAAGAACATTTTCTTCCCAAGAATTGCTTCAGTAAGTTTTAGTTGGTAGTTGTGA
Organism: Trichosurus vulpecula; assembly: GCF_011100635.1. NCBI lineage: Eukaryota > Metazoa > Chordata > Mammalia > Diprotodontia > Phalangeridae > Trichosurus > Trichosurus vulpecula. Next base: position 45,360,364 of record NC_050577.1, on the reverse strand, counting down.
CAATCGTTGTAGCAATCATGACATTTGACATTGATGATTTGATATCTGTTTTTTAGGGTGGGACTTGGGATTGAGTTTTTCCACAGAATTTAGAGCCTTCAGATAATGCATATAATGCTAGAAAACCAGTTTTTTTCTAGACATTCACTGTAATAGAATGTGTTGAAATCATAAGTTAGTTCCTTTGGCATTAGGGAAAGTCCTGGGAAATGGCAGATGTAGTGAAGAACTCCCTGAGTAAGTGTTGGGGACAGCAATAAGAGCCCAGACGATGTTGTCATTAGTGAGATTTGAGGATTCTTATTGTACTGGCCTCTTTTACCTGTACTCAGTTTATTATGATGACTGCCAACTATAAGTCTAGATTGTACATCTTATGGCCTAGAACATAAAAACTCCAGTGGATGCATGCTGGGAGTCTTGGCCTTGGCCCAGTGTCTTGGATTGTGTCTGAGTACTTGCTTTAGATATATTGCAAGGTTTATGTTAGAAATCCCCCTCCACCAACACCCTGAATTTACCTTAGATTTGGAGAATATAGGCCAAGAACACCAAGATGCTCATTGTATATTGAAGTGTATAAACATATGGGACTTATACAAAGAACTTGAGAGTTGGACCTCAGCAGCCCTCTAGTCCAACCCTACCACCAAAGGAATCACCACTGTGCCATAATAGATGAGTGCTCATCCAGAACTCTAAGGAGGGGAAGCCTACCACCTCTCACTGCCTCCTACTCCACTTTTTGCAAACTCTAGTTATTAGGAAAGCCACACTTTTTATACCCGTTGCTACTCTTTCTTTTATCTGAGGCCAAACAGAACAAATTCAATTTCTCTTCTAATGACATCCCTTCAGATACTTGAAGATGGCTATCATGGCCTCCCTCATGCTTTCTGTCTCCATGCTCCCCATGACCAGGTCCTTGAACCAGTCCTTATATGCCGTGGGCCCAAGCCCTGTCGCCATCTTGATTACCTTTCTGTAGGTACTCTCTAGCATATCAACACCCTTCTTAAACCATGCTACCCAGAACTAGGCACAATTCTCCAGATAGGATATTGTGAACATAGAGAACTGCAGGCCTATCACCTTCCTATTCTGTGTTGGTAAACAAAATGGGCTTTTAGCACTCAGTTCAGCCAAGTGCCCTTGAAGAGTTTAGCCTTTGTTTCCTTGATTAGATTTGCTAGTTTACACATGAGTTTGAGTGACATTTTGGGACATCAGAGGCTCTTAGACCACGTGGGTTTAAGTCCCCTCTTTGTGAGGATTCTAGGTCACGTGGGTGAGTCGCATGTGTGAGTCGCATGTGTGACTCACCCTTGACCCTGAAAAAGATATAAAACCAGGGGTTGGCTTTCTGTCTCTCGGAGCTCTTACCCACAGCAGTGGTGGCACGCGTGACTCTGGGTTAGCCCTTGTTATGAGCTCCCGGGCCAAACTCAGATGTTGGTAACTATGAATTGTATTTGGTCTGTTGATGTTTGTAATTTGTTTGTATTTTGCTCCAAAGTTCAGGGTGCTGGCTTTTCCCCCTGAACTAAGTGAATGGTATTTTTATGCTGGATTAAAGTAAACTTGTCAACCCCTTAACGTTGCTTTCCTTAGTAAAGCAGATGAAAAGAACCTGGGCTTTTGCAGCGTGCTGGTAGTGTTCTTGTTGTTGGGCTTGGGTTGGTCTTTCACCCCCACAGCAGCTGCTAGCCGGATTGTTGAAACCTCTGGGAGCGTGGTAGTCCACAATCATGTTAGCTTTCTTGGCTGTCACAGCGTACTGCTGAGTCATATTGACCTTGTAATCCATCCCCCCTTCCATTCTTTTCAAAACAACTTCTACTTATCTGTGGCTCTCCCGTATTATATTGATGAAGATAATTTTTTTGTATCCCAGTTCAAGACTTCACATTTATCCCTATTGAATCTTATCTCATTAGGTTGAGTTCCATGCTTTATCCTATCCAAATCCTTTTGAATCCCGACTCTCTTATTCAGTATGTTAGCTATCCCTCATAGCTTTGTGTCATCAGCTAGTTTGTTGAAAATACCATCTCATCTGTTAAACCTCTCAGGGCTAAGCACAGATCCCCAAGGAAATCCACTGGAGACCTCTCGCCACGTTCTCATTGAAACATTAACGACTACTCTTTGAGTCTATTTATCTACGTTGTTCCGAATCCATCCAGTATTATTATTGGCTAATCCATATCTCTTCATCATCTCTATAAGAATAGTAGGAGATATTTTATCAAAAACTTTGCTAAAAACTAGGTAACCTATAGACACAGCATTCCCCTCATCTGCTAATTTAGTAATCCCATCTGAAAAGGAAATTAATTTAGTCTGGCATGACTTGTTCTTGATAAAGCCATGTTGGTGCTTTCTGCGATCTTCCATTATAACCACTTATTGGCATTTTTCACTTGTTTTTTATGTGGTTAATTGTTAGTGACTGCAATAAAGCTGTCTTTTCCCTCTCTTTTCACATGGGATAGCTCTTTTCCCTCCCCTTCCCCTCAGTTTTTGGTATTTTAAATCTACAACTAGGAAATGTCAAATGGGTGTGCTATAGGATGATCTAGGGCTGGGAGAGAAGAGGATGTTAAGTAGGGCGCATGGAGTGGTCAGGGAGAATAAGTGGGACTATGAGTAGGTTGCGAGTCCGTGGGGATCTGGGTGGAGTCTAGGATCAAGGAGAGTCGGCGAAACTCTGGTAAGAGTTTGGGGAATGGAATATGTGAAAAACAGGGAGGCACTGGTAGATTACATTCAAGGTGCTATTCTTAACATCTAATGAGATATAGTAATATTATTCTGAACCAAATCACTTGTCATTGAGGCTTATATTTAAGAATAGACAGAGAATTTTGAGTTATTCTTCTCTGCTGTGGAGATTAAATCATTTGCATTTCTCAAGTAATGTCTTATTTTTTATACTTATACCTTGAGGCTGTTTTAAATATCACATTAGCTGGAGCATGACTGAAGATTTTGCAGCCCTGATGATTAAGACTTAAGAAGAAAGCTGCATAACAGTATTCCCATCGCCTTGCTTTAGTGAGGTACAGCAGCTCAACCAGAAAGATCTTCCACCATCACATAAAATAACCAAAATCTAGACCTTTGGAGTATTCAAGTGTCAGAGATTTGGTTCTTTGTAGAAAGTGCTTTTTCTTTACCTCCATAAATTGAAAACTTGAGGAGTACAATAGTTATTATTAAGAGAACACACACATACACCCACGAGAGAAAGGGGCATGGATCTGTGGCTTTATTATTTTATTAGCCTTTATAAATTCAAATTCACACTTGGAGTTATACTCAAAAACAAATGTTACATAGCACAGTGCAAACAATGGAAAACAATTACATCATGTTGCCTGTGAAGTCGGATTTTTCATCATAGCCCCCCCTGGTCATGGGCCTGCTGCATCTCAAGTGCCTTGTGGAAATCCCACCTGGAGACTAGAAAGAAAGGCATTTTAGGAAAGTAGCAACATTCCTATTGGAAAAAGGTGCCACAGTCTGTGATAAATATATATAGAAAAATGCTCCTCTTTTTCTACCCATGAAAACTCCAGAAGCAGCTGGGAATCTCAGAGAACTATGTGGCTGCATGAGAGATGAAGCCTCCATTGTAGGACATGAATGACTTTTGCCCTTTATGGGTTTAATCTCAACCAGTTTTGTGTGATCTCAGGCCCCCAAATCTGTCAGGCAGTGGACAGGTGGTGAGATTGAGCTGTCAGAGTCAGATAAAAAAGAGATGATAGCCCCCAAATGTCTGCCTATTTCTCTAAATGACTTCATACATACATTGACCATGACAGGTGATAAAATAGAGACTTCTGGCTCACTACATACGATTGTCCTTTCAGTGGATGAACTGCCAGAGTTCACTGTGTGAGTTTTCTTAGAAACTGAAATGGAATGCCTGATAATCACCCCAGTACTCTCTTGGGATCTTCAGTATTACCACCCTTGTGGGCTTCAGTGATAGAAGTTTGGCTTCGATCAAAGAAGGGTGTTCGCTCAAGAAATGTTTGTGGGAAATGTTTGGAGAAAAAAATCTGTCATTTTGAAAAAGGATATCGCTGGAGTCAGTGCAGTTGAAGTTAAATAGTCAGGCTTGAAAATTTGAGGAGGTCAGGGAAAAAAATGATTGTTACACCTCAAAATTGCTTTTCAATAATCTTTTCTAGCTCTTGAAAATATACCTTTTAGATATATTTCTTATGTTCTTTCAGCTCATCAAAATTATTTCCATTTTGTACTTAAAGGGATTTCCTTGAGTACATCATAATAATCATGGTTAGTTTAATCTGTGGAAGGACAATTTTAATCCTTCAAAGAAAGACATATAAGGCTCTCCCACCCAGCTTTAAACAATGGTGATAGTGCTGCAGGTAAAAACTGCTTGTGTCCTTGGAAGATAGACTCAGATAGCAATTATTTATTGAGTACATGCTGTGTGCCAAACACTGTGATAACCATGTGAGAAATGACATAAGCATCTTATATATTCCCTTTTCTCAAAGAGCTCACAGTTTTGTTCATGTGACAGAATTAGTGCCATGAAACAGTTGTGAGAGGCTGTAAGGCGTAAGTGACGAAGAGTGCCTTTGGAACCAGCACAGCCTGGGTTCCACTTCCACCCCAGGCCCAGCCTAGCTTTGTGATCCTGGGAATATGACCTAGCTTCTCAGTGCTCTTGCTAAGTCTCTAAGAAGATGCAACTCACATTGATGGATGGACTTTTCTTTCCCAGGAGTTCATTAGATCAGGGAAATCAGAAATCTAGATTCTTATTCCTAAGCACAGTAGGAGTATAGGAGTAAATGGTGGACTGGAGTAGTTGCGGTTATAATGGAAGGTCTCTCTCATGGAGAAAATGAGACTTGGGCCCAAGGGCTTGAAAGATGGAGCAGGATTTAGTTGAGGAATAAATTGGAGACAAAAAGAGCATTATGGATTGGGTATAGAGCAGAGCTATCCAAAACATGGCCCATGGGCTGCATGCGGCCTGCAGTGTGATTTTATGCAGCCCTCCTGTGGGTTTTAATTTTCATGAGTGAAAAAATAAAATAATAATTAGCATGGAATGCATATTAGATTTTAAAATTCCATCACAAATAATCTTGTTGATGTTAATTTTCTTTGGTGTTTTTAAGCAGTATTACGGACGGAACCTATTGCATAGAATTTTCAGTCCATCTGTGTTGATGCATTCTGTCTGTACAATGCAGACTAGTCAGTATGCACCTACTTTATACTGTTGTGTTGTCGCTTTGTTGTTTTGTGTTTGCTTCTGCACTTCGCGCCTTTGCCTGTTGTACTGATGATGCGCGTTCCCCCACTTTCTAGTAGTGTCCTGTATTCTGGGCATAGCCCTCGAATAATTATTTTAATGCGCCCCTAAGATAACCTAAGTTTGGACAGCCCTGGTATAGAGAAACAACACAATGAGAGACACAGAAGAAAGAATCCACTGATGTGGAGGACAGTGGCATGACTGACCTGAGTCAGAGAATGTACTACAAAAAAGGGTGGGCTCCCAGGCCATACAAAAGAACTTGTATTTAATGCAATCGGTATAGGATCATTGTACATTCTTGAGTAAAGGAGCAGCAGAATTAGTCTGATAGGTTTATGAAGCTGGGGAAGAGGACAATGGAAGCCAGAAGACCAATGGGGAAGTTGTTGTCTTCTGGGAGTGAGGTCATGGGGGAACTGTGACTGGGGCAATCAAAAAGAATGGACAGATCCAAAACTTTCCAAATGAAGAAACGATCGGACTTGGTGATGGATTCTCTATGAATTCAGGTGAAAGATACAGAATGAGTGATAGTCATGTCACTCGTGGACATGGGATAGATGGCAAGTGGGCATATTTGACATGATGGTGAGACATTCCTACATAATGTTTTGTAGGTGATTGGAAATGCAGGATTGAAAAACAAGTGAGAGGCCAAGGCTGGAGATAGAGATTTTCTAGTCAGCCACATTGAAGTGGTAGTTGAAGCCATGATAATGGGAGAACCATTAGAGGGAGGGAGTGTAGAGAGGGAATTGAAGAAGCTCACGTTGGACTATTAGCTTTCATGTATATAATTTTTAATCTCCCCAACTAGATTATGTGTTTCTCATACAGTAGATAGAGCACTGGGCTTGGAAATCAGGAAGACTCATCTTCATGAGTTCAAATCTGCCCTCAGGTACTTACTAGGTGTGTGACCCTGGGCAAGTCACTTAACCCTCTTTGCCTCAGTTTCCTCATCTGTAAAATGATCTTGAGAAGGAATGGGAGACCACTCCAGTATCTCTGACAAGACCCCACATGAGATCACAGAAGAATCGGACAGAAATGACTGAGCAACAAAAACACGTCTTCTTTTTATTTGTGTCATTTACAAGTGGTTTGCGGCTTGTAGGCACTCAGTATGTGTTGACTAATGGAGTTGAATTGAAGAGTTGAGAAATAGGTTTGGGATTATCACCTTCAGTAAAAATGTATTAAGTTCCTACTATGTGCAAGGTCCTAGAGAGGTAAAGATCAAGACTAGGGGCTCTGTAGGACACAGCTGAATGAGGGAATGTGTAGTAGATGAAGAAGAAAACAGGGCCATAAGGAATTCCATGAGCCGAAGCAATCCAGATGGGCAAGAAGGAAGCATAAGGGAATAGGGAATAGTGTTAGAGTTCAGGAAGATGCCCGAGGAGGACCAGGACTGGTGGGGTGGAAGGAACCATGGGACAGAGGCCACGGTCTCTGAGGTTTCCTGAGATTATGGTGTCGTTTTAGTTACAACATCTGTAATTGGACACAGTCCCATAGTACACAAGGAATGCCATTTTCGTTTTTCTCTTACAGCAGTTTTAAATTCTTTTTTTTTAAATTTATTTAACATATTTTGTTTTCAGCACTGATTTTCACAAGAGTTTGAATTATAAATTTTCTCCTCATTTCTACCCTCCCCCCACTCCAAGATGGCGTATATTCTGGTTGCCCTGTTCCCCCGTCAGCCCTCCCTTCTGTTACCCCACTCCCTTCCCATCCCCTTTTCCCTTCCTTTCTTGTAGGGCAAGATAAATTTCCATGCCCCGTTGTCTGTGTATCTTATTTTCTAGTTGCATGCAAAAACTTTTTTTCTGTTTGTTTTTGAACATCTGTTTTTAAAACTTTGAGTTCCAAATTCTCTCCCCTCTTCCCTTCCCTCCCACCCTCCCTAAGAATTCAAGCAATTCAACATAGGCCACGTGTGTATCATTATGTATAACCCTTCCACAATACTCATGTTGTGAAAGACTAACTATATTTTGCTCCTTCCCAACCCATCCCCGTTTATTGAATTTTCTGCCTTGACCCTATCCCCTTTCGAAAGTGTTTGTTTTTGATACCTCCACCCACATCTTCCCTCCCCTCCATCATCCCCCCCTTTTTTTTTTCTTTTTCCCACTTCTTTCCTGTGGGGTAAGATGCCCAATTGAGTATGTATGGTATTCCCTCCTCAGGCCAAATCTGATGAGAGCAAGATTCACTCATTCCCCCCTCACCTGCCCTCTCCCTTCCTCCCTCAGAACTGCTTCCTTTTGCCACCTTTATGCGAGATAATCCACCCCATTCTATCTCTCCCTGTCTCCTTCTCTCAGTATGTTCCTCTCTCATCCCTTAATTTGATTTTATTTCTTTTAGATATGTTCCCTTCATCTTCACCTCACCCTGTGCCCTCTCTCTCTCTCTCTCTCTCTCCATATGTATATATATATATATATATATATACACATACATACATACACATTCACATATATATGTATATACATAAACATATATATATGCATATTCCCTTCAGCTACCCTAATACTGAGGTCTGAGTCATACATGTAATCTTTCCATGTAGTAATGTAAACAAAACAGTTCAACTTTAGTAAGTCCCTTGCAATTTCTTTTTCTTGTTCTTTTTCTTGATTACTTTTTCATGCTTCTCTTGATTCTTGTGTTTGAAAGTCCAATTTTCTATTCAGCTCTGGTCTTTTCACTGAGAAAGCTTGAAAGTCCTCTATTTTATTGAAAATCCGTATTTTGCTTTGGAGCATGATACTCAGTTTTGCTGGGTAGGTGATTCTAGGTTTTAATCCTAGCTCCATTGTCCTCCGGAATATTGTATTCCAAGCCCTTCAGTCTCTTAATGTAAAAGCTGCCAGATCTTGGATTATTCTGATTGTGTTTCCACAATACTCAAATTGTTTCTTTCTCTCTGCTTGCAGTATTTTGTCCTTGATCTGGGAGCTCTGAAATTTGGTGACAATATTCCTAGGAGATTTCTTTTTGGGATCTATTTGAGGAGGCGATCGATGGATTCTTTCAATTTCTATTTTGCCCTCTGGCTCTAGAATATCAGGGCAGTTCTCCTTGATAATTTCTTGAAAGATGATATCTAGGCTCTTTTTTTGATCATGGCTTTCAGGTAGTCCAATAATTTTTAAATTCTCTCTCCTGGATGTATTTTCCAGGTCAGTGGTTTTTACAATGAGATATTTCACATTGTCTTCCATTTTTTCATTCCTTTGGTTCTGTTCTATAATATCTTGATTTCTCATAAAGTCACTAGCTTCCACTTGCTCCAGTCTAATTTTTAAGGTAGTATTTTCTTCAGTGGTCTTTTGGACCTCCTTTTCCATTTGGCTAATTCTGCCTTTCAAGGCAGTCTTTTCCTCATTGGCTTTTTGGAGCTCTTTTGCCATTTGAATTAGTCTATTTTTTAAGGTGTTGTTTTCTTCGATATACTTTTCAGTATTTTTTTGGGTCTCCTTTAGCAAGTCATTGACTTGTTTTTTATGGTTTTCTCGCATCCTTTTCATTTCTCTTCCCAATTTTTCCTGTACTTCTCTAACTTGCTTTTCCAAATCCTTTTTGAGCTCTTCCATGGCCGGTGACCAGTTCATGTTTTTCTTCGAGGCTTTTGTTGTAGGCTCTTTGACTTTGTTAACTTCTTCTGTCTGTATGTTTTGGTCTTCTTTGTCACCAAAGAAAGAATCCAAAGTCTGAGACTGAATCTGGGTGTGCTTTCACTGCCTGGCCATATTCCCAACCAACTAACTTGACCCTTGAGTTTTTCAGCGGGGTATGACTGCTTGTAGACTAAAGAGTTCTATCTTCCACGTTTGGGGGGGATGTGCCAGCTCTGCCACATCAGCACTCCTCCTTCCCCAAGGACCCCCAACTCGGACTGGACTTAGATCTTCAGCAGGCTGTGCACTACTGCTCTGATCTGCCACTTAATTGCTCCCACCAGGTGGGCCTGGGGCCAGAAGCAACTGCAGTTGTAGCTGCCCCACCTCTGCTGCCCCGGGGGCCGTGGCTGAACCCCAAACTCCTTCCACTCCCGCAGCCTTTCCCACTAACCTTCTCTGTTGTCTTTGGTGTTTATGGGGTGAGAAGTCTGGTAACTACCGCAGCTCACTGATTCAGGGCGCTAGGGCATGCTCCACCCAGCTCCTGGTCTGGTTGGTCCGCCGCTCACGCTGGGCTCTGCTCCGCTCCGCTCCCAGCTCCCAGTTCCCTGTGGGATAGACCTCACCCAGAGACCATCCAGGCTGTCCTGGGCTGGAGCCCTGCTTCCCTTTGCTGTTTTGTGGGTTCTGCAGTTCTAGAGTTGGTTCAGAGCCATTTTTTTATAGGTTTTTGGAGGGACTTGGCAGGGAGCTCACGCTAGACCCTGCTTTCCAGCCCCCATCTTGGCTCTGCCCCTCTATATCAGCAGTTTTAAATTCTTTATGGAAGCTACAACCAAATGTTTCTCTCCAAATATTATTATGATTTTCTTGCTCAGCATGTGAATTCTTTTAGTAACTAATGTTTCCATTGTCAACAAAGTTGATTTCTACTAACATAGCTCACTGGAGCTCATTATCTAAAATGGAGACAGTGGGAGGGAGAGCATGAAGAAATGGGACATAATATTGGGATCTAGCTACTTTTATAATATCATGTACCCCAGGGGCCTTTTATTTATCCCAGCAGAAAAAATGCTTATTTTCTTATGTGTTAACAGGTCTGCATTGGTATCTTTAGCTATTCAAGAGTATTTCTTCCCTCGAGGAAAAACTACCAAAATTGTTTGGGAGTATTGAAATTAAGCAGTACCCTGAATAGCTTTAAGTTGGATAACTTAGATTTCTAGATACCAATTTGCTTGCCTTGATGTTGGAATAAACTTATAAAAACCTTAGTGAAAATTGCTGTTTTATATGCTATAAAGTTTCTCCTTAGTAATATTTTGTTGAAGCCAGAAAAAATGGACAGTCAATATGTACTGAAAAAAATGATATTACTTTTGCCCTGTAATATCTGATGAAAGACAATCGATAGTAGGAAAGAGTTCAGCCTGAATTAATTGTATCAGATGAAGCAGTAGCCAAATAAATAAGTGGCCCAAGGCAGGGCTGCATAGATGGTCATTCTCAAGATAAATGTTTTTCTGTTCGCATTTGGACAGGGTTTTTATTTTAACCAAGGTATCAAGATTAATACCGCTGTGAAGCTCTGAGTGAATTGCTATTGCAATTTTACAATTCTCTAAAAAATTATAGTACATATCTGTGAGTGTGAAGCAAACTCAGGGCTCAAGTCAGACGATATATGAGAAGCTCCAGTCTCCTTCCAAAGGAAAGAAGATAAAGGACAGAGTATGATTTTCATGCAGAGAAGGAACTGGAATTCGTGTACACTTTGCTGAACCAGGGGGATAGTGAATTTGGTATGATTTTTCTTACCATTAACACTATGAATATTTGATTTGTTTGAAGCAGAGAAAGTAAGAGATAATAAAATATATAAAGATGCATCATCCAGTAATAGAAAGGAAATGGGTGATTTGGAATAGGGTGGGAGCAGCTAATGGGATGAGGAATATGTCATCCTGTGGTTAGGAATGGGAATGTTACCAACTCATCTTAGCCTTCTCTTTGTAGCACCGCAGAGAAATGTGGGAAAGGTGTGAGCTATCTGGGTGGTCATCTCACTTTCCTTTCTGATTCACGATATACCATAAATGATATCCCATGATTTATTCTCACCTTCTGTTTGACTCTCTGGATACTAAAGGTTTTTTGGTTGTTTGATTTCTTTTAAGGGGAAGGGAATAAGCATTTATTAAATACCTACTATGTGCCAAGGGCCAAGCACTTTAGCTTCGATGCCCATGGCAGAACCCTATGTGCATGCTTATTGAACTTTGCTCAAGGGGATCAGTGTACTTAATAGACATAGTAAATTATTTGTTATTAATTTCCTACATTAAGATCATTAGCATACTATCTCCCTCTGTAACTTGGCATCTAAAGCCCCCCTCCCAATCTGGTACTACCCTTCTATTTCAACCTTATGTCATATTACTCCCAAACCGAACCATTCTATGACTCCCAAACGTAAGCTTGTACCCTTATAATCAATGTGTTTTCTTGGATTCTTGTCTTGTGCTAAATGCTCCTTTTCTCTTCACTTATTCAGTCTTTTCAAACTATCTAAAATGCCACCTTCTCCCAGAAGTTTCTCTTAAGCCTCTCCAGTTGGTAATGGCCTTCCTCTCCTTGCCCCCAACCTCATATCTCACTTTTTTGGGGGGTTTTAACTACAATATCATTATGTAATTTTGTCGTTTTATTATATCTGTGTGTGTTTTCTCCTTGTATTGTAATCTCCTTGAAGGCAGAGACCATGTCATATCCCAACCTTGTGCTTCCCTTCATGATGAACACTGCTCTGGCAGGAGGTGTTTAATAAATAAATGCTTATTTTATTGTAGCTGTTCTTAAAAGTATTCCAGTAAGTCTCCAGGCATCTCCAAGTGGTACTTTTCAGAAGTACTCAATTCACTTGGTGTGTATTGTGAAAAGTTAAGTTCAATAAACATTATATGCCTACTTTGTTCCAGTCACTGTGCTAATCAATGGGGATACAAATAAAAAGAAAAAAAAAACAACTCTCCAGGATCTTCCAATCCAGGATCTGCCCTCAAGGAGCTTAGCATCTAATAGGAGGAGCTGGAAAGGTAGGGGTGGGGAAGGACATGAGAAGGTATCTATCGTGGGGGCATCTTGTTCCATAGAGTTGAAACCAGGCTGAGCAGCAGATGTAAAGTGCAGTGAGCTGAGTCCAGTTTCTAACTTCTTCTATAAAGGAAGGCATTGGGAGGAATTTGGTACTCAGCCCTCCAGCCTAAGGGCAGAGGAGGCTGAGGGAGTGGTGTCAGTCAAGGCTTGAGTTTGCAGCATGGTGGTAAATTTAGGAAAGGATGAGCTTATCCTTGAAGAAATATAGCAGATGCAGAGAGGGGTGAGCCAAGTCCTGTTTTTGCTCTGTATAAAGAAGGCTTTAGGAGGAGTTTGGTGTTACGCCCTCTAGTCCTCCAAGCCTTAGTTTAACTCTAGCAGGGTATTAGGGCTGAAGAGATGAATTTATCCTGGGAGGAGCATCCTTTTCTGGAGTTGAAAAGGAGCCAAATCTCAGGTGGAGAGTAGAATAAAAAAAGTGGAAGGGGAGAAAAGAACTAATAAAGGTGTTATAGCTTGCTTGTTACACTTTAAAGCCTTTCAGAATCTATTTTACAGCCTATTTGGAAAAAAAAATGATTAAATCTAAACTATTCAATCGGCATGGTGCTCAATAGCTGCCTATGCATGTAACTGAGAATGAGACTTCCCTAGAATGTAATCTTCCTGACCCCAGTTTGTCACTGAGGCTGGGATCCTCTTTCTACAACTTTCAGGGTCCTTGTAATCAATTTCCATTCCTAATCCTTCTCAGAGTAGTTGCACTACTGCTATTTTAAAATGATAGTAGCCTATTCTGACTGTTCCTTGGATTTGACACAATGAATTCATCTGATTCTTATAGTAACTTTCTTTTGTTCCATTGTCTTTATTTAGTCTTTCTTTTCTAATTCCAGCTACTAAGGTGATTTATAAATGTGATGCATAGCAAAAGAGAGAATCTTCAAGTTTTTCTAGGAACTTTTGGGCCCTGCCTCCCCGTTTCCCTTAATTCTTTTTTTTTTTAATGAAAAACTAGAAGATGGAATCTTGAAGGCTAGTTGTAAAATCTCTTTGTCATATGTAAATATTTTAAAGGTGGTTTTTAAACAGAAGTTGATGCTTTGGTCTGTACTAACTCTTGAATGGAAACATTTTCAGGTTCTTTCCACTCATATTACCTTTTTTTTCCTAGAATTTTGCTCGGGAACCACACTGTTACTCATTTTTATTGTTTTTCTCTTCCTAGGGGTAACCTTTAGACTTAAAATTTAAGTTTTAGAATCAAAGAATCATAGATATAGAGCTTGAAGGGACCCCATACATCATCCAGCCTCTCCCTTATTTAATAGTTAAGGAAACCAAGGCCCAGGGTGGTTGAACTCCTTGTCCAGGAACACAGAGATAAGTGGCAGAGCTGGAATTTGGCCACAGGACCTGTGTATTCAGATGCAGCCTGAAAACACCTTCCTTGCTCCTGATTTATTTTTTTAGTCCCTGTGACTAAAAGCCATAGACTTTCCACTTATGGGGTTAAGTAGTGTGACTGTTGATATGCTCCCTGCTTTCCTCCCCATCTGTTTGTTTTTCCCAAAGTGATATTTCATAAGCAAATGGTTATTTGATGTTTTGTTCTTCCCAAATTGTGACTTTATAGTTAAAGTTATATGTGGCAGAGAGAAATAACTACTGTTTACATTTTTCAGATACATTTAGTAAAATCAGTGTTCTCAATTGACCGGCTAGTATACTGCAACTCATAACTTGATAACCACTATAGATAATTTTGCATATAGATGGAGAGACAAGTGTTGATATGCTGGCCTCTTGGAATACAAAGCAAGTATCACTTGATTTACCTTGATTATAGCTCTGATTTAGGTATTTAGGAGAAAATGACCAACTCTTTGAACAGCAGGATGAAGGGCATGACTTGTTATCATTTCTTCCTGACATCCAGCTCTTAATTTGCTTCAGCAAATTGATTTGATTACCAAGAATATTTCACTTGTATTTTGGAAATAGATTTCAAAAGATACTAAGGACATACTCTCCTCATTATATCCATAGTATTTGATTTTGATTCTTTTCTGTGTAATTAGAGTTGTGAAAGTATGCATTAAGTGGAAATAGGGCTAAAGTTTTACAGACTATCTTCTCTAAGAGTTTGAGATTTTCTGTCTCAGTCTTCTTTAGGGACTGAGAAAGAAACATCTTTTGGTATCACTATAGCATATTGAGAGTGCCTTATGCCTTCCCTTTGGGGAGTTGAGGAGGCCATTCCATAAAGAAGAAAGAAAAATAAAATAAAAGAGAATCTGGCGACTCCATACAAATAGTTTTGTCTTTTTACATTTCATTCATGAAGTTGGTACTCATTTTCCTGATATTGGACTTCATGAGAGGAAAGATTTGCTAGATTTCCATGTTAGCCACTAGACTAAATTGAAGAGTAAACTTTAAAAAAAATCTGTTTATTATTTGTCTCTCAAATGCACATTCGATGTTAGTTTATGACTTTAGCTGAAGAGGATCAGAAAACTTGGCAAACTAAAATGGCTCTTATACTCTAGTTGTATTTCATTACATCCTGTACTCTGTCAGTGGGGCAGTGCAGAGTAAGACAGTAAAGGCATTCCAGGTATTGTGGGTGGAGAACAAATGAGGATGAAGAATGATGATAAGAAAGAACATTGCATGAAGAATGAAAAAAGTGCTAAAATCCTGAAAAAGGATGCCAGGAGCTCATTTAACTATGGTTTATCATGGATTAAGAGCCGTGCCACTACAACGTGTATTGAAAATTTGGGTTTGTATTTTTCACTTGAAAAATCAGGGAGAGTTGGTTCTGTTGCTTTTCCCTTTTAATTTTAGTGAGCTGAGCCCTCATTTTGACTTTGAGTGTATAGAAACAGCTCTGAAGTTCTTTAGTCTCCCTCGGTGGGAATCTCACTTCCAGTTGCCTTTAGAGATGGTATATGACAGTAGACTACATAAATATTTGATCTGAGATGGTCTTTTGAACTAACAGATATCTGCCTATCAGCCTCAACAAGTCAAGAGTTTTGCAATTAGCTATTTTTTCCTCCCTTGTCACTATTAAATTAGAGCCAAGGCTGGAGGGAGGGAATGGAAGAGGCCATTGGATCGAGCTCTAGCTTCCTCACATAAGCATTTGAGAGATGTGCTCGGTTAGGAGTGAGGCAGATGGCCTTTTAAAGGCTTTTGTGGGGTCGCTTGACTTCTGGCCAGCTGTTTGGGAGAGCAGCATTGTTAGTCCAGATCATTTCAAGTGTACGCCCCTTTCCCTGTCACCTTGTAATTTTGTGATCATGTGGAATATTCTGTAATTCCATTTTAGTAGCTATATTTGATCACTTTCATGCTATAGATAGCATATTTCAATTTATTCTGAAATATCATAATCATTTTATAATCAGATCATATCTTGAAGTATTAATACCTTCCTTCAACACTTTGGTGGATTTATAATGTCATCAGTGTAGGTATTTTCTCCATCAGTGCAGATTGAAATGCATGCATGGTCTTTTATCCTATGTGACTCTTGTGAGTGACCTACTATAAATTTTGCACATGGCATCCATTCATTATTCTGGGGTGTTTCTCTAGTCTTCCTGATGTTTTACATGTACCATCAGACCATGTGTTATCTCCATTGGCTCCCTCTTACTAAATGATCCATCCATCTTTTTCTGCTGACACACAACTCTCAAATGATATTACTGCAATTTTTGGTTTGTAATAGTTCTTTGGAGACTGTGTTATTTAGTAACTTATAGTCTTACTGCATTACTAGAAGAACATTGTTGCTAAAGAGATGAACCTTTGTTTCAAGAGGAAGCTTGGGCGTGTTCACGATTTCCCAAAGACAATCCAGTTCATTCTTTTCTTTCCACATAATCCTGGGCCCAACTCTTTCCAAAATATGCATATTGACTGATCATCTCTGTGGGTTGTATGTCCAAATTACATCTGGACTAAATGGAAACCAACCTTACTGATCATTCATCATTATTCATTCACTTGGTTTTACTAGTTTGGAGAGTAGGCATCTCTGCAGTGTTTCAATCAGTACAATCAGTATAATCGGTACAATATCATTTTAAAAACAATGGCTACCACATGTTGCTCCTCTTCTTCCTGTCTAAACTCATAATCAATTCAGCGCTGCCTTTCTTCCTAGAAAGTGTCAATCTACTGCCTTATGTTTCTATTCACCATCCCTGTAACTTTGCAAATGAAAATATCTCTCTGGCCACCAGTCCACTATGTATATTGTCTCAAACGGTCTCTACTTCTTTATTGGTATTATTGTGGGGCTAGGCATATAGTAAGTGCTTAATGAGTGCTTTTTTGTTCATTCATTCAAATAGGAGCTTCTAGAGGACCTCAACTTTTCTTGGGACTTCTTCCACTAGGACTCTGTACTGGATCTCTTGACAATGGCCAAGCCCTTTGGCAAACGTGCATGCTTCTCTTTTATGCTTTATTTGATATCAGTCAGGAACCCTGAACAAAGTTATCTCTGTTGTTAAATCTTTGAGGACTCTTATATGATTTCAACAAATACATACATATATGTGTGTGTGTGTGTGTGTGTGTATGTATACACACACACACACATATATACACATACCCACACATACATATAAAATAGACACACGTATATGTAATATGTATGTGTCTATATATGTGTGTGTGTGTATATATGTATGTGTGTGTGTGTGTGTGTGTGTGTGTGTGTGTGTGTATAAATAGATATATAGATATCTTTTTGGAGGAGAGCCTTTAAGGCATCTTTAGAAGATTTGATGATGGAAAGGGGACCTCAGCAGCCTCCTAGTCCAACTTTGACATGAGAGGAATCTCTCTTACAATGTAACTGACAATTGATCATGCAGCCTCTATTTAAAGGCTTTTCAGGTCAACCATTCTATTTTTGGATAGCTCAAATTATTAGGAAACTTTTCCATCAACTCCCAATTGACTTCATTGTAATTTCTCCCCATTGCTAATTTTTCTTCTTTCTGGGGCCAAACAGAACCAGTCTGTGCATACCATCACTATGACATACCATCCAGTGCTTTTGAGATGGCTATCGCTCCCCTCCCGTCCCCTCCCTCAACCCCTTTCTTTTCTCCTGGGTAAACATTTGCCATTTTTTTCACCCAATCCTCCAAAGGCATATAGATTCCTCCCCTTTCACCATTCTGGTCGCCCTCTAAGCACTCTAGAATTTTAGTGTTCTTCTTAAACTGTGGTGCCCACAACTGAGCCCAGTTCTCCAGATAAGGCCTGATGAAAGAGTACAGTGGAATAGATTGTTGTTCAGTTGTTTCAGTCATGCCTGACTCTCCATAACCCCTTTTTGGAGTTTTCTTGGCAAAGCTAGTGGAGTGGTTTGCCATTTCCTTCTCCAGCTCGTTTGACAGGTGAGGAAACTGAGGCAAACAGGGTTAAATAACTTGCTCAGGGTCACACATCTAGTAAGTGTCTGAGGCCAGATTTGAACTCATGAGGATGAATCTTCCTGACTCCAAGCTAAGTGTTCTATCTACTATGCTACTTAGGTGCCCTGGAACATTATAGGAAGCTTTGTTTCTTTTAATGCAATCCGAGATCACAGTAGCTTTTGCTTTTTGTTTGTAAGTTTTTATTATCATGTTTTACTTTTACATTAAAAGCATTTCTAGGTTACTCATACTTTACAGCAAAGTAAAACAATAAAACCAAACTACTATGGAGACCTCATCTGCAAGTGCATGCCACATTCCTGTTTCCATTTTTATAAAGTGTATTTTTTTAATTAACGGAAATCAATTTCTCTCCCTCCCACCCCCCTCCTCACTGAAAAAAAAAAGAGGAAAGAAAAACAAATTCCTGGTAACCAATATGCATAGTCAAGAAAAGTAAATTCTTTCATTGCTTATATATAAAAATGCATGACTCATTTTGCACTGTGTATCTATCACCTTTATGTCAGGAAGTGGACAGTACGCTACATCATCTGTCCTCTAGAATCATGGATGTTTCTTATATTCATCATAGTTCTCACAGCTTTCAAAGTTGTTATTGCAGTGTTGTTATTGTAGAAGTTGGCTGCTTGTTTCATTCTTTATCAGTTTATAAAAATCTTCAAAGTTGTTCATTTTTATAATATTGATCTTAAAGTATAAATTGTTCTCTTGGTTGTGCTTACTTCATTCTTCATCGGTTCATAAATGTCTTTCCATGTCAGTACCTCATTTATTCAGCCATTCTTTAATTGACAATTACCATTAGATTCCTCTTTTTTTTGGCCGTGACAAAAAGAGCTGCTATAAATGTTTTTGCACATAAAGGACTTTTTCTTATAATTCCACCTCACACCTATCAGATTGATAAAGATGACAAAAAGAAAAATTATATATGTTGGAGGAGCTGTGAGAAAATAGGCACATAGGTGCACTGTTGGTACCTGTTGGTAGGTGTACTGTTGTGTACAACTATTCTGATAAGCAATTTGGAATTATACACAAAAAATTACTAAATAAAAAAGTACATGCCCTTTGACCTAGCTATATACCACTGCTAGGATTGTAAACAAATGAGAACACATTAGCTACCACATCACATTGTCTGCTTACATTGAGCTTAAATTACACTAAGACCCTCAGATCTATTTTTAGAACAACTATTATCTAACCATGTCTCTTGTACTGTTGATTTTTTTGAATCAGTATGTAAGAGTTCACATTTATCTCTACTGAATTTGATTTAGCTAGAGTTGGCCTAATGCTAATAACCCATTTGTATCCTTTTGCTTTGCCAAATCAAATGCTTTTTATAGTGAAAAAAATTAGCATCATATAATTTTGTAACATACGTATTTCAGGCTGTTGTGCTCTTGTAAAGATGTGATTTGTTATTAGTAGCATTTGCAAACACCTTCCCATTATCTTCACATATATTTATCAGGATGACCTCTATAATGTGTAGAGATTATTCTCATAAAATTTTGTAAATATAGGAAAGTAGGCTTATGGGTCAGTAGTTATTAATATTTTATTAGTCACATTTTTGATAACAGTAATGGCCAAGATTTTTTCAGCTCTCGTTACTTTTGTTTTTCTTCTATGACTAGCTTAACAGCACCATATAAAAAATATTCCAAATCTCTGTTGATTAGAGAAATGCAAATTAAAACAACTCTGAGGTACCTCTCAGATTGGCTGATTTAACAGAAAATGAAAATGACAGGTGCTGGAGGGAATGTGGGAAAATTGGGACACTAATGCATTGTTGGTAGAGTTGTGAGCTGATCCAACCATTCTGAAGGGCAATTTGGAACTGTGCCCAAAGGGCTATAAAACTATTCATTCCCTTTGACCCAGCAATATCATTACTATCCCAAAGAGACCAAAAAAAGGAAAAGGATCTATTTGTACAAAAATATTTATAGCATCTATTTTTGCGATGGCAAAGAATTGGAAATTTGAAGGTATGCCCATCCATTGGGGAATGGCTGAGTAAGTTGTGGTATATGATTGTGATGGAATACCATTGTGCTATAAGAAATGATGAGCAGGATCCTTTCAGAAAAACCTCAACTTACATGAACTGATGCAAAGTGAATTGAATAGAACCAGGAGAACATTGTACACGGTAACAGCAATATTGTACAATGTTCAACTGTGAATGACTTAGCTTTTCTCAGCAATGCAGTGATTTAAGACAATTCCTAAGGAGTTATGATGAAAAATGCTCTCTCTCTCCAGGAAAAGAACCTATGGAGTCTGAATTCATATCAAAGCATACTTTAAAAAACTATTTCTTTTTTTTGTCTGTCATTTCTTGCACAGCATGACTAATATTTAAATATGTTGTGCATGACTGCACAAGTAAAACTTATATCAGATTGCCTGCCTTCTCAATAAAGAGGGGTGGGGAAACAGGGAGAGAATTTGGAACTAAAAATGCAAAAAAAAGAGTGTTAAAAATTTTTTCACATGTAATTGAGAAAAAATAAAATATTAAAGATGAAACAGAAAAAAGAATACGAGCTCTTTGAGGGCAGAAATAGTCTTCCTTTTGTCTCTGTATCCCTAGCACTTAACACAGAGATTGGCATATATATATATATATATATATATATATATATATATATATATATATATATATATATATACACCATATTTCCCCATGTGTGAGATGCACACTTTTTTGAAAAATTTGGGGTCTAAAAACTGGGTGCACCTTATACAGTGGTTGTAGATTTTTTTTACTTCTTGTCTTTTCGCTCATTGTTTAGCATTTGTTACTGGTATATTAGGTTACATTTTGCCACGTTCTGCCCAGAAATGGCTCAGAAAAGGTTTTTGTACAGTGTTGAATTCAAGTTAAAAGTGATCTAGTTTGCAAAAGTGAATGGAAATCATGCTGCTGAACATAAATTTGGTCCTCCTCCAACTGAGAAAACAATCCAAGACTGGCTACGGGAAGAAGAAACCCTACTGAAAACACCATGGCAGAAGAAGGCCATGAGAGGCAAGTCAGCAAAATGGCCTGATTTAGAGAGGGAATTGAAGATATGGATTGAAAAGCAAAGGGCAGTTGGAATTCCTGTGTCCACAAAGATGGTTCAGCATGAGGCAAGAATTGCCGATGAAAAAGAAGTTATTGATTTCCAAGGAGGACACAAGTGGTGCTTCAAGTTCATGAAACGGAATGGACTAAGCATGTGTATATGCACCAGACTGGCCCAAAAGATGCTTGAAAGCTATGAGCAGAAAGTCCTTGAATTTCATCATATTATTGTATGAATTTTATGATGAATAAAACTTGAGTTCAATAACTTTATGTAACACATTTCTTTTCATATTTCGGGCCCCAAAATTGAAGTGCGTCTTATACATGGCGTCTTATACATGGGGAAATATGGTAATAGGTGTTTAATAAATGCATAGTGATTTATTGGAAATAAACACATATCTAACCATTAGTTACTCTTCTTTGGAGTCAGTACCAGTTCCAGATCTACATAAGTGAATTTATTATCTCTCCATTTGTCTACAAAGGTAGCACAAGAGATTTTTGCAAGTTCTTGGCTGACATCTCAGTAAACGGTAACTAAGCTACCAGTCTAGTAAACCTGCCAAAAAAAGAGAAATGAGGTTAGTTTGGCATGCTCTGTTCTTAATTAAGTGATGTTGGCTCATTCAATACTATGTCCCATCTCCAAAAAGTCCAGGATATTTTGTGCTAGACTAACAGCAGCATGGTGTAGAGAGCTGACCTCAGAGTCAGGAAGACCTTGGGTCCCACCAGTGTCACCACCTCTCCATGATCGCCCCCTGCCCCAGCAACTTGATAACACTATGAATTGCGGATCTTCGCTGATAGAGGGTGTTTCCTCACTGGGAGTTCAGTGTACCAATGATAGCAAAGATCTGTTCCAAAAAGAAGGTCCCTTCCATCCATTAATACTATTTTGTGAAGTCAGTCATCTGGGAAATGCCATAAGAATGTGCACTGTGAAAGGAGCAGCAGATGGGATTTCTGAGCCCCTGCCAGTGGTACTGGAAAGGCTGTAGAGAATGGCAGGGGTTATCACTGGGCTGATTTTCAGAAAAATAGGAGAGAATGGGGCCCACAAAACTGTAGGCCAGTTAGTTTGACTTTTGTTTGTAGGAAAAAGTCTCATATGGGCTGTTTAAGAGATGATGGGTGAACATGAATCCAAGTGGTGATTACCAAGAACCTTTGTGGCATCACTGAAAATAGGTAATGCTGAGCCTTTCTCTTTTGACAAGGTTTCTAAATTGTATCAGCAGAATGCTGTTGCTATAGTTTGATTAGATTTTTTTTATATTTATTTTTTAAATTTATTTAATATATTTAGTTTTCAGCATTGATTTTCACAAGAGTTTGAATTACAAATTTTCTCCCCATTTCTACCCTCCCCCCTACTCCAAGATGGTGTATATTCTGGTTGCCCTGTTCCCCAGTCATATCTCCCTTCTGTCACCCCACTCCCCTCAAATCCCCCTTTCCCTTCCTTTCTTGTAGGGCAAGATAAATTTCTATGCCCCATTGCCTGTGTATCTTATTTCTTAGTTGCATGCAAAAACTTTTTTTTTGTTTGTTTTTGAACATCTGTTTTTAAAACTTTGAGTTCCAAATTCTCTCCCTTCTTCCCTCCCCACCCACCCTCCCTAAGAAGGCAAGCAATTCAACATAGGCCACATGTGTATCGTTATGTAAAACCCTCCCACAATACTCATGTTGTGAAAGACTAACTATATATCGCTCCTATCCCCCTTTACTGAATTTTCTCCCTTGACCCTGTCCCTTTTTAAAAGGGTTTGTTTTTGATTACCTCCTCCCCCTATCTGCCCTCCCTTCTATCATCCCCCCTTTTTTATCTTCTTGCTCATTCTTTCCTGTGGGGTAAGATACCCAATTGAGTGTGTATGGTATTCCCTCCCCATGTCAAATTCAATGAGAGCAAGATTCACTCATTCCCCCTCACCTGCCCCCTCTTCCCTTCCTATAGAACTGCTTTTTCTTGCCACTTTTATGAGAGATAATTTGCCCCATTTTATCTCTCCGTTTCTCCCTCTCTCAGTATATTCCTCTGTCATCCCTTAATTTTATTTTATTTTTTTAGATATCACCCCTTCATATTCAACTCACCCTGTGCCCTCTGTCTCTTTCTCTCTCTATATATATACACACACATATATACATACATATATACACATACATACACATAATATACATGTATACATGCGTACACACATATACATATATACACATACCCACATATATATACACACACACATATGTACATACATATATATATATGTGTATATATATATATATGCATATTCCCTTCAGCTACCCTAATACTGAGGTCTCATAAATCATACACATCATCTTTCCAAGTAGGAATTTAAACAAAACAATTCAATTTTAGTAAGTCCCTTGGGATTTCTCTTTCTTGTTTATCTTTTCATGCTTTTCTTGATTCTTGTGTTTGAAAGTCAAATTTTCTATTCAGCTCTGGTCTTTTCACTGAGAAAGCTTGAAAGTCCTCTATTTTATTGAAAATCCATATTTTGCCTTGGAGCATGATACTCAGTTTTGCTGGGTAGGTGATTCTAGGTTTTAATCCTAGCTCCATTGACCTCCTGAATGTCATATTCCAAGCCCTTTGATCTCTTAATGTAGAAGCTGCTAAATCCTGGGTTATTCTGATTGTGTTTCCACAATATTCAAATTGTTTCTTTCTGGCTGCTTGCAGTATTTTCTCCTTGTCCTGGGAGCTCTGAAATTTGGTGACAATATTCCTAGGAGATTTCTTTTTGGGATCTATTTGAGGAGGTGATCGGTGGATTCTTTCAATTTCTATTTTGCCCTGTGGCTCTAGAATATCAGGGCAGTTCTCCTTGATAATTTCTTGAAAGATGATATCTAGGCTCTTTTTTTGATCATGGCTTTCAGGTAGTCCAATAATTTTTAAATTCTCTCTCCTGGATGTATTTTCCAGGTCAGTGGTTTTTACAATGAGATATTTCACATCGTCTTCCATTTTTTCATTCCTTTGGTTCTGTTTTATAATATCTTGATTTCTCATAAAGTCACTAGCTTCCACTTGCTCCAATCTAATTTTTAAGGTAGTATTTTCTTCAGTGGTCTTTTGGACCTCCTTTTCCATTTGGCTAATTCTGCCTTTCAAGGCATTCTTCTCCTCATTGGCTTTTTGGAGCTCTTTTGCCATTTGAGTTAGTCTATTTTTTAAGGTGTTGTTTTCTTCAGTATATTTTTCAGTGTTTTTTTGGGTCTCCTTTAGCAAGTCATTGATTTGTTTTTCATGGTTTTCTCGCATCCTTTTCATTTCTCTTCCCAGTTTTTCCTCTACTTCTCTAACTTACTTTTCCAAATCCTTTTTGAGCTCTTCCATGGCCTGTGACCAGTTCATGTTTTTCTTCGAGGCTTTTGTTGTAGGCTCTTTGACTTTGTTGGTTTCTTCTGGCTGTATGCTTTGGTCTTCTTTGTCACCAAAGAAAGATTCCAGAGTGTGAGACTGAATCTGGGTGTGTTTTCGCTGCCTGGACATGTTCCTAGCCAAGTTACTTAACCCTTGAGTTTTTCAGTGGGGTATGACTGCTTGTAGACTAAAGAGTTCTATGTTCCAAGCCTGGGGGGATGTGCCAGCTCTACCACATCAGCACTCCTCCTTCCCCAAGAACCCCCAACCCGGACTGGACGTAGATCTTCAGCAGGCTGTGCACTACTGCTCTGATCCGCCACTTAATTCCTCCCACCAGGTGGGCCTGGGGCCAGAAGCAACTGCAGCTATAGTTCTGTAGCTGCCCTACCTCCGTTGCCCCCAGGGCAGTGGCTGAACTGCAAACTCCCTGTCCCCAGCAGCTTTTCCCACTAACCTTCTCTGTTGTCTTTGGTGTTCGTGGGTTGAGAAGTCTGGTAACTGCCACAGCTCACTGATTCAGGGCACTAGGGCATGCTCCACCCGGCTCCTGGTCTGGTTGGTCCGCATGGCCCACGCTGGGCTCCTCTCCACTCCTGCTCCCAACTCCGTGCAGGATAGACCCCACCCAGAGACCATTCAGGCTGTCCTGGGCTAGTGCCCTGCTTCCCTCTGCTATTTTCTGGGTTCTGCAGTTCTTCTCTGTTGTCTTTGGTGTTTGTGAGTTGAGAAGTCTGGCAACTGCCACAGCTCACCAATTCAGGGTGCCAGGGCCCGGTCCGCCCGGCTCCTGGTCTGGTTGGTCTGCATGGCCCATGCTCGGCTCTGCTCCGCTCCTGCTCCCAGTTCCGTGCAGGATAGACCTTACCCATAGACCGTCCAGGGTGTCCTGGGCTGGAGCCCTGCTTCTCTCTGCTACCTTGTGGGTTCTGCAGTTCTAGAATTGGTTCAGAGCCATTTTTTATAGATTTTTGGAGGGACTTGGCGGGGAGCTCACACTAGTCCCTGCTTTCCAGCTGCCATCTTGGCTCGGCCCCCCCTGTTTCCTCTCTTGTAAAGAGAGGTGATTGGACTAGATACTTGGTGAGGACTCTGTGGGCTCTAGATGTCTAATGCTGTGATATTATGGAAAGTTATTCACCTTGGAAAATAAGAGGCTGAGTTCCTGCCGGGTTGATGGAAGCAGTATTCACACAAAGTGGTAGAATCTAGAAACAGGAAACATATGTCCATGGATGGGCTGCTTTCATTTTTGGAGATACTGTCAAGGACACATAGTACAAAAGTGTTTTGCTGTGAAAATGTCTAACTGGATCCAGGACCAGACTGAACTCTTGCAATATTTTCCTCCAAACAACTTTAAAAATATACCTCAAAGCAAATTTTGGATTGGCAGAGCCAACAAAAGTTGAGAGAGACATTTTTCCAGCCTGAGACAACTTAGGAGGTCCACCGGAGCGGTCTGTAGCACTGGGGTGGGCAGAGGCTCAAGGGATGGCTGGAGCACCATTGGTGGGTCTTGGAGGTGGCCACAAAGACAGCAGCAGCAACAGCAGCAGCAGTGGCGGCAGCTTTGAGAGCTCTCAGCTCAGAGATGGTAAGGGAGGTTAGAAGGAGATTACAGGGGACCTTTTGGTGGCAACTCCATTCCCCATAAACAGTTCTGAGTCACAGTTCCAGGGCAGAGAGGAGCATTTGTGATCTGTCACAAGGAAGCAACGGCCTTGGTCACAGGTACAGGGTCAAGAGGAGTACTAGCACTTGCGGCTGCTGGAAAGCGGGGGATGCCAAGGGGGTGGGCGTGGGGATGATAAGGGGGAGGGTAGATAAGGGGAAGCCATGGCCAGAAGCAAGACAGACTTTTGAGGAGGGACAGAATAAAAAGAGAGATAGCTAAATAGAAAAATGAGATGAAGGGAAATGCACAGTTAGTGATCATCTCTGTGAGTGTGAGTGGGATGATTTAATCCATACAACAGAAGCAGAAAGCAGAATGGATTGGAAACAAGGATCCAACAATATGTTGTGTACAAGAGACACATTTGGGACAGAAAGACACACACAAACTTGAAATGAAGGATGAGAGCAGCGTCTATTATGCTTTAGCAGGGGTGGCAATCATGATCTCAGAGAAAGCAAAAACAAAATTAGACTTAATGGAAAGAGATATTCAGGGAAACTACATTTCACTGAAAGGTATCCTAGATGGTGGAGTAATATAAAAAATTTTACAGCAAGTTTCTTTGATAAGGGCCTCATTGCTCAAATATATAGGGAACTGAGTCAAATGTCTGAAAAATAGAGCCATTCCTTAGTGGATTAATGATCAAAGGATATGAGTAGGCAGTTTTTAAAAGAAGAAATTAAAACTATCTATAGCCATATGAAAAAATGCTTTAAATCACTATTGATTGGAGAAAGGCAAATTAAAACAACTCTGTGGTACCACCTTACACCTATCAGAAATGGCAAAAGCTGGAGAGGATTAGGATAAATGGGTACATTAATGAATTGTTGGTGGGTTAGTGAAGTGGTACAACCATTCTGGATAACAATCTGGAATATGCTCAAAGGGCTATATATAAAACTGTGCATACGCTGTGACCCAGCAATACCACAACTAGGTCTGTATCCCAAAGACAAAGGAAAAGGACCTATTTGTACAAAAATATTTGTAGCAGCTCTTTCTGTGGTGGCAAAGAATTGGAAATTGAAGAGATGCCCATCAGTTGTGGAATGGCAGAACAAGTTGTGGCATATGATTGTGATGGAATACTATTGTGCTGTAGGACAAGATGAGGGGGGTGGTTTCAGAAAAAAAACATGACAAGACCTATATGAACTGATGGAAAGTGAAGTGAGAAGAACCAGGAGATCATTGTGCATAGTAGCAGCAAGGTCGCAGCGATGATCAGCTGTGAAAGACTTGGCTACTCAGATCAATACAATAATCCCAGACATTTCCAAAGGCCCGTAATGACAAAATGTTGTCCACTTCCAGAGAGGGAACTGATAACTGAATGCAAATTGAAGCATAATTTTCTCACTTTTTTGTGATATGGTAATATGAAAATATATTTTGCATAATTTCACATGTATAATTGATATTGCATTGTTTGCCTTCTCAGTGGGTGGGGGAGGTATGGGAAGGTGAGAGAAAATTTAAAAAGAAAAGAGTGCTGAAAAAATAATGAAATTAGAAATATAAATTTTAAAAAAGAAAGAAATTGTTTAACTCTGGTGTAGGGATTTATAAATCAGAAAGGAGAAAGTAACATCTGCTCCATGATCCAGTTTAGACAGCCGCCTCTCTTGTTTCTATCTTAAATTAGAATAATGAATAATTACATTTATAATGGAAATGGATTCATATGTTAATCCGCGAAACACTGGTGTAGGAGACTTATCACAGCATAATGTAGCCTATTTTGTCAGAATTTTTTCTTGCATCTTAATTAGTTTAATTTATTAGAACACCTGTGAAGTATAAGAAGAACTTAGCCAACTTTTGCATTAAAATTAGATTCTTTTCATGCGAAGTTCTGAAGCTTTTAATGTGTCTTGAGCCAGTATGTAGCACAAAAATTTCTCCCTATGTTCAGCTTGCATTTTGCTGCTGATACGGGCGTTTTCTGAAATGCATTAATGTAATTTATTACTACAGCTTGTAGTTTTGGCTGCTGTACTTCATAGTCTAATTGGTACTTTTTTCGCCAGTAAAAACTGCAAATCACAATAACATATACTAGCTAAATGGATACTTGAACCTATTCAGAATGTTACAACATTATAAAATTTTTAAATCATATTTTGGGAAGAGTCAGCCTGTAATGAGACTGAATCCTAGGCAAACCAGAGGTTAGTGTCCTAAAGGGTTCTATTAATAGTCCGTCTTCTCAGGACATCTTCTTCCTAATGAGCAACTCATGCCAACTAACATTTTATTTTTTTTGAGCTAAGTAGATGGACCAGACTTCCTGAAAGTGCATCTCACCTTGTCCACATAATAACTGGGTCTTGTAGTTGAAAGGAAACATGTCTGGAAATCGAGATGGATACTTCTCTGGGGAGGGTGTTAGCATCTGAAGCCTATTTCTCCCATTGAAGACTGAAACATTTCTCTTCAAGTAAAATCACTTGCATAAAAATGTCACTGCCCACACTGCGTTGTATTCCCACGAGTCCTTGTCTGACAGGTGTCCACCGAAGGCTAAGTGGCTTCCCTCCAGCTTCCTCAATAGGATTTCAAATTCCCAGTTCTCTGATCCTGGTGGTCCAGGAGTGAAGCAGGATTGGGTTTTGTGCCTGGGATTCTGTAAGCTGCTGCCTCCCCTCCTCCACCCCCTGCCCAACATGTGGCCGCAGTAGGAGAGCCTGTGGCTTAGAAAAGTCTTATGAGTAGAAATTGTGAGCCTTCCCTCTCAAAGAGACCATGGGCTCTTAAAACTTCCATTACTTTAGGTAGTCAATTTAATTTAATTTGATTTAACAGACACTTATAATGTACAAATTATATGTAAGGTACTTTATTAGCATTGGCAGAAACACAAAGAAAGATAAGAACACCTGTCTTCAAGGCACTTGCAGTCTATTATGGGAAAGGCAAAGCAGGAAGAAAGACAAGAATTCTGAATAAATTATTCTGGAACTAGAGCAAGAACTTTTGGGGAGAGATACAGGTAAGTGTTAGGATTACTTCCTGGTGTCCCACAGAAGAGCCCCAAGCCCCTTGGGTTTTGAGGGATCTCAGAGACACATGCTCATTCTGAGCATGGGAGATACTATGGACAAAGGCAAGTATATGGTGCACAGTTGGACAGTGGTGGTGCAGGGTACAATATTAGACTTGGAGTCAGGAAGACCCAAGGTCAAATCCTGCCTCAGACAATTCCTAGCTGTGTAACTTCTCTGTGCCTGAGTTACCTCATCTGTAAAATTGGGGGAAAAATTGCATTTACTCCCTAGGGTTGTTGTAAGCATCCAGTTAGATGCCATATGTGCAATGCTTTGTGAACCTTAAAGCACTAGATAAATGTTAGCTATTATTGTTATTTATTAAAGGCCTACTGTATTACCAGGCCTGGTGCAAGGCCCTAGGGCTACAAATGCAATGAATGAAACAACCTCTGCTCTCCAGGAGCTACATAAGACAACAATAATATACACAATAAATATAAAGAAAGTAATTAACAGATGGCTAAATGCAAGGTAATTTTAAACGGATGGTCCCTGAAGCTAGAGGTGTGCTTGAGCTGGGCTGTGAGTGAAGAGAAGGGTTCTGTGAGGCAGAGGTGAGGAGGGAGGGCATGCCAGGCGTGGGGCACAGCCCACTCAGAGGCATGGCAGTGGGATAGGTGGAGGGTGGGGGCTTAGGAAGAGATCTAAGGCCAGTTTGGCTGGATGGGGGAGGCATGGACAGTGAGGCTGGAAAGATATATTGGTGCCAGGTGGTGAAGGGCTTTCAAAACTAAACAGAGGAATTTATCTTTGATCTTAGAGGCCATAGGGAGCAACTGGTGTTGATTGAGTAGGGGAGTGACATGGTCAGATGTGCACCTAAGGGAAATCACTTGGGCCGTAAGCAGCATGGATGATAGACTGGAATGGGAGAGGCTGGAGGCAGAGATATTAATTAGGGGATCCTTCCAGTAATCTAGGTCAAAGATGATGAGGGCCTAAGCTCAGGTGGCAGGTGTGTGAATTCATAGACTCCTAGAATCTCATCATTGGAAGGACCCTTTGAAGCCTTCTACTTGAACCATGCTTGAATAGGAATCCCCTCTACAACAGTTATTAAGCTAGTCTTTTTTTTTAAACTTATAATCACAGTGAGGACTCAAATATTAAAAAAAATTTGTTGTAAAAACTTCATCAACCTTAAAAAATGGTATTCTGTAAGCCTTGAAGCATATTGATCACAAGTGTTTGAAATTAGTTTTCTTCTCCACTTGATCCACCTAGAATGTTGGGAAAAGGTTAAGTCATCTCTAAGTATGTTCTAAGAAATTGGGGGGACTTCTACTCATGTTTATTTTATCCAGGTGTATAGATTTAGGGGTTGAAAGAGACACATAAGAACATCCAGAGAAGCCTCATTAGTTACAGCTATTAGAGTATTTTCCAGTTGAGAGGTATGCTTGTCACTTATTCTCATAGAGGAATCTAACTCATTCCCTGACTCTTTCATCTGGTCCATTGAAACCTCCAGTCCATGACGGTGTTATACAATGTGGAATCACTTAAGTTTCTTCTAAAGTATTATTTTAAAGGTATTCATTGTTTCTGTAGATTTCCCACTATTTCGTTTACTGGCAGTTAGCTCACTTGAATCTCCTAATAATAGATTCCTTTAAGTCTCATTTTGATGTAACTTCCAGGAATTTCAGTTTGGGACTTGAAAATTTAATTTTGGATTTATGTGATATTTTAACTGCATTTCACCAGGAAATATAAAAAGAAAAGCTTTAAGCCAAAAGTGTTCAGTTCCTGAGGAAAAATAACTGGTTTTTCACCCCCCTTTTTTCTTTCGGATTTTAAGGTAACTTGATCAGACAGGTCCAAACCTTTCGATCCTTCCGCTTTTCAAAATTTCATTAAAAAGTTGTTAGTCACTCGTTTATTGCTTGGTACTTGGA
Organism: Trichosurus vulpecula; assembly: GCF_011100635.1. Classification (NCBI taxonomy): domain Eukaryota; kingdom Metazoa; phylum Chordata; class Mammalia; order Diprotodontia; family Phalangeridae; genus Trichosurus; species Trichosurus vulpecula. The sequence continues at coordinate 45,329,707 of NC_050577.1, read as the reverse complement.
ATTGTTTTGGGGGAAAGATTTATTATTAGACCTGTTAGCAAACATTTGGATGACTTTCAGTCAGTAGAAGACTGACTAGATTTCCTTGCTAGTCTTTACAGAATGTTAATATTTTTTCAGAGTTAGAATCATTGGCTCATAGAGTATAGATTTAGAAGTGGGAAGGAGCATGGGAGCCATTGAGTCCCACATCCTTATTAGATAGCGGGAGTGGCTGAGACCCTGCAGCTAGTAAGTGTTTGAGGCGAAATTCAGACTCGGGTCTTATGGGTGGCACATACTGTTTCATTCATTGCTTGACTATGAATAACAGTAATAAAAATAATGCTGATGTTTAGCATTTCTGTAACACTTTTAGGTTTGCATAGACCTTCAAATATATCATCTCATTTGATCCTCAACACAGCCTTGTGAGGCAGGTGCCATTTTACAGATGAAAAAACTGAGGCTGGCAGGTTATATGATTTGCCCTAAGCTAAGTGTCTAATGCAGGATTTGTACTTGGCTCTTCCTGACTTCGAGTTTGTATGCAATGCCTAGAAATCCCAAAGATACCCTTAAAATATGCTTTTGTTTTAGGTTATGAGGTCAGGGACTGGGTTAAGCTCACTCAGAAAGTGCTTAATACAGTATCATGTGCTCGTAGATTCTTTACAGGCATTATCTGGTCATTAAAATGGTAAGTGTCATCCTAAACAGCCTATGATGAAGTTGGAATTCTGTGAAATATTTTTTTACTGTACTGCCTTGTATATCTGTGTTGTTTTGGAAGCTCATTCCCTCTGTTAGGTTATTTGAATTCCGGCAAACTGATTACTTCAAGTGAACCAAATAATACACGACTAATTAGAAAGTAACATCTTATCCACTAAACGCAAGTCATTTAATGACTTCTCATCATTAGGAGCAATGTTTTTAAATTGAAATATTTTTCAGGCCTATCTTTCGTTCCTTTGGATTCAGGTAGAATTTTAAAAATAGAAAGGAGAAGTCAGTCTGGATTTCCTGTGACCCTCTAGTGATTTGTATGAAGGTATCTTATGGCAAGAATTCTGTTTTCCTAGGGACACAAAGGTCAAGATCAGTGAATGACCAAGGCTTTGTTCTGTGCCAGGCTCCAGTCTAAGCCACAGAAGACCCACAGAGTAGCAAAAAGTCTGGTTAAACAGGCAAGATGAGGAAGAGGTGCAAATGCAGCAAAGCAAATTTTAACAATCTTGTTGGGATGAAACATATTATCAGATTATGGCTCTGGAGAGGTATAGTTTATTCAAAAGAACCTTGGTAAAAGTGAGATGGGAAATGGATGATATTGTTCACTAAGAAGTATTTATGTGAGAAAATTCTGGAATCAGAGAGGAGAGCATGATGTCACACATTTGGGGGCATAGACAGCAGCGTTATGACTACAGGACTAGACTATGGACCATCTGGGCAGAATAAAATAGATGAGGAGTTTGTGAGACAGATCATAAGCCTGGTACAGAAGTGTGATATGCTAGTGAAAATGGGTTTGTATTACCTGGATAGTGGCTAGAATTCCCCTGTCAGAAGCACAGTGGCCAACAATTTTGTGATTTGTGTTAATGATAATTTCTTCCTTCCTTCAAAGGGTGGAGGAACAAAATAGGAAATTCTGTTTTGGAGACAAGCTGTAAAGGTAGAAATAATGGTGATCTGGTGAATTAGAAAATGGGAGCGATGTTGTGAATTGGAGAAGGGTAAATGTCCAGTTTAAAAAAAAATTGTGGGGAAGGGAGAAATTGGAATCTGCAAAGCGTAGGCCATAGAGCTTGACTTTGATTCCTGGCAGAATTCTAGGACACATGAATGGAGGGAGGCTTAGTTTGCATCTAGAAAGAAAAATAGTCTCACCAAGAGCCAACACGGGTTCATCAAGAACGGGCCATTTCAGCATATCCTTTTGTACTTTTTTTACAGGGCTATTACACTGACAAATCAGAGGCATTATATAATTTTTCTGCCTGACCTTTATATGTTTAAGAAGCGCTTCACACATTGTTAAATGTCATCCTCACAACAAACCTGTGAGAGTGGTGTTGTGATTGTCTCCATTTCATTTGATGAATCCATTGAGTCCCAGATTAAGACACTTGTCCAGGGTCACACAGCTAGTCATCATCAGAGACAGGATTTGAACCCTGGTCCTTCCAGCTCTAAATCCAGGGCTCTTTCTATTATGTCATGCTCTCACGTTGTTTTCTTAAATTAGGTATTTGACAAAATGTTTCATTCTATTCTTATATAAAAATTGTGGGGGCAGCTAGGTGGTACAGTGAGTAGAGCACCGGCCCTGGAGTCAGGAGGACCTGAGTTCAAATCCGACCTCAGACACTTGACACACATACTAGCTATGTGACCTCGGGCAAGTCACTTAACCCCAATTACCCTGCCAAAAACAAAAACAAAAAAAATTTGCGAGGTGTGAGCTAGAGGTCAATAAATATTTTTTAAGTACTTACCTGTATACCTGGCCATGTGCTAAGTGCTATTTGATAGTATATTTGGATGAATTTAGACCTGGTTAAATGCCTGAGGCCAAAGAGTACTCACCATTGGTTCAATGTCAGTTAGGATGGATGTTTTCATTGGAGGGCCCCAGGGATCTGTGCTTGACCCTGTGCTGTTTAATATTTGTTTTCAGCGACTTAGTTTTAGGTGTAGACATCACAGGCATCACATTTTCAGACTGGGATACCTGGACTACTGGATGACAAAGTCAGGATTCTGTATGGTCATGAGAGCTTAAAATTTAATAGAGATAAATGTGAAGGCTTACATTTGGGTTTTAAAAATCAGCCTTGCAGGTACAAGGTGGGGAGAGGCATGGTCATGTGGCAGTTTGTCTGATAAAGATCCTGGGGTTTTAGTAGACTGCAAGCTCAGTGTATCTCAGTAATATAACTGGCTTCCAAAAACACTACTGTGATCTTAGGTTGCTTAAGAGAGGCTTAGCTTCCAGGAGGACGGAGGTCTTAAGGCAGAGGCTTAGGTGACCACTTGTTAGTTATAATGATAGAGGAGTCTTTTTTAGGAATGCATTGGGCTGGAGGGGACAGCTACGTGGTGCGGTAGATAGAGCACTGGGCCTGGAGTTAGGAAGACTCATCCTCATGAGTTCAAATCCAGCCTCAGATACTTACTAGCTGTGTGACCCTGGGTAAGTCACTTAGCCCCATTTGCCTTCGTTTCCTCATCTGTAAAGTGGACTAAAGAAGAAAATGGCAAACCACTCCAGTATCTTTGCCAAGAAAACCCCAAATGGGGTCATGAAGAGTCAGACACAACTGAAACAACTGAATACCAACAAAAATTGGCTATTGAGATAATTTCCAACAATGATACTGTGATCTGTTACTAAAAGACTTGTTTTCCCCTATACCAGTCACATGGACTCTCGTCTAAAAGGAATCACACAGACTCACAAAAGAGGGGGTTTATCAAATAATGTATATGCAGCTGTGTTTCTTTGCTTTTGTATATTGTGTATCTGATCTGTTCTACCGATGTCTCTCTCTGTCTCTCTCTGTCTCTGTCTCTTTACCAGCACTAAGCTGTTTTGATGGTGACCACTTGGTTAGACCCAGATTCCTTTCCTTACAACTTTTTTTTTATTATTATGACCCTAGAGATTCTTGATCTTTTTTTTTACCTCTATGTGATTTTTTTTTCATTTTTTTCTACCTCTATAAAATATTCTTTTGGAAGTTTGGTTGACATAACACTGAATAAGTAAATTAATTAAATAGTATCATCATTTTTGTTGTATCGGCTCAACCTCCTCATAAGCAATTAATGTTTTTCCACTTGGTACCTTTATTAAGCATCGATATGTTTATACAAATGAAATTCTTCTCTAATAGTTCTCCATTTTCCAAATTTATAATTATACCAGATGTATAAAGTATAGAAATATATAAAACTGGTGGATGAGAGCACATTGAGAAATTGAATTGAGGAATTGAAACGTTTGATGGCTGAGGTCAGATAATCTGATGCCAAACTAATGTTTTTTTCCTTGACCAGATTTTATTGAGATGTGTAGTAAAATGAAACAACTAGAATTAGAGTCTAGTGATATATAGGGAAATGTACATGGATTGAGGTCCCAGCCAGACTAACAGCAGAAGGTATAGATCAAGAACACTTTGGACATGAGGTTGAGCTCTGAAACACTAAATCACATGCTGTCCTTTATTTGTTACCTTGTGAACGTATGACTTGTTTGTTTGTTTTTTTAATCGACTGAAGACACTTAAGTCATATGAGATTTTAGTGTAAACTGCTGTTCTGTAATTAATTGATTGAGACATTAAAAGCTTATTTTCTTTTAAAAATAAGTTTTTTATTTTCTAATGTAAAAATGGAAAGCTTACTGTCACCACATCTAAATATGAACTTGATTTTGACTGTGCCTCCTGGAATCGCATGCCTTGGTGGTATTGTCGGAGAGATGCTTTCCATTGTTCTTTCCATGAGAAGTAATCTTTTTCACTTGCTCGTGTGTAGACTGGTGATGTACATTGAAAGAGACAGCAGAAAGGCCACGCCAGGAAAGGAGCAGCAAAGCAGCCATGAGTACCTGTCAAAATGCCTGGATCTTCTCATCTATCACATTGTGCAGGAACTGCCAGGAATTCTGGGTAAATGGAGCCAAGCAGCTGTGACTTGGAGGCTCTTCCTCAATTTCTGCTTTGTCTTACTTTGCCCTTACCTTATGTAGCTTGTAGAAAGTGTGGACTTGCTCCTTATACTGTCTTCATTCCCTATGTGTAGTGACAGAAAACTCCATCTTCCCTTGAACTTGAGAATGAGCTAGCTAAAAATAGTGTTGACCTCCAAACCTATCTTATCAGTTTTAATTTTTCACAAAGAAAATTATTTTTGAGAACTAAGACCAAAGTATTGATTGATTTTTATCCCAATGCTTAGGCCTGGAACGTAGTCAGTGCTTAGTAAAGGGTTTGTTGACTGACTGAAGGGAAGAGATTCCCAGATGCTCATGGTAGTCATCATAAAATGACAACTTTGGAAGGTGTTTAAAGGGAGAAGGTTGATTTTGGAGCCTTAGAATATGTACAATCTTCTTTTTTTAAATGATATTTTTGCATGACCTTTCTTCCTAACTAATTCTGGGAGGCATTTTTCATCTTCTTGAAATGTTCTACCAGCATGGCATGATGCACTAGAAAGAGCACTGGGCCTTGAGTCAGAAGATCAGGATTTGAAAACCCTTCTGACCTTTGGCCTCTCTGAGCCTGCTTCCTCATCTGTAAAATGGGGATGATAACTATTCTTATATTATCAGTCTCAGTGTGTGTTTGTGACAAAAGAGCCTGATAAACTTTAACATGCCACATCATTGTGAAATATTACTATATTCAAGGATAAGGCAAAAATAGGGGAAAAAAATAGACAAATTTTTTTTAAAAAAGAGTAAAGCAAAGAAACTTGTAATTATCAAGTCCAATTCAATTTACCAAAAATTTAGTAAGTGCTTATTATGAAGTCAGACAATTGGAAGTCTATTATTTTAATTATTCAAAAGCACTTAATTTTAAAAAATAAGATGCTATTAATTCATCAGAATTGTGCTTTGTCATTGTTCTGTGCCAGTTATTAGAAACTACGTTAACAATTTTACAGATGTACGTATTTTTGACAATTTACTTTTTTATTAGCTAAATCTATTCTGCTCCCATGCTTTTCCAGCAGATGTAGCTATAAACCAGAAATACTAAACATTTAAAATTAGTTATAGTAGTTTATATTAAAATATTCTTATGCTGGGAAACTCAGGCTATTGAGTCATGTTGATGAAAATGTCTTCCCCATACTTCTTTCCTTCTTCCCCTACGTTCTTAGGACATTTGGAGATTTCTTACCTTCTTATTGAGAAAATTCTTATTGATGATAATGATAAAAATGTTGATATAGTCTTTATTTTGCTGCATAACTTTTCCTTGAATGTAAATTAAAGGACAAAATTTTGCTTGTTGGATACTAATTTTAATTTCTACAGAAAACAGTGGTACCTAAGGGTTAACTCCTTATTACATACCTAACCCAACCTCAGTGTCTGATAAAGGACTCCTTTTCCATGTAAAGAATTATTTCAGGACTCAGTGAGACATTTCCTGTGTAAAGAATTATTTTAGTACTCATTGTTTTATTCCTGCTGAGGGGTTGGCTAGTATGCCATCATCATAAAATGATTTTTCCATGTTCTGACTCTTTATCATCACCATGGGTCATATCCTACATACTCCTCTCTCCACCTCTGGATATTTTCATGAATATGCTCTTTTCTTCCCACTCTCCCCGCCCCAGTCCCTCAATGAGACTAAATTAATGGTCCATTAGAGCTGCATGTGGGTAGAACCTTGAGTTTGTGGTGTTCCTGTCATGATTTGCAGGTGACGTTCTCAGTGCGTTGGCTAATGTTTCTGGACGTAAACATCCATCCACGGTACAGGTTAAGCAGCTGAAGATCTGTCTTCCCATGATGCCTGTAGTCCTTCACCTTGTGACCTCACAGGTAGTATTCACTTTTACGAACAAAAATGTGGAACCCAAACTTTGACTCACTTATCTTTCAGTTGACTATATGCATTGCTTTTGTGATAGAACTACGAAAGTCAACTCAAACAAAATTTTCAATTTTTATACATTACTTGAAATGAAATTTTCCATATGCTTAAGTGTTCAGTCTCCCCATCCTCTCCTCCTCCAGGTATTCCGCCCTCAAGTTGTAACTGAGGAGTTTCTTTTCAGTTGTGGGACTTTGCTTGTAAGTAACGCTTTTGATTTTTTCAAGTTTGTATATGGTGTCTCTGCTGTCTCTGGGATTGTGTGTCAATGGGGTAATTTAAAAATCCAAGTGGTATTCAATTTTCTCCAGGGAAGTGACCTTTTTTTTTAATCCCTTGGCTGTAATAAAATTTGACATTTGGAAGAAAATGAATTCCTTTCCAATAATGTATTTGTTCAGTCGACAGCCACAAATAGGGTGAACTTCTCCATAGAAACATGGTTACAGATTGTGATATTAAATATCATGAGGAATCCTAAAATGACAAAATGGCTGAAAACAGAATTTAGAGAATACTTTATAATTCGAGTCTATGCTTTCTTGCATTGTCTAATAATGCATTTTTAACTGTTTAAGTGATCAAGTTTTTAGATTATATGTGCTGATTTTTAAATTTAACCTCGAAATTATGAACAGCGATGCATTGTTTCTCACTTTAGTCCTCAGTTCAGTGGAATATTCCTTTCTGGTTTAAGAGTACACATCTCAGCAATTATGTTATCTTTTTCTCCTTGCCAGTTGCAGTTCCCTTCTTTTGAATTGATGAAATGCTGAGCCATATAACAGAGAAAGCTAAGACGTTTGTCACCTTCAGCATCTTCAATCTTACTTTGATATTAACAATACAGACTTTCAAAAATGCCATGAATCTCTGTATTTAAAATAAGGTAGTAATTTGCCTTTGTATTGTTAGTTAAGGTTGTAAAAAGGATTGTCACTCACAAAAGAGAAGGGCTGTTTTGAGGAGTTATACTTCAGGGAGAGGGAGGATGTTTTGAAGTATAAATGTTCCTTTTAGGTCATTAACTATAAAAAATCGATGTATTCAAGGAATGTCGTTTAAATTATGCTGTATTTTCCAGTTTTTTATAATTGCATTTCTCTAGAGTGCCAAATTAAACTTCTTCGCATATTCATGAAGCTGCAACCTTTTAGAAACTTTCTTATTCCAAATCTCAGGGAGTATCTTTTATTTGTAACTTGGAGATAATTTTGGTGTGGCTGTCGCATAGAAGTCTATCGAATGGTATGAAGACCACTTGTCTACAAATCAGGAAACCTGGATTCTAGTTCTTTACCATCTACCTTTGTCAAATCACTTCACTCTGAAATGCAACTTTTCTGTTAAATGAGAAGTTGGGATTATATCATCTCCAAGGGCTTCCTAGCTCCAACATTCTTGGAATCTGTAATGCCTTTTGCTGCCATGATCTAACCTGGGGACTCGACTGCTGGTGACTTACAGGTGATTCATGTGATTCTTGTCACCCATTTTAGAGGACATTTGGTCTCTTCACCTCATCTTTGAAAAATCTGGAAGGAAAATGTTGGAATGAACCAAAATTTAAATAATGGGATGGCGATAAATGAATGATATATTTGAAATATTTTCATCAAATCTTTGTGTGTTCCCATGTTTTCAAGTTGAGAAAAAGAACTAGGACATTTTTTCCCTATATCTTTATCTGCTGTTGGGCTACTGTAATAAGACTTTCATGGTTGTAACCGTAAAGTATGATATTTTTCATTTTTATAACCATTTGGAACAGGGAATACATATGTGTAATAAGTGGATGCTTGATATTTCTTGTTCCTGTCATTTGTTTGAAGGGGAGGGATTAACTTTACCTTAGGCAAACATAACTTATTTGCTTTTTCTAGTAGTTGGCTTTTTTTTTACATAGTGTATTGTAACAATAATGCTTTTGAATTGGTTTTTCTGGTTTTCTTGTCCACTCCATTCCCATTCCTCTTAAGCCTAGGGGACAGTTGGAGTATGCTATTTTGTTGTTTTTATTCCTGGAAGAAATTTATTTCTTTTTCTCTTTTCTAGAAGACTGAAAAGCAAATTCTTAAAATTCTATCAATTGTAGTAGAAATATCCAGACTAAATATAAAAGAAGTAAATAATTTTAATACCTGGTCAGATATTAGGGTACATTACACCAACTCTGATAAATTGAAAGCATCCTAGCTCATGAGATCATAGAATAGTTATCTTTCTAATTCTTCAACTGCCATTCCTTGTAATATTTTAATATAATAATATAATATATGATATAACATAATGTGCTTTATATTAATCTGTATATGTATGTATATGTGTATACATATATACATACATACATACATACATACATACATACATATGTGTATATATGTATATACAAAGCTAGAATATAAACTCTTCAAAGGCAGGAGTTGTTTTGCCTTTTGCCTTGGTATCCCCTGCACCTATCATAGTGTTTAGCACTAGTAGGTACTAAATTTGTACTTGTTTATTGATTGATTGAGTCCCTAAAAAGTAGATAATTTTTTTTAGTGTAGCAAGCTTGTACCTACTGTGGATACTATATAGAGAAGTATAACAGTAATTTATCACAGTAATTAGGATGTAACCATGAATTTCAAGGGGCGGAGCCAAGATGGCAGAACTCAGCTGAGCTCTCCCAACATTCCCCTCCAAATAACTTTAAAATAATACCTCAAAGTAAATTCTGGAGTGGTAGAACCAACAGAAGGTAGTCTGAGACATTCTTCTAACCCAAGACCACATGGGAGGTCAGAAAGAGAGATCTGTGACATGAGGGAGAAGGCTGGTCCAGAGGCAGTGGTGGGACTAGGTGGTGGTAACAGAAACAGAAGTAGCTTTGGGGGCTCTCAAGCCAGAGACAATAAGTGGACCTGGCAGCTTGTCAGAAAGAGATTACTGAGGCCCCCTGTGTTAGTACTGGATGCAGGACCAGATTGTTTGGCAGCTCCTTTGCCTATACTCACTTCTGGGTCATAGTTCAAGGGCACAGAGGAACACTTTTGGTCAAGAGGGAATGGAAGCCCTGAGGGGCAATGTCACTTCCAGATCAGGGGCCATAGGGAACAATATTATTTCTTCTCCCAAAGGAGGAGGGGCCCCGAAGATTAGTATTGATTACAGTCATAAGAGACAGGGGCCTGGGTAAGGATCAGAGTGAAGATCAAGAGAGCAGTGACTACCCTTATCCCTGGATCACATCACCTTGGAAACACTGAAAACTTCCAAATCCCCAAAAATAGTTTGAAAACAGCAGTGCGAAAAAGCCTAAAATATGAGACACTGCCCCTTGCCTTCCCTTCTCCTCCCAGGAACAGAGCCCAACATTAATGTAAAGTTCTAAATCATGAAATAGGGTGGGAAAATGAGCAAACAACAACAAAAGAACCTGAACATAAAAACCTACTATGGTGGCAGGAAAGATCAAGACATAAACCCAAAAGAAGATAATGAAGTCAAAACAGCTACAAGCAAAGCATCCAAGAAAAAAAAGTGAATTGGACACAAGCCCAATAAGAATTCCTGGAAGAGATTAAGAAAGATTTTCAAAATCAGAGTGGTAGAGGGAAACTTAAAGAAATGGAAGCAAAAAAAAAAAAACCTATGAAAAGACAATTAACAGCTTGGTAAAAAGACAAAAAATATGGAAGAAAATAACACCTTAAGAACCAGAATTGACCAAATGGAAAAAATAGGTACAAAATTTACTGATGAAAATAACTCCTTAAAAAGCAGAATTGGCCAAATAGAAAAAGAGATACAAAAGCTCATTGAAGAAAATGATTCCTTCAAAATTAGAATTGTGCAAATGGAAGCTAATGACTCCATGAGACATCAAGAAACAATAAAACAGAGTCAAAAAAAGAAAAAAAATAGAGGAATATGTGAACTATCTAATTGGAAAAACAACTGATCTAGAAAGCAGATCTAGGAGAGAGAATTTAAAAATTATTGGATTACCTGAAAACTATGATCAAAGAAAGAGCCTAGACATTCTCTTTAGAGAAATTATCAAGGAAAACTACATTGACAACTTAGAATAAGAGGGCAAAATAGAAATTGAAGGAATCCACTGATCACCACCTGAAGGATATCCTAAAATGAAAACGCCAAGTAATATTATAGTCAAATTCCAGAGCTCCCAAGTCAAAGAGAAAATACTTCAAGTAGCCAGAAGGAAATCATTCAAATAACGTGGAGCCACATTCAAGATCACACAAGATTTAGCAGTTAACATTTTAAAGGAACAGAGGGCTTTAAATATGTTATTCTAGAAAACAAAAGAGCTGAGATAACAACCAAGAACTCCCCCCAAAACAGTATAATACCCACAAAACAGTATAATCCTTCAAAGGAAAAAATCCCCAAATGTTTAATGAAATAGAGGACTTTCAAGCATTCCTGATGAAAAGACCAGAGCTGAATAAAAAATCTGATTGTCAGATAAAAGACTCAAGAGAAGCATAAACATGAAAAAGAAATCATAATGGGTTCAATAAAGGCAAACTGTTAACCTTTCTGTATGGGAAGATAATATATGTATCTTTTAGGAACTTTGTCATTATTAGGGGAGTTAGAAGGCTTCTACATAGAAGGAGGGTGTGGGAGTGAGTCATTTATGTTGGGATAATGTAAAAAAATGGATAAGTGAAAAAGAGGGATGCCCTAGGAGAAGGGAGAAAGGAGAGGAAGAATGGGAAAAATTTCACATAAAATAGGTGCGCAAGGAAGAACTTTACAGTGGAGAGAGAAATGGGATGGGGGGGGATGGGCAACCTTTGAACCTTGCTCACTTCTAAATTGATTTAGAGGGAATATGTGTATATGTATGTATATATGCGTATATATATTTATACACACACATATATACACACACCTATATATACTCAATTGATAATAGAAATCAAGTAGGATAGGAAAGGGAAAATAACAAGGAGAGGATGATGAAAGGGAGGGCAGATAAAAGAAGTCAGTGGTCAGAAGTAAGACAGACTTTTAAGGAGGGACAGGATAAAAAGAGAGAGAGAAGGATAAACAGATGAAAATGTGATAGAGGGAAATACATAGTAATCCTAACTGTGAATGTGAATGGGATGAATTCCATAAAACCATAAACCATAAAACAAAATTGACCCATAAAACAAAAACAGAAACCAAATGGATTAGAAACCAGAATCCAACAATATGGTTTTTGTTTGTTTTTGTTTTTTTTTTTTTTTTACAAAAAACACACTTGAAGACAGGTACACACAGAGTTAAAATAAGAAGCTGGAGCAGAATCTGTTATGATTCAGCTGAAGTAAAAAAAAAGGCAGGGTTAGCAATCATGATCTCAGACAAAGCAAAAGCAAAAATAGACCTAATTAAAAGGATAAGCAGGGAAAATACATCTTGCTAAAAGGAATCACAGACAGTGAAGTAACATCAGTATTTGACATACATATGTATATATATACCAAATGGCATAGCATCCATATTCTTAAAGGAAAAGTTAAATGAATTACAATAGGAAATAGAATGTAAAACTATACTAGTGGAGGACTTTTAACTTTACCCTCTCAGAGCTAAATAAATTTAACCTTAAATAAGAAAGAAGTTAAATGGGGGGGGGGTGGAGCCAAGATAGTGGCTAGAAAGCAGGGACTTGCATGAGCTCCCTGCCAGGTCCCTCCAAAAACCTATAAAAAATGGCTCGAAACAAATTCTAGCACTGCAGAACCCACCAAATAGCAAAGGGAAGCAGGGCTCCAGCCCAGGACAGCCTGGATGGTCGCTGGGTGAGGTCTATCATGCACAGAGCTGGGAGTGGAGCAGAGCAGAGCCCAGCATGGGCTGCATCCAGACCAACCAGACAGGAGCTGGGCGGAACAGGCCCTAGCACCCTGAATCAGTGAGCTGTGGTAGTTACCAGACTTCTCAACCCACAAACACCAAAGACAACAGAGGGCACAGGGTGAGTTGAATATGAAGGGATGATATCTAAAAAAAGAAAATCAAATTAAGGGATGAGAGAGGAATATATTGAGAGAGGGAGAAAGGGAGAGATAGAATGGGGTAAATTATCTCGCATAAAAGTGGCAAGAAAAAGCAGTTCTATAGGAAGGGAAGAGGGGGCAGATGAGGGGGAATGAGTGAATCTTGCTCTCATTGGATTTGACCTGAGGAGGGAATAACATACACACTCAATTGGGTATCTTACCCCACAGGAAAGAAGGAGGAAGGAGATAAAAAAGGGGGGATGATAGAAGGGAGGGCAGATAGGGGGAGGAGGTAATCAAAAACAAACACTTTCAAAAAGGGACAGGTTCAAGGGAGAAAATAGGATAAAGAGGGCTAGGTTAGGAAAGAGCAAAATAAAGTTAGTCTTTCACAACATGAGTATTGTGGAAAGTTTTGCATAATGACACACATGTGTCCTATGTTGAATTGCTTGCCTTCTTAGGGAGGGTGGGTGGGAAGGGAAGAGGGGAGAGAATTTGGAACTCAAAGTTTTAAAAACAGATGTTCAGAAACAAAAATAAAAATTTTTTGCATGCAACTAAGAAATAAGATACACAGGCAATGGGGCATAGAAATTTATCTTGCTCTACAAGAAAGGAAAGGAAAAGGGGATGGGAGGGCAGTGGGGTGACAGAATGGAGGGCTGACTGGGGAACGGGGCAACTGGAATATATGCCATCTTGGAGTGGGCGGGAGGGTAGAAATGGGGAGAAAATTTGTAATTCAAACTTCTGTGAAAATCAAGGCTGAAAACTAAATATATTAAATAAATTCAATAAATAAATTAAATCTTAAAAAAAAGAAAGAAAGAAGTTAAAGAGATGAATAGAATCTTAGAAAAATTTGATGTGACAGACCTCTGGAGAAAGCTGAATGGGAATAAAAAGGATTATACATTTTTTCTTAGCTGTACATAGCACCTTCACAAAAATTGACCGCATGTTAGGGCATAAAAATCTCAACACCAAAGGCAGAAAACAGAAATATTAAATAAACCCTTTCCAGACCATAATGCAATAAAGATTACATTTAAAAAAAGGCCATCGAAGCATAGATGAGAAACTAATTGGAGGGGCAGCTAGGTGGTGAATAGAGCACTGGCCCTGGAATCAGGAGGACCTGAGTTCAAATGTGGCCTCAGACACTTGACACTTACTAGCTGTGTGACCTTGGGCAAGCCACTTAATCCCAACTGCCTTGCCTCCCCCCCCCAAAAAAAAACTAACTGAAAATCTAATTCTAAAAATGAGTGGGTCAATGAATAAATAATAAAAATGATCAATATTTTCATATTTCACAATGAGACAACATTCCCAAATTTGTGAGATGAATTCAAAGCAGGACTTAGGGAAAAATTGATATCTCTGAATGTGAATATCAATAAAAGACAAAGAACAGATCAATGAATTGGGCATGTAAGTAAAAATCGCTAGAAAAACAACAAATTTAAAATCTTCAATTAAACACCAAAATAAAAATCCTGAAAAATCAAAAGAGAACTTAACAAAATTTTAAGTAAAAAAACCATTGAACTAACAGATAAAATTAGGAGCTGGTGGTTTTATGGAAAACAAAATAAAATAGATAAACCATTGAATAATTTTATTTAAAAGAAGAAGAAAACCAAATTGCCAATATAAAAAATGAAAAGGGTGAATGCACCATTGATGAAGATGAAATTAAAGTAATTAGTAAGAGTAATTTTTCCCAATTATATGCCAGTAAAACAGACAATCCAAGTGAAATGGATGAATATCTACAAAAATACAAACTGCCCAGATTAGCAGATGAGGAAATAGAATACTTAAATAATCTCATATTAGAAAAGGAATTTGAATAAACCATAAATGAGCTTACTGAGAAAAATGCCCCATGACTAGATGCATTTGCAAGTGAATTCTACCATATATTTAAGGAACAGTTAATTTTAATACTATATCAACCATTTGAAAATACAGGTAAAGAAGGAGTCCTACCAAATTCTTCTTTATGACACAAACATGGTTTTAATACTTAAACTATGGAGAGCAAAAACAGAGAAAGTAAACTATAGACCAGTTTTCATAATGAATATTGATGCAAAATTTTAAAATAAAATACTAGCTAGGAGATTACAGCAATATGTCACAAAGATCATAATACCATGAACAGGTAGGCTTTACACCAAGAATGCAGACATGGTTTTGTGTTAGGAAACTATCAGTGTAACTTGCCACATAAATAACAAAACCAACAGAAATCATATGATAGTCTCAATAGATAAATAAAAAGCTTTTAACAAAATACAGCACTCATTCCTATTAAAAACACTAGAGAGCATAAGAATAAAGGGAACTTTTCTTAAAAGCCTGAGTAGTGTCTATCTAAAATTAAGGGAAAGCATTATCTGTACTGGGGATAAACTTGAAGCCTTCTCAGTAAGATCAGGAGTGAAACAAAGATGTCCATTATCACTACTGTTATTTAATATTGTACTAGAAACCTAGCTTTAGCAATAAGACAGGGAAAAGAAATTAAAGGAATAAAAACAGGCAATGAGAAAACTCACCTCTCACTTTTTTTGCAGGTGATACGATGGTATACTTAGAGAATCTTAGAGAGCCACCTAAAAACTAGTTGAAGTAATTAGCAATTTCAGCAGAGTTGCAAGATATAAAATAAACCCATATAAATCATCAGAATTTCTATACACTACCAACAAGAGTCCACAGGAAGACATAGAAAGCGAAATTCCATTTATAGTAACTTCAGACAACATAAAATACTTGAGAGTCTACCTGCCAAGACAAATCCAGGGATTATATGAACACAATTACAAAACACTTTTTCACATAAATACACACGTGTTAATTGCTCATGGGTAGGCCCAGCAAATATAAGAAAAGTGACAATTCTACATAAGTTAATTTGCTTATTTATTGCAACACTAATCAAACTGTCAAAGAATTATTTTATAGAGCTAGAAAAAATGGTAACAAAATTCATTTGGAAGAGCAAACAGTCAAGAATCAATGGAAAAAAAAATGTTAAGGAAGACAGCCTACCAGTACCAGATCTCAAAGTGTATTACAAAGAAGGAAATCATGAAAACAATCTGATACTGGCTAAGAAATAGAATGGTGGTCCGGTGGAATAGATTAGTTACACAGTACACAGTAGTAAATGACCATAATAATCTAGTGTTTGATAAACCCAAACATTCAAGCTTTTGGAGTAAGAACTCAACATTTGACAAAAATTCCTAGGAAAACTAGAAAACAGTTTGGCAAAAACTGGGCATAGACCACCATCTCATACTGTTTACCAAGATAAAGTCAAAAAATACATAAAAGGTGATATTACAAGTAAATTAGGAGAACTTGGAAAAATCTGCCTCTCAGATCTATGGATAAAGGAAGAGTTTATCACCAAGCAGGAAGTAGAGATGATTATAAGAAGTAAAATAGATAATTTTGAATTCATAAAATTAAAAAGCTTTTTCACAAAACTAACACAGCCAAAATTAGAAGGAAAAAAGGAAACTGGGGAAAAATTTTATAGCAAATTTCTCTGAGGCTATGGGAAACCAAGACAAATTTGTAAAAAAATAATAGCCATTTCCCAGTTGATAACTAGTCAAATGATATAAACTGGCAGTTTTCAGAAGAAGAAATAAACACTATCAATAGTCACATAAAAAGTGCTCTAAATCATTGTTGATTAGAAAAATGCAAATCCAAACAGCTCAGAGATACCATCACATACCTATCAGATTGGCTAATCTGACTGAAAAGTAAAACAACAAATGCGGGAGGGGATGTGGAAAAAGAAGGACAGTAATGCATTGTTGCTGTAGTCATGAACTAGTTCTCATTCTGGAGAACAATTTGGCAGTATGCCAAAAGGGCTATAAAACTCTTTGACTCAGCAATACGCCACTGTTGGGTCTGCATCCCAACGAAATCAAAGCAATGAGAAAAGGGCCTGTTTGTACAAAAATGTTTATAGCAGCTCTTTTTGTGGTGGCAAAGAATTGGAAATTGAGGGGATGCCCATCAGCTGGAGAATGGCTGAACAAGTTGTATATGGTTGTGATAGAATACTATAGTAGTATAAGAAATAATGAGCAGGATATTTTCAGAAAAACTTAGGAAGACTTATATGAACTGATGCAAAGTGAAGTGAGCAGAACTAGGAGAATATTGTACACAGTAACAGCCACAGTATGCTGTGACTGACTTTGATAGACTTAGCTCTTCTCAGCAATGTAAGGACCTAAAACAATATTGCCAGGATGATGTGAAAGCCTTGACTACTCTGATCAAGACAATGATCCAAGACAATTCCAAAGGGCCTATGATAGAAAGTGCTATCCTTCTAGAGAGAGAGGAATGATGAACTCTGAATGCAGATTGAAGCATTTTTTAAACTTTCTTTATTTTTATTGTTTTACTTGGCATTTTCATTTGCAACATTTCCAATATGGAAATATATTTTACATGACTTCACGTGTATTTGTTGTTTGGTCATTTCAGTCATGTCTGATTCTTTGTGACCCCATGTAGGGTTTTCTTGGTAAAGATATTGGAGTTGTTTGCCATTTCCTTCTCGAGCTCATTTTACAGATGAGGAAACCGAGGCAAGAAAGGTTAAGTGAATTACCTGAGGTTACACAATGAATAGGTGTCTGAGGCTGGATTTGAACTCAGGAAGAAGAGTTTGACTCCAGGCCTGGTACCCTGCCCCTTTGCCTTTTCAAGGAAGGTGACAGGGTCAGAGGGAGAGAGAGAATTTGGAACTCAAAATTTAAAAAAAATTGTTATAAATTTTAAAAATGTAATTGATTAATATTTGACAAAATAAATAAAAATGATTTTAAATGAGTAAAAAGAAGTAACCATGAAATATCTCTCTTCAGCTGCTCTTACCAAGCCCTGTGGTCAGATAAGGAGGAGCAGGAATTATCCTTCCAATGTGGCTGCCTTTTTTTGGGGGGGGGCTATAATGCTTACACAAGTGTTCCCCTCTAACCAAAGGCTCTCAGCCCAGATGCCTGGTTCTCCAAAGATGAATCTCTCATACTCCAGGAGCTAACATCTATTGCCTTTAGGATAAAATATTCTCTCCTCTGCTTTTCATTTAAAGTATCCCATTACTCCTCTTCACACGCTCCACATTCCAGCTACCTAGCCCAATGATGGCTGTTCCCTGACCTCAGTGCTCTGTTTTGTGCCCCTTTGCCCTCCAAAAGGCTTCTCCCATACCTGCCATGCACCAGCTAGGGTCCTTTTATCTGTGCAGAGCTATTATAGATCCCTTATGCACGACTAAAGATCCCCTACACACGCAGTTTCTCCTTCAAATTACATTTATTTCAATTATGTCTTGTAGAATGTAATCTCCTTGAGCTTATATTTTTATTTTTAGTCCTTGTATTCTTAGTACCAGCACTATGCCTGGCATATAGTAGGTACTGAATAAATGTTTGTTTAGTTGCATTTAATTGACAACTGTACAATAAAATATTAGAAGGCATGTCATGTAACTATAGTTCTCAGGGTTCTGAATTAGGCCATGTTGGGTAATAAGAGATTTTGACATTGTGGACATATTTTGGGGACATAATACTGTACTACATCATGTTCGTTGTGACCGACCTTTTCACAGTTTTGCTTGATTAATGATCTGGAGAAGACCACTTTGGATTTTTGGCACTTCATCTCCTATTTTGATTACTTCACAAGTAGGTGATGGCTGATGGACAGTTAGCTTGTGGTTTTTACTTGGACCCACCAGAAAAATTCAGCATTATTTATGTTTTGAGGAAAAATGGAATTCCTAGCTCTAATCAGAAAGACTAATTTTTAAATCAAAAAAGAAAAAGCATTCTTATAATTTCATATAACTTTCATAGATACAAGTCACATGATAGATCCTTATAAATGATGATTATAAATATAATTGTAATGTAAGTAATTATTATTGAAATGCCATTCCCCAGTGCTACTGTTGCTATAAATTTTGATTACTGGTTACTGATTATTTATTGGAGCAGGTAGTGTCAACCTTTCTTTTTTCTCTAATCCTAAATGAATCTCTTTCTTCTCTCAGCAGATGTCTGTTGAGCATCTCCTGTGTGCAGTCCCCTATGTTAGGACCTTGGGAAGATACAGAGATAGATACATTATGATACATGATTACAAGGAGCCTACATTGTAATAGGGGGAGAGCAAATGTGTATACAGATGATAAATAGATGAGGAGTGAAATGTTAGGTTATTGAGAGGCCGGATGTGTGAAAAGTCTGCTGCTGGACTTGAAATCAAGCTGATCAAGTCACTTAACTCTGCAAGTCTCAGTTTCCCCATCTGTAAAATGGATAGATGATGCTTTGAGTGCCCACTCATGGGTTTGTGGTTAGGGAGCACTTGTCAAACTCGAGCCTATATGAATGTTAGCTATCATTAACGTGTCTGTTTCCTTCACTGCTGGAATATGAGAGGGCACCATTGGCTCCATGCACAGTCAGCTCGGTGCATAGGCTGAGTCATAGCCGCTGGCCTGCCTGCCTGCGTTGTGTGATGGGCTGTCAAGTCTTGCTCCTAGCAGCCTGCCAGTGAGGCTGGAAGTTTTACCCGCAGTTAATTTTCTAAAGCCCTGGTCTTGAAGTCATTTAGAAACTCTGTATCTGAGTCCTGGCTTCCATGCTTGCCAGCTTGAGGATGCTGTATAAGTCACCTGGCTTCCTCTTTGTAAGATGGAAAGACAAACTGCTTTTATCACCAACTTTCCAAAGATATGAAGAAAGCAATCCTGTGTACCTTCAATGAGCTACACGAATATGGATTATCATATTTTTTTATTATCGACATAGTAGTGCTATATTAGGCATTGATTTATCAGTGTGAATTAATTTGTGAGATGCTTCCTTGTATGAAGGCCAGTGGACAACATGTTTTGATGAGGAGAAGACATTTGGGTCTGGGGCAGATTGTACAGCCCAGGGAGAGCTGGGCTTTTATAGCGAGGTCCCAGGGGTGTCATGAGGTCATCAGATGCCAGGGAGGAAGTGGAGGTGAAGGACTGCCTATGGGAAGTTTCACTGGCTTCACAATTTAACTGTGGCCTGGCCCTGACTGCGTGTGACAAAATGGTTTTTCCTGAAATATTTGGCTCCAATGGGGAGGCAGATAGAAGCCACATAAAGCCCCATCATCTTGGAACTCATGAGCTATGTTAGATGCGGCACCAGCAGCTAACAGCAGGGATTAAAGGTGTAATTGAAACCTAAAAGTGTGGTTGAAGCTGTAGGTTCTGGAAGGTTCCAGAGCTTTCTGCCATCTCTTGGCTGATGCAGTGGGGCAGGAAAAGTAGGGAATGTGGTAAAAGTAGCAGATACGTAGCCAGGCACCGGCTTTAGCATGAGAACCTATAAGTGTAGCGTAATAGTGTTTCAGTATAGATTTGGAGTTTTGTTGTTACACTAAAACTGTTTGAAAAATCTTGACCACCCCTAACGTAAACATGCCATCTGTAACTGCTGGCTTATCAGAATTTATTAAGCACCTACTTTGTCCAGGCCACTGTGTTAGATGCTAGGACTATGAGGGAAAACTTGTAAATCTACCTCTGCCCTACATTCCAGCAGCATATACTCTGGCAATGTCCAAAAATCCAGTGGCTGTCTGATCTTATTCCCTCTGACAGCTATCTGCACTTCTCTATCCTTGTGACCTGTCCAGGTGCTCACAGCTATATGTGTCACAGATGGGAGATAAACCCAGGCCTTCCTGACTCCAACATATGCTCTGTATTGTATCTGCTATGCTGGTATGGTATGCATAGGAATAAATAAACTGATTTGAAAGAATAAATAAAATGAACTACAAAATAACTCCCAGCATCATCATATGATCATGAAAAATCTTATTTCTTTGTTGGATCAATGATTGCATTAGTCCATAACATTTAATGACTGCTTTATCAGTTATTAGTTTGTCAAATAAGAAAAAGACAAGGCCTGAAAATACCATGTGTAAACTCCCAGCATTATTTACAGCATACTCTTCTCTTAGCTCCTAAACTTTAACTTAGTGAAATATAATGGATGGTAAAAACAAATTGTGGAGAGGATTGCTCCCTTATTGGCAACTAGAAATCAGTAGTGTGTCCTTTGTTTCACTTATGAAAGTCACATCCTGGCATAAAAGTGAAATCAGAAGGGTGGAAGTAAATTAAAGGAGAGAGGAACATTAGGAAGAACAGTTTAGCATTTACTCATCCCAAATCATTAATATTTCATTCTCCGGCTTCTCAGTGGGGCCATTGAAGAATATTTTGGTACCTGGGGCATAATACTATGTCACTTTGGAAGCTCCTCTTAAGCTGGTAGGAATAGTCACTGTATTTCCTTCCTTTTGGCAACTTTCTTGTAGGAATGCCAGAGATTGTCCTTTGTTTTTCCTTTATTTTTTGATGACGCTGTTTAAAGTGAAGAGTGAGAGCATCAGATGGGTGCTTCCGTACTTGCTTCTCAGGCTCTTTATTGTCAGTGGCACGGTTAGAACAGCTGTCCTGGTTCTCTATGCCTTCTGTCCTGTAATTGGCCCTACGTCCCTCCATTTGGTGTGCAGCCTGAGTCAAATCCCGCTGATCCTTTCTTCCTATTAAAGATAATCACAACTTCCATGTAACTATTCTCATTTGTTAGCCCTTTGTTTTGGGGGCTCCTTCCATTCAAGCAAACCTCTATTTGTAATTTCTCCCTCTGATTCCCACACCCAGGGGGACTTCTGCAGTTTTCTGCCGTGACATTTCCCTTCCTCGTTTAAAACTTACAACTCACCTCCTTCTTGAGTAGTACAGCCTGCCTGTACTCAGCCTCTTGTGCATTGGTTCCAGAGACTTTGGGGGCACATGTTCATCCTTTTCTCTAGCCTCATTAGTTTCAAAGTTTATGATTTCTTTTTATGTATCATGTTTTTATCTTACACACTCCTACCCCCGTGATTGGCTTTTTAAAGAATTCTCCTTATAGCACTTGGTACTCAAGTCTGCATATGGTGGACATTCAGTAAACACTGACTGAATGGGCTGTTTTAGAGAACTGGAGTCTCAAATGTATTCTTGCTTCTGCCTGATGTTCTCTTTGAGTAGATTGGCTTTAATCTTCATTTATGACTTCTAATATGCCTGTTCCCTTAACTTAGAGATTCATAGCTCTCTGTATATGCTAGGGAGTTCAGCTGGCCAGAAGTCTGTCTTTTGTGTAAGTGGAGTCATATACTACATAGTTTAATGGCTAATCAGTAAGTTAGATTTTTATATTATGTAAATGTTCTTCCATTTATTACTTTTGAAGTTTTTTTTAGCTTTACACTTAGCTTTTACTCAGACTTTCTGCTTTAATATTTTATATATGCATGTGTGTATGTGTGTACAATGGTCCTGGATAGTATGTATGTGCATATATATATAATGTATGTGTACACACATATATGTATGCATATAGCAACACATGCATGCATGTGTGTGTGTGCGTATATATATATACATATATACGTATATATGTATATATGTGTGTGTATGGATAGTACAGCAGTATTGAGATCCACATCTAGCTATATGGATAGTACTTAATGTTGTCAGTGAATTCATCTGATAAGTTCTTTATGCATTGCAATAATCATTTGTATTTTGGAAGCCATGTTTATTTCAACTTTTTATTTTTTTACAGAATCATATTAAATCCATAGATTCAGGAGAGACCAATATAGATGGAGCCATAGGTCAGTATTTCATGAGGGCGTTTTTACCTCTTCACTTAAAGTATTTTGACGTGTTTTGTGTCATAATAACAAAACCATGTAATGATCATTTTATTTCCAGGTCCAACAGCATCAGAAGAATTGATCAAGATTACTTTATTAGCTTTTGAAGCAGTAACGCAACATCCAGCCTTGCTGACACATTTTCGCTCTACGGTCAGTTCTGACAATTTTGTAAAAAGTCAGTAGTCTATTCATTGAGTAAGTTCCTCACAGAGCAGGACTTCCAAGTAATGCAATTATAAATTAGTATTGTTCATAAGCAATAAATGTTTTAGTGCATTTAGGGTCATATTGGAGCTTATGGTAGAACTTTTGGATTCACTTCCACAAGCATTTATTGAGTCCCTACTAAGACACTGTCCAAGGTTCTAAGTGAGATAAACATGAGTAGGATGCTTGCTTGCCTCAGGCAGCTTATGGAATCCTTTGTCCTAGGCCATCTCTTAGAGCAGGGCTGTCCAACCTTAGGTTATCTTAGAGTTGCATTAAAATAAAATAATTATTCGAGGGCCGCACCCAGAATGAAAAATACAGTACACTAATAGAAAGTGGGGGAACAGGCGTCATCAATACAACAGACGAAGGTGTGAAGTGTGAAAGCAAACACAAAACAACAAAGCGACAACACAACAGTATAAAGGTAGGTGCATAATGACTAGTCTGCATTGTACAGACGGAACGCATCCCACAGATGGATTGAAAATTCTGTGCGATATGTTCCGTCCATAATACTGCTTAAAAACTCCAAAGAAAATTAAAATCAATGAGATTATTCATTAGTGATGGAATTAAAAAATTAATATGCATTCCATGCAAATTTTTATTTTATTTTTTTGCTTCTGAAAATTAAAACCCACAGGCGGGCCTCATAAAATCTCACTGCGGGGCCACATGCGCCCCGAGGGCCATATGACAGCACTATCTTAGAGCTTCTTTCCCTCCATAGAGCCTGTGAAGAGAAGCTCTTCTGCTGGAAAGTCTGTTGCCAGGCACCAGGAGAATGCCTTGGGCCTCTTTAGCTTTTCTGTTTCTCTGTCTAGCTCTAGCTGAGATCTACAGAACCAGGGGAAATGGAAGATATTAAATCAGATGGTTTTTGACTCAGAACCTTGTGCATCCAAATTAGATTTAAGTTGGATCCATGACTCAGGTTAATTGTTATTTTAAGGGTTCCCCTCCCCCTTTCCTTTATCTGGTACCTCCTTAAGTACTTACTTCTCTTTACTTTTCTTTGAACAGTTGCCCTTTCAGGGTAGGTTTTGGGACAAGGAGTAAAGGGGAAATTATGATGACATTCCTTCCCTGCCCTTACCTGGGCCTCCGCTTTTACTTCTTCAAAATGGAAGTTGTAACATTTTCATTGCCATTCATGTGAGGTTTTAAAATGGGGAAGGCTCATAGTAATTCTTAAAGTATTTTATACATTTATACATTGAGAATATTATCAAGTAGGCTTTTCTTCCTAAGTTTATTTAATTAATATATTTTCATGAGAGGTGTAGTAGGTAGGGAGTAGGCCTCCTTTACAGAAAGTCCTGGAGTCAGGGTCCTTTTCTGACACATGCTGGCTCTTTGACCCAGGGAATGTCATGTAAGGGTTTGAGGCCCCAAGGAATCTCTCCAAGACTGATTTTGGAAAGAAGGGATACACTGGTACCTGTACACTGGTACAAGGAGTTTCTTCACCTGGCATTTCCTTCCGCCAGTGAAAGCAGAGTCCAATGCCTGACTCTATTTTTGTAGTCAGGAAGAGTTATTTTTGGAAAATGGAAAATTATCACCAATGTTCCTTGATCATTTCCATAGCAATCCTTTCTTCTTTGTTCCAGTGATTCTTTAGTTGCCCAGTTATCATCTTAAATCTGCTTCCATAATGAAAAATGTCCTGAATTTAATGAGTTAAGTTGGAAGAACTTTCAGTAACTGTCTTCCATTTAACTTGAAGCTTAATTAGTTTATTACCAGATGAAGAGACTCTGGCATACTAATTATTTGATATACAGCTTGCATTATTGTGGAGAAAACTGTTGCTTCATCTTACATGATGCATACAAAATATTTTTAGAATGCTGTAACTCATGGGATATCGTCTAATTACCTCTTTGGGAGCATGACTGGAATCCATGAATATAAATATACTCCAGTGGATATAAGAATGTAGTAAGTGCCATTTGAAAAGTTAAAGTTAATCATATTAAAGGATCCAAAGAAATACTTCATTATACAGAAAGATATCCTTCATATTGACCAGAAGCACTTCTCTCAGATTGGCCCCAGATTTCAGGATAGTTTAATTATCTAAAGCTGGTAACAATTAGTGTGTTTTATAGAGCAGTGGAAAGTATCAGGCTCATTTTTTTTTAGTGAAAAATTTTCCTAGGATCGCTATTAGTTTAAAAAAAAAAGAAAAAAAAGGTGATTTCTATATTAGAAGAGTTGGACCAATTAATCCACCTAAAATGATGGCTATGATAGCTGAAAAATTAACTAACTGATGTATTTATTACCTACTCCTGAATAATTTGGTTTTTGACAATCAGTCTACCATTGGATATTTCCTTATGCCATGTTTTCAGTTTCATAGTCTGCAAAGGGATAGGATTTTTATTATATGTGGTTGAAATGTTTATTTATTTGTAGGCAATCCCCATTTTATGTATGTTTGACTGGAGAAATGATTAAAACTTGTCATCATACTTTCTTCTTTACTTCTGCCCAGTCCTTGTCCCAAATCCTGTCTATGTCAGGGCAGCAGTTGAGTAGGTGATGATTGAACCCTTCCTGGTTTTTTTGAGGGAGTGGGAGGAAGGAGACACCTGAATTCTTATACAGATGGAAAATAGAAACACAATTGGACTAGGATGTTGCATACAAGTAATAGGGCTACTGGAAAAACTTACATGCACTGATGCAAAGTAAAGTGAGCAGAACCAGGAGAACATTGTACCCAGTAACAGCAATACTGTACCATGATCAATACTGTACTATACCTCTTACATACAAATGTCTACCTTTCCTCTATAAGTCAGCCCTGGCCTCCAGTCTTCAGCCTCAGTTTCATCTTCAGTCTGCCCTTTCAAGGCCCATTTCTTCTCTCTGTTTTACTCTTCGCCTTACACACTTACCTGGGCACCCGTGGTATGGAGAAACCAGGCTTGAACCTGAATTTCCTCTTATACACAGCTTCATTTTCTCTGTAAAGATCTACCATACACACACACACACACACACACACACACACACACACACGGATTTGAATTTTATTATCGAATTGAATGATCTTTAAATTTAAGGTCCTTTCTTGATGAGGACAAGCAGAACAACAGGAAGAATTTGGGGGGAGGGCATCTGTTTTACCTTTTGATATCACCTGGAACCCCATGATCTAGTCTCTAGGCTTGGGTTGGGCGGTGATGGTGGGTGAAGCAATAGGCAAGAGGAAGGGACACAATTCAATCCTTGTGGCTTGTGGGGGAAAAAAAGATTGTAACTAGCAAGCCAGATTGGATTGAAAAGTGACTTTAAGGGTCCCAGCCCACTGCAGCTCTTTGCCTCTGTACTACCAACAGCCGTCCACATCTTCACTTGTACTTCCTTGCCACCACCCTATTCCCTAGTCCCTTGCCATGGGATCTGTTGTCATGAGAGAGGCCCAACTCCCAATGCAGTGGGAGGAGATGTGTTCCTGGCTTTCTAAATTGAAATTCTAAACTCATTTTCATATGGTAACTTGATGCCTGTGTTCTATAGTGCTTTTGATAGAGTCGATTATGGATTATAGGTCACAGGATTTTAGACCTGGATCTCACTTTAGTGATAATCAGGATTTTAAATTCCACGAGGGCAGTAATCCTGTGCTCTGCAAATAGAAGGTGCTTAATGATTATTTCTTTAATTGAATTTATTCTAGTCTAACCACCTGTCCACCCCCTCCTTTATAAATCAAGATACTGAGGCCCACCCAATTAAGTGATTTTCACAAATTCATGTACCTCATTAGGTGTAGAGCCAATACCACATTTCAGGTCTGTATGTACAATTATATCGGCTTTTGTTGAAAAACACCCTGTATTAATGTTGTTTCCATGGGAAAATTCAGTCTAATTTTGAATAACAAACTTAGAAACTTTTTTAATATAACCCCTGCTTATATTAGGGACATAATCAAAATCTCATCCTCTTATAGGTTTTGAAACTGGGCCCCTGGTACTAGGAAACAATGAGGAGATTGATTATCTAAACTAAATTGGTTAGAACCGGGTATATCGTGGACATTTATTTTTGTCAAATTCAAGTCATAGCAGTTGGAGGAGACTTTTCTAAAATGATTCCATCAGTATTATTAATAGTCTCAAAAGAAACTCAAAAGAACTCTATCATTGTTTAAAAGCAGGCATTAGAAAGACAGGACTGTGGTAGGTGATCTGTTTGAGTCTTGTCATGTATAGTCTGTAAACATTTTCTTTGTGACATAAAATTTTATATTTTAGGACATGATTAATAGCTATTTCAGAAGTCAAACTCATTTATTTAAGCTGTATTTTATGATTTGATAAATCTTCCCGTTTGACATTTGGTAATTTGAATTGTGCCAATCTAAACATTGCCTTTTTACATTACTTATAAATGAGGGTGCTTCTACTTAAGAAACCATGAATCAGGAACCCTAGTCTTCTGATTTCCAAACCAGTGTTTTTTGGTCATTCTTCTTCTTATGTTTGTTTTAAAATGGACTATTTTTCTTTTCTGTGTACTTAAGCTTTCTTAGTTCATGCCTAACATAAGAGCCTTCTCTTTGTGAATTTTCATAAGGACACAAGCAGCTGGAAGATACGTTGCCCAGCTCTCTTGGATCTTTCCCATAGTTCTACAAGTTGACAAACTAAAAACAAAAAAAATTTGAGAAATGATTAAAACTTGTCATCATACTTTCCTCCTTACTCCTGCCCAATTCTTGTCTCAAATCCTGTCTAGTTAAGGGCAGCAGTCGAGCAGGTGATGATTGAACCCTTCCTGGTTTTTTTGAGGGAGTGGAAGAAGGGAGACACCTGACTTCTTTATGCATATGGAAAATAGAAACACAATTGGACTAGAATTCTGTGTGCAAGCAATAGGGCTGTTGGAAAGACTTAGGTGAACTGATGCAACATGAAGTGAGCAGAACCAGGAGAACATTTTACACAGTAATAGCAATACTGTACTATGCATAACTTAACTATTCTCAGCAATACGATGGTCCAAGGCAATTCTGAAAGATTTATGATGAAACAGGCTGTTTACCTCCAAAGAAGGAACCAATGGAGTCTGAATGCAGATTGAAGCGTGGTTTTTAAAACTTTTTTTTTCTTTTTTCTTTTTTTTTTGTGCTGTCTTTTCTTTTGCAACATGACCAATGTAGTAATATGTTTTGCATGACTGCACATGTATAATCTATATCTAATTGCTTATTGTCTCAGTGAGGGGGAAGGAGAGGATTGAGAGTGAAAATTTGGAATTCAAAATTTTATAAAACAAAAGTTAAAATGGTTTTTAGTTGTAATTTGAAAAAGATATAAAAATTTTCATATAAAAAACTAATGGAGGGGAGGGGCAGTGTCAGAAGTGTGAGGTGACTTCAGAATTGGATCAGGACAGAAATCAGGAATGTGACCACAAGGCCTTTGAAGAGCTTTGTGAGAGATGAACTCCGGGGCTCGCACTGCAGGGTTTTGGAACTTTCCGAGTCACCGGAGTCTGCACTAAGCAGAGTCAGCAGCCTCATAGTCCCAGAGGAGCTGTAAGCCTAGCCCTCCATGCCCAGGCCCCCTGCATCAACCTCACCCAACGCCCCTTCAACTGGAGAAAGCTTGCTTTTGTTGTCTCCGCTAATGTTCTGTCTATAGCTACCTGGGAAGTTATGTGATAGATGAGCAAAGTCTTAATCTGGAATATAAGACCTAGATAATACGTGATATCTTGTATCAGACTTTGGCAGTGTGTAATTTGGTACTGATGTACCTGTTTTGTGTATTCAGTATATCGGTCCTTTTGTAAGTACTTCTCATCATCTTTACTTTCTCACAATAGTTGATCCCACAAAAATAATAAAAAAATTCAAGTGACTATTCGGTGCAAAATTTTTTAAATGTCATTTTGACAAGATTAGTTAAAATTGTACTGTTCTTCATACATGGTAGACTCAGCTTAGGTTTAGGGCTCAAAAATCAATTAAAAGTTTGTTGGTCCTTAACAGTTTTTTAAAATATTTTCCTTTCAGACAGTTATGGGTTAAACTCCTTCATGGAGTTTATAATTCTGTGCATATGATTCCTCTCCCTCCCCTGTCTATCCTTATTTCTACATGTAAAAAAGCCATGAGGTATTGACATTGTCATAGAAGACTAAATTCTACATGTTTTCCATGTTCTTATTGACATTTGTATAATTATGCATCGTAGAGACATAGAATTTTAAGTCAAAATGGAACCATAGTCCAACTTTATCGTTTGATACCTAGGGAAAGTTAGGCCCGGAATGTTTAAGTGGCATGCTCAAAATTACCCACATAGTTAGTAGAAGAACCTAACCCTTTAGATTCCCAACCCTGTATTCTTTTTCTCATTGCTTTTCTTGTTGTTTGTGGTTCACTTGTGTCTGACTCTTTGTGACTGTGGCACATCCGGCCCTTCTGTCCTCCACTATCTTTTGAAGTCTGTACGAGTTCATGTTTGTTGGTTCCATGATGCTATCTATCCATCTCATTCACTGCTATCCCCTTTTCGTTTTGCTTTAACCTTTTCCCAACATCGCAGTCTTTTCTAATGAATCCCATCTTCTCATTATGTGGCCAAAGCGTTAAGCTTCAGCTTCAGAATTTGGCCTTCCAGTGAATAGCCTGAATTAATTTCTTTAAGTACTGACTAATTGGACCTCCTTGCTGTCCAAGGGACCCTCCAAAGTCTTCTCCAGCTACACTTTGAAAGTATCAATCCAGCTTTCCTTATAGTCCAATTTACAGCCATATGTTACTAATGGAAAAACAATAACTTTGACTCTATGGACCTTTGTTGGCAAGGTGATAGCTCTGCTTTTTAGCATGCTGTTCAGATTTGCTACAGTTTGCCCTCCAAGGAGCAAGCATCTTTTAATTTCATGGCTGTAGTCACCATCCTCTGATCTTTGAGCCCAAGAATACAAAATCTGACACAGCTTCCATTTCTTCTCCCTCTGTTTGCCAGGAAGTGATGGGATCAGTTGCCCAGATTTTAGTTTTTTTTGATATTAAGCTTCCAGTTAGCTTTTATACTCTCCTCTTTAACCCTTATCAAGAGGCTTCTTAATTCTTCTTCACTTTTTCCCATCAGAATGGTATCATCTTCATTTCTGAGATTGTTGATATTTCTTCTGGCAACATTAATTCCAGCTTTTGGTTCATCCAGCCTGGCATGTCACATGATGTACTTTGCATATAAGCTCAATAAATAAGTACAGTCTTGTACTCCTTTTCCAATTTTTTTAAATAATTTTTTTTATGCTCTTAAACCAGTTAGGTGTTACATGTTTGTCTCTAACTATTCCTTTGCAGCTCACATATAGGTTCCTCAGGAGACAAGTAAGATGATCTGGCACTCCCATCTCTTTGAGGACTTGCCCCATTTTGTTGTGATCCACACAGTCAAAGGCTTTGGCATAGTAAATGAAGCAGAAGTAGATTTTCTTGGAACTCCCTTGCTTTCTGTGTAATCCAGCAAATGTTGGCAATTTGTTCTCTATTTCCTCTGTCTCTTTGAAAACCAGCGTGCCCTTCTGGTAATTCTTAGTTCATATAGTGCTGAAGCCTAAGTTGCAGAAACTTAGGCATAACCTTGCTGGCATGTGAAATGGGCGCAGTTCTTTGGTAATTTGATTTTTAATTTAAATTTACTTATTTAACATATTTAGTTTTCAGCATTGATTTTCACAACAGTTGGAATTACAAATTTTCTCCCCATTTCTACCCTCCCCCCCACTCCAAGATGGCTTATATTCTGGTTGCCCTGTTCCCCAGTCAGCCCTCCCCTCTATCACCCCCCTCCCCTCTTACCCCCTTTTCCCTTCCTTTCTTGTAGGGCAAGATAAATTTCTACGCCCCATTGCCTGTGTATCTTATTTTTTAGTTGCATGCAATAACTTTTTTTGTTTTTGAACATCTGATTTTAAAACTTTGAGTTCCAAATTCTCTCCCCTCTTCCCTTCCCACCCACCCTCCCTAAGAAGTCGAGCAATTCAACCTAGGCCACACATGTATCATTATGTATAACCCTTCCACAATACTCATGTTGTGAAAGGCTAACTACATTTTGCTCCTTCCCAACCCATCCGCTTTATTGAATTTTCTCCCTTGACCCTTTCCCCTTTCCAAAGTGTTTGTTTTGATTACCTCCACCGCCATCTGCCCTTCCCTCCATCATCCTCCCCCTTTTATTTTTTTTTTTATCTTCCTCTCTCTTCTTTCCTGTGGGGTAAGATACCCAACTGAGTATGTATGGTATTCCCCCTCAGGCCAAATCTGATGAGAGCAAGGTTCACTCATTCCCCCCTCACCTGCCCTCTCCCCTCCTCCCACAGAACTGCTTCCTCTTGCCACCTTTATGCGAGATAATCCACCCCATTCTATCTCTCCCTATCTCCATCTCTCAGTATGTTGCTCTCTCATCCCTTAATTTCATTTTATTTCTTTTAGATATCTTCCCTTCATCCTCAACTCACCCTGTGTCTGCTCTCTCTCTTTTACATATATATATATATACACATACATAAAACACACATATATATATACACATACATACACATACATACATATACACATAGATATATACATACATACACATTCACTTATATATATACATAAACACATATATATATATATGCATATTCCCTTCAACTACCCTAATACTGAGGTCTCATGAATCATACACATCATCTTTCCATGTAGGAATGTAAACAAAACAGTTCAACTTTAGTAAGTCCCTTGCAATTTCCGTTTCTTGATTACCTTTTCATGCTTCTCTTGATTCTTGTGTTTGAAAGTCAAATTTTCTATTCAGTTCTGGTCTTTTCACTGAGAAAGCTTGAAAGTCCTCTGTTTTATTGAAAATCCATATTTTGCCTTGGAACATGATACTCAGTTTTGCTGGGTAGGTGATTCTAGGTTTTAATCCTAGCTCCATTGACCTGCGGAATATCGCATTCCAAGCCCTTCGATCTCTTAATGTAGAAGCTGCCAGATCTTGGGTTATTCTGATTGGGTTTCCACAATACTCAAATTGTTTCTTTCTGGCTGCTTGCAGTATTTTCTCCTTGATCTGGGAGCTCTGGAATTTGGCAACAATATTCCTAGGAGATTTCTTTTTGGGATCTATTTGAGGAGGCGATCGATGGATTCTTTCAATTTCTATTTTGCCCTGTGGCTTTAGAATATCAGGGCAATTCTCCTTGATAATTTCTTGAAAGATGGTATCTAGGCTCTTTTTTTGATCATGGCTTTCAGGTAGTCCAATGATTTTTAAATTATCTCTCCTGGATCTATTTTCCAGGTCAGTGGTTTTTCCAAGGAGATATTTCACATTGTCTTCCATTTTTTCATTCCTTTGGTTCTGTTTTATAATATCTTGATTTCTCATAAAGTCACTAGCTTCCACTTGCTCCAGTCTAATTTTTAAGGTAGTATTTTCTTCAGTGGTCTTTTGGACCTCGTTTTCCATTTGGCTAATTCTGCCTTTCAAGGCATTCTTCTCCTCATTGGCTTTTTGGAGCTCTTTTGCCATTTGAGTTAGTCTATTTTTTAAGGTGTTGTTTTCTTCAGTGTATTTTTCAGTATTTTTTTGGGTCTCCTTTAGCAAGTCATTGACTTGTTTTTCATGGTTTTCTCGCATCCTTCTCATTTCTCTTTCCAATTTTTCCTCTACTTCTCTAACTTGCTTTTCCAAATCCTTTTTGAGTTCTTCTATGGCCTGGGGCCAGTTCATGTTTTTCTTGGAGGCTTTTGTTGTAGGCTCTATGATTTTGTTGTCTTCTTTAGGCTGTATGTTTTGGTCTTCTTTGTCACCAAAGAAAGAATCCAAAGTCTGAGACTGAATCTGGGTACGTTTTTGCTGCCTGGCCATATTCCCAACCAACTAACTTGACACTTGAGTTTTTCAGTGGGGTATGACTGCTTGTAGACTAACGAGTTCTATGTTCCACGTTTGGGGGGGAGGTGCCAGCTCTGTCAGACCCGCACTACTCCTTCCCCAAGAACCCCCAGTCCAGACTGGGCTTAGATCTTCAGCAGGCTGTTGCACTCCTGCTCTGATCTGCCACTTAATTCCTCCCACCAGGTGGGCCTGGAGTCGGAGGTAACAACAGCTGTAGCTGCCCCACCTCCGTTACCCCCGGGGCTGGAAGCTGAACCGGGAACTCATTCCACTCCAGCAGCTTTTCCCACTAACCTTCTCCGCAATCTTTGGTGTTTGTGGGTTGAGGGGTCTGGTAACTGCCGCAGCTCACATATTCAGGGCGCTAGGGTCCCCTCCGCCCAGCTTCTGGTCTGGAAGGTCCACGCCGCTCAGGCTGGGCTCTGCTCCACTCTGTTCCCAGCTCCCAGCTCCCAGCTCCCAGCTCCCAGCTCCCAGCTCTGTGTGGAATAGACCTCACCCAGAGACCATCCAGGCTGTCCTGGGCTGGAGCCCTGCTTCCCTCTGCTGTTCTGTGGTTTCTGCCGTTCTAGAATTGGTTCAGAGCCATTTTTTATAGGTTTTTGGAGGGACTCCGGTACGGAGCTCACTCTAGTCCCTGCTTACCAGCTGCCATCTTGGCTCCAGTTCTTTGGTAATTTGAACATTGCCCTTCTTTAGGATTGGAACATAAAATGATCTTTTCCAATACAGTGGCCACTGTTGAGTTTTCCATATTGCTAACATATTGAATGCGGCACTTTAACAACATAGCTCCGTTGGAATTCTGTCACCTCCACTAGCCTTATTGTTACCAATGCTTCCTAAGGTTCACTTGACTTCATTCTCCAGGATGTCTGGCTTTAGATCAGAAACTGTGCCATCATGGTTATTTGTGATGTTAAGATCTTTCTTGTATAGTTTTGTATATTCTTGCTACTTCTTAATCTCTTCGGCTTCTGTTAAATCCCTCCCATTTATGTCTTTTGCCCATTTTTATGTGAAAATTGCCCTTGATATCTCTAATTTTCTTGAAGAGATCTCTTGTCTTTCCCATTCTATTGTTTTCTTCTATTTCTTTGTATTTCTTATTTAAGAAAACCTTCTTATCTCTCTTTGCTTTTCTCTGGAATTCTGCATTCAGTTGGGTACATCCTTCTCTTTCCCTTTTTCCTTTTCCTTTCCCTTTCCTTCTTTCTTCAGCTATTTGTAAAGTCTCATCAGACAGCCATTTTGCTTTCTTGCTCTTCTTTTTCTTTGGAATATTTTTTGTTGCTGCCTCCTGTACTCTATCTACTAGATCTAATCCCCTAAATCTATTCATCTCCTCCACTTCATATTTTTAAAGGATGCTATTTAGGTCATACCTCTCTGGTCTGATGGTTTCCCCTACTTTCTTCACTTTAAGTCTGAATTTTGCAATAAGAAGCTCTTGCTCTGATCCACAGTTAGTTCTAGGTTTTTTTTTAACTGACTGTTTAGAGCTTCTCTACCTTTGTCTGGGAAGTATATAATCAATCTGATTTTTATATTGACTCTCTGGTGATGTCTGTGTCTAGAGTCACCTTTTGGGTTGTTTGGGTTGTTGAACAAAAGTGTTATGACTAGTGAGTTATCTTGACAAAACTATTAGTCTGCTTCATTTTGTATTTCAAGGCCAAACTTTCCTGTTATTCCAATTGTCTTTTGATTTCCTACTTTAGCATTCTAATGCCTTATGACCTTTTGTCAGAGCTCTCTACTGTGACCTTGGGGATACATGGCATAGCTCATAGTTTCATTGAGCTATATAAGCCTCTCTGCCACAACAAAGCAGTGACTTGAGAGACATGGGGAGGAGTTTGGAATTTTCTCGTACTGATTTTAAAATGAGTTATTTTTCTGTCCTTCAGAGATTTGTCTTTTTCTTTCTACTCATGTTGAATTCCATTATACATGCTAGTACTTCATTTCATCTTGTTATCTTCATTCCTTAGAATTTGGTTCTTTTATTTTCTTGATCCATGATCCATTATCTGTTAATAGCATTAGTGATGTATTTTGGCAGGGGCCAGGAGTTAGGTAGAATATGGAATATGAAGTATTGTTCAGGTAAGCTAGGTTTTTATGGCTATGGATATGTGTGTATTTTCTGCTTGCCAAATACAGGATGGCTCTCACCTCCCTAGTCCTGTATTGTAAGTATAATGAGACTGCTCTTGGATACCATTAAATCCATTTCAGTAATCATTTATTAAGTGCCTACTCTGTGGACTCTGCTAGGCTTATGTTCTTAATCTGGTATGCATGGATCCACTAAGGGTTCTAGGATAGCTTTTTGGGGTCCATGAATTTGTATGAGAAGAAAAAAATAACATCCCCCCCCCCCCACACAAACCGCTAACTGGAATTTGACGTTTCCTTCAGTTACCTTAAAATACAATTCTGGTGAGAAATCCATAGGCTTCCCGAGGGATCCTTGCCTCACAAAAAGGCATGTTTCCTCTTCATTCCTTTGATTTTGTGATTTATCATTATATTAGTCAAAGTTCTATAGTCTTTCAAAGTTGGGTTTTTTTTCTATAATGTTCCTTAGGCCCTGTCATCTTATATTTTAGGTTATAAAAAGATTTTACACAAGAACAAATTCATTAAGGTTTGGAGACATTTCATTTATGTATTTAATTCATATCTGATAGATTAAAT
Organism: Trichosurus vulpecula; assembly: GCF_011100635.1. NCBI lineage: Eukaryota > Metazoa > Chordata > Mammalia > Diprotodontia > Phalangeridae > Trichosurus > Trichosurus vulpecula. The sequence continues at coordinate 45,294,397 of NC_050577.1, read as the reverse complement.
GAATGCAAATGAGTTTCAAAGGCGTTCCCTAATATCTGTCCTATATTATGTGACCAAAGCTGTTATTAGCATACCTCAGCTAATCACTCTTATATTAGTTGCAGGTAATGTACAATAGCAGCAGGCTGAGTCCAACATTTGTTGCACCTTAGCTATAAGATTTACATGTATTTCCAGAGGCCAAGGTTTGAATGAAAAACCACATAAAATTACTCTATTTCAGACTCTTTAAATACAGGGTTCAAGATGAATAATTTTTAGGACATGTCCTTGAATGAACTTTGAAGCTGCTGAACTTTTCATTTTGTTTGACCCTTTTATTTGAGAAACCATGGCCACTTTTGTATTTGAGATTAAAATCCCTTGGGATTGATTTATGTCGGTATATTACTAAACCAACCGAGATATGGCCAATGAACGAGGATGTTTTATGGAACAAAGAACTCATCAGTGCATGTGCATAGAAGATTCATAAGGGTCACAGTGGAATTCTATCTTAATAGAATGTATATTAATCATAAATTCTGTGAAAGATTTGTAAGGGCAAAGCACTGAAGAGTGAATCATGCAACTCTATATTCCCAAAATATATCCTTGGAACACTTTCTCAATGGGTTGCACGCACCTCCTATTCTTTACAAAGTAAACTGAGTTGGTGAGTAGAGACGTTGATTGGATGCCATCGAAAGCCTTTCCTCTTTCTTCATGAGGTACGATATCAGGCTCTTTCAAGTTAGTGGCTCCTTAACATATTGATGGACTAAAAATAGTTGAGTCTAGAGGACTTTTCAGCCCCCTCCCTACTCATTCTTTTCTCACTGTCAAAGGTATGGAAGTAGAAATGTATTTATGACAACACATTATGGCAAAATCAGATATACCATAAGTCAAATTGTGTCCTGTAAAACATTACAACTGACTACATAAAAGCCTCACTGAAAACGGTTCACTTTTAGGGTGATAATTAGTCGTTTTCCTCGTCAGTATTGTAAAGGAATTACATTGTATATCCTTAAACTCCAGAAGAGGTAGATTACTAACTTGCCCTTATCCCTTTCACTGAGGAGTTATAATTAGCAAAAGAGATATAATATATAGCATAAATATTTATAATAGTTAAGAAGGAAACTTCCATCCTGTCAAACCTCTTGTTAGCCTGAAGACTTTTCTCAGCTGTCTTTATGCTCACATTGTTAGTGTAATGGTCTATCTCATGGCAATAAGCTTAAGTAGACTGAGGAAACTAGGTACTTATGCATAGGTGGGTAGAATGTTCAATTATTGTCAAATTAATTTCAATTCACTAAATGTTACTAAATGCTTACTATAGGCCAGGCACTGTTTTAGGTGCTGGGGTTACAAAATTACAACGAAACCATCTCTGCCCTCAGGGAATTTATTCTGTGCTGGGGAGATGTAACACACAAGTTAATAAATACAGGATATATTCAAAATAGTGGAGGGAGGGAAGGAGAGAGAGAGAGAGAGAGAGAGAGAGAGAGAGAGAGAGAGAGAGAGAGAGAGAGAGAGAGAGAGAGAGACACAAAGAGACAGAGACAGAGAGACAGACAGAGCACACTAAGAACGGAGGCAGAATTGGGAAAGACCTGGTGTGAGAAGTGTCACATCAGTTGTGCTTTGAAGGAAGCTAGGGATTCTGAGAAGTAGAGGTGAGGAGGAGGATGCATTCCAAATAGGGAGGGACCACTGTGGGTAAAGGCAAGGGAATAGAAAATGTGACATGATATACAAGAAATATCCAGCAGGTTCAGTAGATGAGAACCTGGAGAATGTGAAAGGGACAAATAGGAAATGACTGGAGGCAGATTGTATAGGCATACCTTGTTCTGTCACACTTTACTTTATTGTGCTTTGCAGATATTGTGGGCGTCTTTTCTTTTTTTGAATTGAATCTTTGAGGCAATCCTGCATTGAACAGATCTATTGGTGCCATTTTTCTAACAGCATGTGCTCACACCTTGTCTGTTTGTCACATTTTAGTAATTCTTGCAATACTTCAGACTTTTTCACTATTATTGTATTTGTTGTGATGATCTGTAATCAGTGATCTTTGATGTTAAAATTATAATTGTTCTGGAGCTCCATGAACCATGTCCAGCAAAAATAGTCGATAAATGTTGTATGTGTTCTGACTGCTCCGCTGACTAGCCCTTCCCCCTCTCTCTCTCTCTCACCTTGGACATCTCTATTCTGTGAGATCCAGCAGTATTGAAATTAGGTCAGTTAATAACCCTACAATGGTCTCTCAGTGTTCAAGTGAAAGGAAGAGTTAATCTTGTCTTCATATTTTAAGAAATTGCCACAACCACCCCAAATTTCAGCAATTTCTACCCTGATCAGTCAGCAGCCATCAACATAGAAGCAAGACCAGCAAAAAGATTACAATTTCACTTCAGGCTCAGATGGTGGTTAGCAGTTTTATTTTTTTTAGCAATGAAGTTTTTTAAAATTTATTTTTTTGTTCTGAATTGTCTTCCTCCCCACCCTGTACTAGAAAAGGCCACAATTTAACACGCATTTATAAATATAAGTAAAACCATATCATGCATACTTGTATTCATCAGTTCTTTCTCTGGAGGTGGATAGCATCTTCCTTCCTAAATCCTTTGTAATTGATTTGAGTATTTATAGTACTCAAAATAACTTGGTTGTTCACAATTATTCTCCAGACAATATTGCTGTTGCTGTATACAACATTCTTTTGGTTCTTCTCACTTCACTTTTCTTTATTTCATGCAAGTCTTTCCATGTTTTTCTAAAATTAACCAGCTCATCGTTTCTTATAGCACAGTAATATTCTATCAATCATATACCACAACTTATTTGCCCATTCCCCGAATAATGGATATCCCCTCAATTTCCACTTCCTTGCTACCACAAAGAGAGCTGCTATCAATGTTATAAAACATAGAGGCTCTTTTCTTTTTTCCCTGATCACTTTGGGAAACAGACCTAATGATGGTATTGCTGATTCAAAGGGTATACACAGTTTTATAACTCTTTGAGCATAATTCCAGATAGCTCTTCAAAATGGTTGGATCAATTCAGAGTTCCACCGACACTGTATTAATGTCCCAATTTCTCAATGTCCCCTCCAACATTTGTCATTTTCCCCTTCTATCATTTTAGCCAATTTGATAGGCATGAGATGATATCTCACTTGTTTTAATTTGTATTTTCTTAATCAATAATGATTTAGAGCATTTTTATATGTTTACATGTAGTTTTGATTTCTTTAGCAAAAATCTGCATGTTAATATTCTTTGAGCATTTATCAATTGGGGAATGACTCCTAATCTTATAAATCTGACAAAGTTCTTTATATATTTGAGATATGAGATGTTTATTTGAAAAACTGTCTATAAATTTCCTCCTGCATTTTACTGCTTTCCTTTTAATATTGGCTACATTGCTTTTATTTATATAAAACCCTTTTAATTTAATGTAATCAGAATTGTCTGTTTTATATCTTGCAATGCTTTCTATCTCTTATTCATAAATTCTTTTCCAATCCATAAGTCTGATAGGTAATATGTTCCATTTTCTTCTAGTTTTCTTATGATATCTCCCTTTATGTCTAGGTCATATGTGTGTTTTGACCTTATCTTGGTAAATGGTGTAAGATATTCATCTGTACCCAGTTTCTGCCAGATTGCTTTCCAATTTTCCCAGTAATTTTTTACCATATAGGGTATTCTTATCCAAAAAGCTTGAATCTTTACATTTGTCAAACACAAGGTTGCTATAATCATTTACTACTGTGTATTGTATGTCAACTCTCTTCCATTGATCCACCTTTCTATTCCTTAGTCAGTACCAGATAGTTTTGATAATTACTGCCTTATAATATAGTTTAGGATCTGGTACTGCTAAACATAATTCCTTTATGTCCCTAAACATACATTCCTTTACATGCAATTCCTTCCTTTACATTTTTTTCATTAATTCCTTTGATATTCTCGACCTTTTTTTCCTTCTAAATGAATTAATGTTATTTTTTCTGTCTCAGCAAAATAGTTTTTGATACTTTAATTGGGATGACCTTGATTAGTTTAGGTAGAATTGTCATTATTATTATATTGGCCCTACCTGCCCATGAACAGTGAACATTTCTCCAGTTATTTAAATCTGACTTTATTTGTGTTTGTTGTGTAAAAGTGTTAATTATGTTCATGTAGTTCCTAGTTTTGTCTTGGCAGACATACTCCCAGGTAGTTTTTATAGTCTACAGTTATTTTAAATGGGGTATCTCTTACTATCTCTTCTTGCAGAGCTTTGTCAGTAATATATAGAAATCCTGATGATTTATGTGGGTTTATTTTATAACCTGCTGCTTTGTTAAGATGATTAATTTTTTCAACTAACTTTTTAGTTTAGTCTTTAGGATCTTCCTAGTATATCATTGTATCCTCTCCAGAGAGATGGTTTTATTACTTCATTGCTCATTCTCACTGATTCCTTCAATTTATTTTTCTTCTCTTATTGTTATTGCTAGCATTTCTAATATAATATTGAATAATATTGGTGATAATGGGCATCCTTGTTTCACTCCTGATCTTATTGGAAAGGCTTCTGGCTTACACTCATTACAAATAATGCTTGCTGATGGTTTTAGATAGATGCTTCTTATCATTTTAAGGAAAAATCCATTTGTGCGTATATTTGAATGTTTTTAATAGGAATGAGTGTTCCATTTTGTCAAAAGCTTTTTCTGCATCTCTTGATATAATTGTATGATTTTCATTACTTTTGTTATTGATATAATCAATTATGCTAATAATTTTTCTTATGTTAAACCATCTCTGCATTCTTGGTATAAATCCCACTTATTCATCATATATAATCTTTGTGATATATTGTTGTAATCTCTTGGCTAGTATTTTATTTAGAATTTTTGCATCCATATTCATTAATGAAATTGGTCTATAATTTTCTTTCTCTTCCTGGTTTAGGTATCAGCACCATATTTGTTTCATAATAGGAGCTTGGTAGGAGCCCTTCTTTGCCTATTATTCCAAATAATTATTTAATATTGGAATTAGTTGATCTTTAAATGTGTGGTAGAATTCACTTGTAAATCCATCTAGTCCTGGTGCTTTTTTCTTAGGAAGCTCATTTATGGTCTGTTAAATTTATTTTTCTAAAATAGGTTTATTTAGATGTTCTATTTCCTTTTATGTTAATCTAGGAAGTTTAAATTTTTGTAAATATTCTATTTCACTTAAATTGTTAAATTTATTGGCATATGATTGGGCAAATTAACTCCTAATAATTGCTTTGATTTCATCTTCATTAGTTTTATATATATATATGTATATTGATCCTTTTCATTTTTGATACTAATATTTTGGTTTTCTTCTCTCTTTTGATCATTTAAACCGATGGTTTAATCTATTTCATTGATTTTTTATAAAGACAGTTTCTAGTTTTATTTATTAATTTAATGGTTTCCTTACATTCGATTTCATTAACTGAATTTTAATTTATTTGATTTAATTTTTAAAATTAATTAAATTTTTAAAATAATGAAAAAATAATTTAATTCTTAGCATTTCCAATTTACTGTTTAATTGAGGATTTTTTACTTATTCTTTTTTCTATTTTTTTTAAATTGCATAGCCAATTCATTGGTCTGCTCTTTCTCTATTTTATTGATCTGAGCATTTAGAGGTATAAATTTTCCTCTGATTACTTGCTTTTCCTGCCTCCCATTAGCTTTGATACATTGTTTCATCATCATTCTCTTTAATAAAATTATTTATTGTTTCTGTGGCTTGTTCTTTAACTCACTCATTCTTTAAGATTAGGTTATTTAGTCTCCAATTAATTTTTATTCTGTGTTTCCATGGTCCCTTTTAAAATGTAATCTTTATTGCATTATGATCTCAAAAGAAGGCACTTAATATTTCTACTTTTCTGCATTTAACTATAATGTTTTTAATGCCCTAATATATGTCAGTTTTTGTAAAGGTACCATGTACCGATGAGAAAACTTAACTGTGATGTTCCTGTGAGTTTTCATCTTGGGGTCTCTTTCAGGAGGTGATCAGTGGTGTTATTCTTTTTTTTTAAATTATTATTTATTTATTTAATATTTTTAGTTTTCAGCATTGATTTTTACAAGAGTTTGAATTACAAATTTTCTCCCCATTTCTACCCTCCCCCCACTCCAAAATGGCATATATTCTGGTTGCCCTGTTTCCCAGTCAGCCCTCCCTTCTGTCACCCCACTCCCCCCCATCTCCTTTTCCGTTACTTTCTTGTAGGGCAAGATAGATTTCTATGCCCCATTGCCTGTATATCTTATTTCCTAGTTGCATGCACAAACTTTTTGTTTTTGAACATCTGCTTTTAAAACTTTGAGTTCCAAATTCTCTCCCCTCTTCCCTCCCCACCCACATTTTCTAAGAAGGCAAGCAATTCAACATAGGCTACATATGTATCATTATGCAAAACCCTTTCATAATACTCATATTGTGAAAGACTAACTATATTTTGCTCCTTCCTATCCTATCCCCCTTTATTCAGTTTTCTCCCTTGACCCTGTCCCTTTTCAAAAGTGTTTGCTTTTGATTACCTCCTGCCCCTATCTGCCCTCCCTCCTATCATCCCCCCTTTTTATCTCCTTCCTCCTTCTTTCCTGTGGGGTAAGATAGCCAATTGAGTGTGTATGTTATTCCCTCCTCAGGTCAAATCCAATGAGAACAAGGTTCACTCATTCCCCCTCACCTGCCCCCTCTTCCCTTCCTACAGAACTGCCTTTTCTTGCCAGGATGCATGGTCACATCAGTGCTTTAGCTATATGACAGTTTTCTGCAGGATGATTGGAAGAGGGAAAAGATTGCAGGCAGGACACCAATGAAGAGGCCAGCTCTGATTTTCTAGGCAGGGGATGATAAAGGCCTGAACTACTTTCCCATTTGTAATTTTTTTTCAGCCACCACCCAATTCTTAATTTTCATGGCTATTGCATGGTATATGTGTTGGTAAGCAAAATGGGCTCTTAACACTTAGTTCAACCAAGTGCCCTTGAAGAGTTTGGCTTTTGTTTCCTTTGAGTAATTCAGTGTGTTTTATTGAGTCTTACTAGGTGCTAAGCCCCAGGCCCAAACTCCTATTAGGTGTTAAGCCTATGTGGGTGTGAAGCTCCCTGGGTACCAAGGGGTGGTGCTAACTCAAGAGCCAATCATAGCAGCCTAAGTTCTGGTCATTCAGATGATGTTTGATGATGTCTGAAACCCTATAAGAAGAGATGACAGAGCCATTTGCGTAGGGCTCTCATTCATGCTGGTATGCTGATGTGGAGACTCCCGGGCAGCTGTAGCTAAGGACCCTCCAGCTTGTAACCCGGATGCTGGGACTTTGTTAAACTCTGGTAACTATGTATTGGGATGTGAATCAGACAAGGTGTGTCTGTCGATGTTTGTAATTTGTTTGTAATTTGCTCTGAAGTTCAGGGTGCTGGTTTTTTCCCCTGAACTATGTGAATGATATTTGTATGCTGAATTAAAGTAAGCTTGTCAACCCCTTAACGTGCTTTCCTTATTAAAGCAGATCAAAAGAACCTGTGCTTTTGCAGCCTGCTGGTAGCATTCTTGTTGTTGGGCTTCTGTTGGGCTTTCACCCCTACAACAGCTGCTAGCTAGATTGTTGAAACAGTATATCCCATGGAAACAGTTCACTTGCAAAATGAGAATCCAGAATAACAACAATAATGATAATAATAAAAACTAGCATTTATAATGCTTTAAGGTTTGCAAAGTGCTTTACAGCTATTATCTCATTTTATCCATCTTACAGGCAGCTTGGTGGTTCCATAGACAGAGTGACGGGGCTGGAGTCAGGAAAGCTCATCTTCTTGGGTTCAATCTCGCCTCAGACACTTACTAGCTGTGTGATCCTGGGGCAAGTCACTTCACTCTGTTTGCCTCAGTTTCCTCATTTGTAAAGTGTGCTGGAGAAGGAAATGGCAAACCATTCCAGTATCTTTGCCAAGAAAACCCCCAATGGGGTCATGAAGAGTTGGACACGACTGACACAACTGAACGACAACAACATCCGTCTTACATTCAGTGGTGTGTTACTGCGTCTGTTCTAAGTTTAGCAATAGCTTTGGTGCCAAGGTGTTCTAGAAAGCAGGTTGTCCTGGCAAATCAATTACTTTTTGACAGTGTGAAGGATTTTGGCTGAAATATTTTCAATGAGGTGTTCTTTTAACAATGGTATAAATTTTCTTCTCACGAATTCATCTCATGGATTCACCCACACAGATCTGCAGAGATAAAACATAACATTTCTGATTTACATTTGCATATATTCAAGTTTTTTGTCTAACCAAAAATAGAGTTTATGTTCACCTTCTCCTGTTTTTCTCTGTCCTCCCTGAGGTTTATGATAATTATTAATATTCCCATACAGTTGCTTAGTATTCCTTTGGTATTTATGGGAGCATTATATCAGTTCTTTTTGATTTAGGCACATTTAAGTTTCTACGTATTCTGTACCCTGAGACTTCCTAATTTTGCTTTCCTCATCAACTATACATTTATTTTCATTGTACTAAGCTCTTTCACAACTATTTGAAAAGGAGTTATTGAGTATTTCAATCTCTAATTTTTCACAGTTTTAAATCACACACATTTGTTTCTCTTGCTCTTTCGTTAAGAAAAAGTTGGACTTCTCAATCTTTTCAAGCTTGGTGGACTAGCCTGATGTGGGCCTGGCCCACATTGTCCTCCTCTCTTCCCACTGAGGCTTCTTCACTCTTTTCTAGGCTAAACATCCCTCGTTCCTTCTGTTGGCCTGAATGTGACATTATCTGAAGGCTGTTCATCATCATGATTGTTGTTCTTCTTCGGTCTTCATAGTGAATTGATAAGGTCCACAGCAGTAATGTTAATACCCCCATTTTACAGATCACAAAATAAGATTAGAGAGATCAGTCACTTGCTCAAGGTCACACAGCTAATCAGGCACCATTCTTCACATCTAGACGTGACCCTAACCCCTTTAGGTAGGTCATTGTGTCATTCTGGACTCCTTTCCTGTTACAGTTGGTAACAAGTGCATTCTACTATCCGTATTATTTGAAGAGTTCTTGGGTTTTACAGTGGCAATCAATTGTAAAACATTTGGTTGAATTTAGGGATGATATCAGTAGTACTGAAATAGAAGATAGATTTTTTTTTGTGGAGATGGAACTCATAACAGTGTCCTCATTTTTATAAAGTTTAATTTAATTTTTGTTTCCAGATCCAAGTTCTCTCCCTGCCTCTGCTCCCCCCCTCCCCACTTACTGCGAAGGCAAAAAATACAATACCCATTATTCATTTTTTTTAAAACACTTAATGTCAGAGGGTCATGAAGGGTATAGGCTAGAGAAAGAGACAGAGAGGGAACAATGTGAGAGGGAGAAGAAGGAAGGGGTGTCACTGCAGCCAATGGTCAGTATCCAAGGAGAGAACAAGAGTATCCAATGCCACAGAAGTCAAGAAGGATGAGGCCCAAAAAGCCATGGGGTTGTTACAATAATGGGATTGTTGGTGGCCTTTAGGGGAGCAGTTCTAGGAGAGCACTAGCAATGGAAGTAGGATGCCGAGATTGCAGACCACGATTCGAGAAGTCTGGTGATGAAGGGGAGAAGAATGTGATGTTAAGGATATAGTAATGGTGTCTTTACAGGATTGGGGAAACTTGGATACATTTCTAGGTAGATGGGAAGAAGCCAGTGGGAAGGGAGTAATTGTGAACACACAAGAAGTGAGGCATGACTACAGAAACCACACTGCTTGTCATTTCTTACAGCACAATAGTATTCAGTCATTCAGTGCCCTTGTTATCACAGTGCTTCAGCTTCCAGAGTTAACCAGTCTGCGGATAGTATCTGTGGTAATTCTGAAAAGAGGTGATATTCAGTGTAATAGAGTTATCCGTATGGATGTAAAAAGGTGGTAGATTTCTCCTTAGTGGAGTTTTTCAAGCAGAGTCAGAGTCATCACCTATCTAGATATTTAAAGTGCTTTCTGGATCCAGTTTGGGCCTCTCCAGGTCTGTGATGTTAATTCCTCAACACCTTAGAATTAACATTGATTTAAATGAGAGCTATAGGTTTATTGCCACAAAAATATTCTTTAAAATTTCACTGTGGCATTGATTCACAAGTTAAGTATGTAGTTATTTAGCATTTTGGGGAACTCAAATTTTCCAGGGAGACTCCCAATCAAAATTGATTATCCTGTGGTTGTGGTATTTGGGAGAATGACAGAGTAAGGCTGTATGGTGCCTTTAAGTTATCTGGAATTCTGTTTGTAAAATACCTCACATTAAATGTCTCAGACCAAATAGGGTTTGCTCTGTGATACACTTGTTCAAACACTGGAATCACAGGTTTAGGCCTGGAAGGAATCTTTTGGGCCATGTAGTTCCATTCTTTCACTTTATAGACAGGAAAATGAAATGCATAGAGGCCCAAGGTCACACAAATAGTAAGCAGAGGAAATGCAACTTAGACCTAGGTCCTCTGATGTCCAAGCCAGCTCCCTGTCTCCTGTGTTCAGCCTCCTGTGGATTGTGTGCTTTCCCTCAGATCAGGCTGGTGATTGGTCACCTTGCAAGCTGAAGCATAACTATAAACATACCTTGTTTGATATTTTATCTCAAGGCTCAGAATGTGCATTAAATACTAATGTTCTTGCTATACATAATGTAGGTGATGAATTAGGTGGCACAGTGAATAATAGAGTGCCTACTTGGAGTCAGGAAGAGCTGAGTTTGAGTCCTGCCTTAGGTACTTGCTTGCTTATGTGACCCTGGGCAAGTTGCTTAACCTCTTCTTGCCTCTGTTTTTTTTTTTAAATGGGGAAAATAACACTTAACTCACAAGTTGTTGGGAGATTAAAATAGATGATATGTGAACTTTGTTGTCAGCTTTCTTGGCTGTGCAAAATAAATATTAGCCATTGCTCTTAATATTTTATTCCTATTGTCCTCTGTGCCCTGAGTGACTTATGTGATGGTAAATGGTAAATTGATTGGGCTGGTGGGAATCTAAACAGAGTCTGACTCTAGAAGTATTTCTTTGACAAGCCAACACTCCTCCTGAAGTGTCTGGTGGTAGAGTGATTACAGATTATGGTCTAGGTGGGTTTCATTTTTTCACTGGAATGATCTGAGCTGGTCTTTATAATGTCGTCTTTTAGGTTGTGGACTATATCCTCCCACCCTTGGTCTCTCTGGTTCAAAGTCAGAATGGTAAGTAGAGCCACATCAACCAAAATGTTCCTAAAGCTCACATTTTTGTATTTATTAGACGTCAGCATGGTCACATTTTTGACACATTTTCTTTCAAGTGGAATGGAGACTCTTCAGTTTGCGGTTGTTGTCAGAAACCACGTCGTTGCTTGTCAGCCATGAAGTTGTGGCGGAGGAGAAGGAGGCAAGCCTGAATTCCAACACCAAGCTTCTGTCTCTGATTCGAGATGTACTGCTTCCCCAGTAAGTCCTGCCACCTTGCTGTACTGGAGATGGCCAATACATTCCTGTTCAGATATTTTCTTGATTAAATCAGTGTAACTAAAGGGCTAATAATAATAACAGAATGTTAGTATGTCAGTGCTGGAAGGGGACCAGGAATCTCTATCCAGTCTTACTTTTCCATTTCGCTGGTGAGGAAAGAGGCCCAGAAGTGGTGTCATAACCACTTAAGCTCACATTGACTTAGGACCCTTGTGTCCATGTTTTGTAACGTAGTATTAGAATTTAAACTGGTGACCGACCATTGCTCTTCACAGGTCCAAAGGGAAGCTCTGTATGGGTTGACTGTTTCTCTTCTGAAGGGTGTAGTTTTTGAGCTCTCTATTGTCTGCAAGAGTTAACAGCAGTGGGGAGCAGAATAACTCTAAATACGTTCATGACCCTGTCTAGCTGAGGGTTGTCACTAAGGACCAGACTTTGGATTTTCTATGTGCTCCAATACTAGTCCTTTCTGTACCTTTATTATCCTAAATGGAAGAGTTCTGTGTATGATCAGTCTATGTATGAACAGATGGCTGAATGTCCTATTAGATGTACTTGGTTTTAGAAGTCCCAATAAAGAATTTTGAGAATGAAAATCCCTATAATAGCTGTACTAGGATTATGGTCAGCTACTTGAAATACTTTTAAAAATGGGACTTGCCGTGGTTTAGGAGAAAGCACTGAAGGAGCACAAAATTCCCTGGTGCTTCCATGTGACCTGGAGGTCTCCCTGGGCTCTTGAAGGCTGTACCAACAAAGTATAAGCTCTGAAGGCTCCATCATACTGGAAAGGCTTCAAGTGAGAGTCTCAGTAATAGACCAAGTGTACTTTCAGTGGACCATCCTAGCTGAGTGATGAGAGGCTCGTCATCAAAAGGGCCATGAAAACTCATAAAATAAAAATGCAAAATGGACCTCTGTCTTTTGTGGCCTCCATACACTTCTACAGTGATAGCGATAGAGCAACAGAAGGTGGGACAGAGGATACTAAGCTTCTTACAATCTCTAAACTGCCCACAAACATTTAGCTGTCAGACTCAAAGAGAGAGCTCCTTCTTTAATGACCTAAAAGCAGACCTACTATTAGAGGAATTAAGCCATATAAAGCTTGATGTTCTAATTTTCAATGAAATCAGAAGATTAAAGGATGTTTCAGGGCAATGGGAGCATGACCCACACATTCTCCTTTGAGAGGCAATAAAGGAGTTACAGAGTGCAGAGTGAATGTGTAAATGCAGCATATACATAGATGTGGCTATCTATTTACACACGCAGTACACACAGTCATGTACATGCATGACTAATGTGAAAATTAGTTTTCTTGACTCCACCAGTTTATAGCAAGGACTTCATTTTTCTTTTGTTATCAGTTGAGGCAGGGAAAGAGTCAAAGGGAGAGAAGGTGGATATTTGATGATTAAAAAATATCAATTAATTTTAGAATAAAAAAAGGCATGACAAGATGCATGAGGGAGAAGTTGTATCTAAATATAGCTCCCTTCCATTAGCTCAATAGTTGAAAAGAATAAATGAACACCAAACAGCAAAGAGGGTATGGGAAAGATTTCATCACAAGGAAAATTTCACTGAAAATTGAGCATTGAGAACTCCAACTATGAGGATGTATGTTTCAGGGACAGTGCTTGAACCTGGGCCTTTCTTACACTGAGCCCTGTGATCTACTACTACATTTACTGCCTCTTTTACAGACTAGAACTATAACGGCAGGGACTAGTTCTGCCATTCCATTGGCAGAGGCAAATCCCAGATAAGGAAAATTTACCAATGAAGACTAACAGTGTCCTTACAATTTAGAGTCTTAGAGAGTTACCCAGAGTACTAAGAGCATAAGCGACTTGTTCAAGGTCCCACAGCCAATACGTGTCATAGGTAGGGCTTTTGGACTATAACACAATAAAAGTAGTACCCAATAATGAAGACATAAACAAAAGATATAGACCTAAATATAGATTAACTAGCAATATATTAAATAATGGCTCAGTTAAAGAACAAATCAAAGAAATGATAAATAATTATGTGGAAGAGAATGACAAAAGTGATAAGTAACATATCCAAATTTATGTAGTGCAGCTAATGTACTACTTAGAGGAAAAATATTTCTGGAACAAAAATATCCATCATCTGCATAGAGATAATAATTGGACCCACGGGACATCAAATAGAACAGCCAGTATTGTTTCTACATGACTGATGTTTGAACGTCATTTCTTCTTTCCTATTAAGAAATATAGAATTATTGGAGCAGAAAGTTAAATGTGCCAATCGTTGTTAGATTGTTTTCCTTAACTGTTTTTTTAAGGAAATGTAATTATTTATTGGAAGGTGATAGTGTTGGCAAAATAAAATATATCTAGTTTTTAAAAAATGAGGAAGTTGGGAAGTATTGAATTCATCAAGCGATCAAATAACAGCACAAAAAATGAAATTGGTTATATTTTGAGAGTCAGGAAATGACTTGTCACTGCTGTGTGAGTTATTTCTCAAGCAGCTGTGTGCAGTGAGAACATCAAATTGTTACAGGAAACTTGAAAACCAATATTTTATTAGAAGAAAGGATAAAATGAGAAGATATGATGTAGAGTTGTGACCAACAGTTTCAGCATGATTTATACAAAATGTTGATGCCAAAGAACAGGAAATGAATAAGGGAACAGACAGTGACTTAGGCTATCACCATTATCCAAAGACATTTTACTGCTGCAAGTAAGTCATCACAATCAGGAGACAAAAACAGCCACAGCCGGCAAACATTTAGTGTGCTTGCCTGGAGGAGAGATTTTGCAGCCAAAGGCAACACTGGTTTAGAATACAGACTCATTTGTAAAATCTTATGAAGAAAGATGGTTGAACTACTTCATCTTTGATGGTCATATTACCCATAACCTTTGGGCAATTGCACAGTGTTTTTAATTATCCTACCTTCTTCTTGAAGCAAAGGCATATTTTTAACATCAAAATTCTTCTGATGTGTGATTGAAAGTCATGACATACACTTGTCCTTAAAGATTGAATGGAGAGGGGCATCATAGATATGAGTAGTCTGTAACATAATATCAATGAAGAATTTTCCAGAAGAAGTATCATAAAGCATATCATCAGGTAGAAGTATGACCAATAAGCTTGATGGGTCAGCTATGACATGAGGAGCACCTAGCACATTGACAATAGATACTTAATAAAGGCTTGTTGATTGATTAAAGAATCTCAGAGGATGACTACAGTCATTTAAATGCAAACAACACTAACTGGCAGCTGGTCTCAGTTTAAATGCAATGGCCAGTCTTGATATATAATGCAATACTCCTCCCTTCTCTGGTTCATAGGTGGGTGGGTGGGGAAGGTCTCCGGATGCCATCTGTTATATATGTTGACAGATTATTTGCTGTGTCATTTGGTTTTGCTTAACAGTTTTTCTTTGTGACAACAGAAGGATACTGTGAAATGACCTGTAAAAAACACACAAGGTATTGCATGGGTGCAACATGTTTTTAAAAAGAATAAAGGATAGTATTCATTGAATATGCCTAAGTAGCAATGCATTGTCATCACTTGTCTTCAATTAAAAGCAAAAGTAAAATGGAATGCGAAACATTCCAGCTACCATATTTATGTTATAAAATCTTACTGCCTCAATTCTTCTAATTAGGTTGATCTGAATTGATGTTGCCTGGCAAAGTCACTCCTATTTCTGTTACTTTACAGTTTACAAAGTTCTTCAAACCAATCAAGCATTTATTGATCACCTTTTGTGTATACAATGCTATATTAGGCACAGCAGGGGGTTGCCAACTCATCAAACTCTGTTTACTATGTGCAGAATGTACCAGCTAGTGAGAAGGATGCAAAGAAATATGTCCTTTAGAGATATGTTATGACTTGATTAGAGCCTTAGAGGATGGGCAGGATTTGGACTGGTGGAGAAGGGGAGTGTAGATATTCCGGGTAGGGAACAAAGTGCAAGCAAAGGTGAAAGGGTGAAAAAGCAGAGGGATGATTACTTGACTAGCTTAATTTGAGGAAGAGGCTTTGTGCTTATAGGTCATCAAAGATCAGGTTAGAGAATTGTGGGGGGTATTGAATTGTAGAAGGCCTGCAGTAACACTTCCTGGAGTTGTACCATATGCCCTAGGCAGTGGGGAGCATGGCCTCTACAAACAAGGGAGTGACTTGATCAAAATGATTCATCTGGAAAAATTAATTTTCTGGTTTGTGGAATGTGTTGAATCAGGAAGACACTGGAAACAGGAAAACCAATTTTGAATCTGTTGCAATAGTTTATAGCTAAAAACTTCGATTAGGAAGTAGAAATAAGACATTGTTATAAAAATTAGAAAGAATCAACAGGACATGTTGGGAATACAAGGTGGAGCCAAAGATAGCCACCACTTTTGGAACTAGGAACACGAAATAATGACACCTACAACAACAATAGCTTCCACCTCATAGCCCTTTAATATTTACAAAGTGCTTCTCATATATTATCAACAACCCTGTGATGTAGGTGCTATTAATCATCCCCATTTTACAGAAGAGGAAACTGTCACAAAGATGTTAAGTGGCTTGACTAGAGTCACATAGGTAGTAAGTGTCTTTGACCAGATTTGCACTCAGGTCTCAATGACTCCAAAGTTAATACTCTGTCCACTCACCACCTACCTAACCATTTGTGCAAAGAGCTAAATTAGGAGGTAGAGCATGTTTGGAGTGAGGATGAATTCATTTGGGACATGTTAATGAGGAGGTAACAGGAGATCATTTGGGTGGAAATGTTCTGTGAGGAGCTGGAGTTTTGTGACTAGAGCTCAGGAAAGACATAGAGATGGGAATCATTAGTGTGAGAGGCAGAGTCAAAGCGATATTTGGACTGTTGCAGTGACTTTTAATTGGTCTGCATGCCTCAAGTCTCTCCCCACTCCAATCCATCTTCCACATGGCTGCCAAACTGATTTTCCTAAAGCACAAGTTTGACCACATACCCCCCCCCCCTTATTTAGTAAACTCCAGTGCTCCCCATGACCTCCGGGATCAAATGGAAAAGCCTCCATTTGGCGTTTACAACTCTTGACATTAACCCCCTTTCTCTCTTTCCAGTCTTGCTATACATATTGCCCTCCACTCCCAGCCCAACATTAGTTCCATTATGCCACAGGGTCTTCATCTTGTTAGAGAACCAATTTCTGAGGTTTTAGCTTTTAATATTTTTTCTTTAACTTTGAGTGGCATTTTTTACTGGAAAGATTTTATTGGTATAAATATTCTCTTGGCCATTTGTTGTCTGTCAGCGAAGCATTCGGCATATTTTCCCTAGGAAAAATAATTACAGCTTTTCTCTTTACGCCTTCAGTATGACCTGTAAAGCCACCAGGGTCTTAATGACTCAGTAAATTATTAAGGCTTTTTGGTTTGTGAGAGAGAAATACATTCATTACAAATGAGAAAGTATTTCCTTTTAGAAATTAGAATTTATAGTTCTCATTACTTCTAGGAGGTTGCAGACACCATAGGAATAATTGGAGACAAAAGCTGTACATTTGGGGCTTTAGTTCTTTGTTGGAACACCAGCAAACACCCTGATGATTCGGGGGAGCATCTCTCACTGAGCCCTAGCCAGGAGGTGTGAATGGAGGAGTGACTTTAGCCTGCCCTGATGGGTGCTGCAGAGATGCCAAACTGGTCATTACCTCAGAATGAAAAGACAAGTTGATTTTATTTGGGGCCCTTTCTCTACCGTTGTTGAAGATGAGTGGCTATCATAAACATTGAGATGTACAGAGGAAATCAGCTTAATGCATTATCTTGCTCCCTTGTCTTTTGTTTATCATGATTGAAACATACTGATCAGAATCAGGTGATTATTAACCTTCCAGGGAAAAGTGGGGGTGTCTTTGGATATGCTGTTTCCCCGATAGAATGGAAGTTCCTTGAGGGAAGGTACTGTTTCATTTTTCTCTTTGCATTCACAGGAGCCCACGCAGTGCTTGGCACACAGTAGCCTCTCATCACATGTTAGATTTAATTGAAGGAGTCAAGATGCTTGCTGCCACAAAAACTTACTGCTTAACCACCAATATTCTTCCAGTTGCCCTACATGGCTGTCAATGATGCATATCCAAATTGAATGAAATAGGCATCACTGGAATAAGAGGGGTAGCAGTGTGGTATGATGAAGGAACGCTGGATTTGGGGTCACATGACTGGGTCCAAATCCTGGCTTACTGCATCTGTAGCTTTGGGAAAGTAACTTAGCCTCTCTGGCCCCATTTCCTCATCTTGCCTAGCACAAAGTAAGTGCCTCATCAATGTTTTCTGTTCATTCATTCATTCATTCATTCACTGGACCAGATGATCTCTATGGTCACTTCTGCTGGAGTTAAATGGATTGCAATAACTTATGTAAGAGAAGTGTTTTAAAAGGCATCATGAAGGAGGTGATGGTCCCAGCGTCCTCTGCCCTGGGCAGCCCACATCTGTAATATTTTGTTCAGTTCTTGGTGACACATTTTTGGGAAGGTTCACATTAATAAGCTGGAGAACATCCAGAAGAGGACAACTACGCTGGTGAAGGACCTCTGGAGAAGAGAAGACTCGTCGTTGTTGTCATTTGGTCATGTCTGACGCTTTGTGACTCCATTTGGGGTTTTCTTGGCAGATGCTGGAGTGGTTTGCCATTTCCTTCTCTGGTTCATTTTACAGATGAGGAAACTGAGGCAAACAGGGTGAAGTGACTTGCCCAGGATAACCCAGCTAGTAAGTGTCTAAGAACATATAGGCCAGGCACTCTATGCACTATGTGCCACCGAGGGTCCTAGAGAAGACTCAGGAGGGACATAACGGCAGTTTTAAAATGTCTGAATGACTGTCATGTGAAAAAACATTGAGATCTGTTTTACTTGTTCCCAGAGAACATAGTGAGTAAAAATTGCAGAGGGGGCAGATTCAGGCTTAATGAAAGGAAAAAAACCTTATAACAATTCTCAATGTGGACTGGGTGGCCTCAGAATGGAGTGGTGCTCACTAATTAGAAGTCTTTTAAGCAAAAGCTGTTATAGAGAGGACACCTTTTTTGGGTGTTTGTAGAATTAGAAGCCTGCTGAGATCTCTTCCAAAGAAGGTGTGTGGAGGACCCCACACCAACAGCCCAAGTGCTGCCCGATCGCCTCAGAAACAGGAATAGAAACAGAGGGAGGATTCTCAGCTGGTGGTGGGGGGGTCTCTGTGGACAGTCGATGGAAAGGAATGGACAAGAGTCGCAAGAGATGAAACATTGAAGAGAAATCATTCACTTAGCATTAGTCACTTATCATCCAGTTATGGAGGTCAGCAATTTTATTTTTAAAAAGAGCCTCCTAATGAACACTAAATCTTATTTGTGTCATTCCATGTGCATTTCTGAAAGCTATTGATGCCCGTGGTGCTAATTGACATGGTTGTAATTTGTGCCTGTCACCATTTTATACATATGTGTGTGTGTGTGTATGTGTATGTATGCATATATTTTTCTTCCTATTGGCATATTCCACATACTTGTTATTTTAAATAGAAATATAGTTCCGTTACATTATTATACTGCAATTTCCTTAGCCATTCCCAAGTTGTTGAGCATTTGGGCTATTTCCAGATTTTTGCTATTATAGATAGAGTTGCTGTGAACATCTTTCTGCAAATTACTTTCTTTTTTTCTTTTGAATTATTTCCTTGGGGTAAAATCCCCAAAGTGGAATCACTGAGCCAAAGGGTAGGAACAGTTCCTATAGCTCTTGTTACATGTGGTCAAATTGCTTTCCAGAAATATTGAACCAATTTTTGTTGCCACCAGCAAAGTATAAATGTACTTGTTGACCCAGAACCCTGCCAACGCTGAATGTTAGAATTTTAATTTATTTTCACTGGTTTAATAAGTATATAATGGCACTAGTATACATAGATCATTCTGCAATGCATTCCCTTAAATTTGTTCTAGTTTGCATGTTTTTAATTGCTGATGGGACTGAATTTTTACATATAAAGACCTTATTGAATTTATTTCTTCTAATGTAAGTTTTTTTTAAAATTTCTTTGATCACTTAGTAAGTGGAATTTGGGCATTGACCATATACTTTTGCATCAGTTCTTTGTGTATTTGGAAAGGAAGGTTTTATCAGTTATATTTGTCCTGTGTTTTTGACAGGCTTTCAATTTTACTTTTTATATATTTTAATATCTTAATACAGAGATTTAAATTTTTTATGCATATTTATATATACCCATCTTATTTTAGATTATATCCTTCATTCCTTCAGTGCTCAGAAATTTATCTTTTGTTCATAGATGGAATAAATATTCTATTGTGTTTGCAAATCTTTTGCCCATCTGGAATTTTTGCAAGCTATTATAATAATAGCTAGAATTTACACAGTGCACTTGTATCTCAGTTAATTCTTCTCCATTTTGATATATAGTTGTAACCATAAAATATACTCAACAGTATTTTCCTCCATTTTTAAGCTCCTTATGGTCCATCAGGCAACCAGATGGCAGTGAATAAAGTGCTGGACTTGGATTCTGGAAAACCTAATCTCAGATATGTACTAGCCCTGGGCAAATCACCTAACATCTCTCAGCCTCAGTTTCCTCTTCTGAAAAATGATGGGGTTGAAATTGATGACCTTTAGCATCTGTCTAGCCACAAATCTCTGATCCTCTGATAACATATTAAGTTTTTATAGTAGTTTCAGTCTGTTTTGAGAATCTCTGTTCTATTCTTTTGATTATTTTTTCATGGTTTTTAAACCAATATTTTAACATTGACAATTGTCACTTTTAAGTATGTTTTACATTTAATAGAGGAAGTCCAGAACCATTTCTTTTGTTGTTTTAAATACTTGTTTGAATTCTGGCCCACTTATGCTTGCATATAATTTCACTATCTGCTTGTAAGGGTCTTTTAAATATCCCAAGGGACATTAGTTGGTATTGCAGTAAATGTATCTCCTAACTTGGAGAGCACTGTTGTCTTTACTGTATTCAGTCTTCTTTGCCAAGGGCAAGGTGTCTCCATTTATTCATGTCCTCTTTTATTTGTCCTATTATGACTTTCTCATTTCCTTTGAATAAACCTTGTTTCTCCTGGATTAAATTGATAGCCCACATTTAATTATTTTTCTTGCTTTTAGAAACAGAATCTCTTCTTTACTTTGTATTTTCGAGCTATGTGTCCTGAATGTATACAATGTAACCGATTCCGGTTGCTCCGAAATGTTGATGTAGGATAATGTGCCATTTTACCCAGTGGCTTCATGCGGTTCATAGTCTCCCTCTTCATCTCATTCTCTTCTAGCATAGCCAGGGACTCTAATTTTCATAGAATCACAGAATGTTTGATTGGGAGGGAACCTCAGCAGTCATCCATTCTAATCTGTCCCTGAAAAGGAATTTCTATTACATCCAGACTTTGCTTAAAGACTCACTTTAGTCTGAACTCAACATCTTCCAAGGCAGCACATTCCACTTAGGATAAGTTGTAATTCTAAGAACTTTTCCCCCTTGACATCAAGCATAAAGTTCATATTTTTCCTCCTCATCAAAATTGTTTGTCTTTAGGTCTTTAGAATTTTATTTTTTAACATTTCCCTCTTCCGGCTCCCTCCCCACCGCCCCTGCTCACTTCCCTTGTAGAATCTTGGTCACTTGCACCCTGCTCACTTCCCTTGTAGAATCTTGGTCAATTGCACCCTCTCTATGTAGCCTTCCTTTTGATACCTTGGGTGCGTGTCAGACAAGGCCTAGCTTTCCTGTCCTTTTCTATCACAAACTCTAGGACGGTGGGGGTCACTTCCCTCCAAGGTTCCTATTGTTTTTATCCCAACAACTAGTTCTTCCTCATTAGTAAGAAGGAGGGAGTAATTGTGAATGCACAAGAGGTGAGGTACGACTACTGAGAAAAAGATCTGAGGGAGGCCAGAGACTGAAGGCAAGGGGACAAAGGACACAATTAGCTTTGGGTGAATTTTTGGATGGGATCTGTTTTCTAGGTCTACTGATTTCTCTTGTTTCATCTGTGTCTGTAATTTAGCTGTGATGTGGATTTGTGTTGTTAATATATTTCCGTTTGATTTTTTAAAAAAATTCTGTAAGGTTACTTCTATTATTTTTAAGTGCTGATGGTGTTTTTAGTTCTTTTATAACATTTACAAATTTAGCTCTGTTGTTTTTTAGCATTTCTGACTCTTTTATGAGGTCATTATTTCTTCTTTTTCTTATTTTCAATTGGTTTCATTTCTTTTGTATTTGTTTGACAACCTTATGATGATCATAGGGTAATAGATTTAGTGCTGAAAGGGACCTTAGTGAACATCTAATCCAACTTTTTCGTTTTACAAATGAGAAAATGGAGTCTCAGAGATTTAAAATGATCTTGCTTAGATTGCCTGGGTAAGAAGTGGCAGACCCAGGATTTGAACCAAGATCCATTAATTCCAAAGTCAGTCCTTTTTTTTATTATTATTATAAAATGTGTTGTACCTTCTGTGAGTGCCCTTTCATGATTCTCGTTGACTTTCCTACCCTTTGGTGTTGTAATACTTGTTAATTAATCTGGCTTCTTTTTAATGATCTCGTACAAGTTGTGGTGGTGTTGTTTTCATGCTTACAATGATGAGACTCTGTTTTAGGATAAGGTTTGCTTCATTCTCTGGGCCTCAGTTTCCTCACCTGTAATATAAAGGGATTGACTAGATGACCTCGAAGTGTCACTTAAAGTTCTTAAATCATGAGATTCCTTGGCATATCTTGAATTGGCAATCAGCCATCTCCATTTGAGTCCTCCTCGAATGTTCTTTTCATTTTTGGCCATTTTTTTTAGCACAGAGCTAAACTCAGTACTCTCATAGGGCTCTGAGACAGCGAGGCCTAAAATAGCTGACCTAAAATCAGTTATTATCTCCTGAGGCCTTTCTGTGAGCTGAGCACTGTACTGGGTGCTCTGAGAGAACCCACAGGCAGTGCAGGAAGGAATTTCTTTGCTTCCTGGAACGCTTAGGAAAGGATCCATGCTACAAAGTAGTTTTCCAAGTATCTGGGGGCTCTGGGAAGCAGCGGCTCATCCTCACTCACTACGTTTCCTTTGGATTCTGTTGAAACCATCCTGTTTCCTTTCCATTCTTGTCCTCTTGCACTCTCTGCAGTATTTGACACTCACTACTGACCCAGACATTCCCATCTCTTTGGGCTTTTATGACACCATGCTTTCTTGATTTCCTTCCAGCTTTTTTTTGAACAGTCGTCTTCAGTCTCCTGTGCATCCATGTCTCGCACCCTATGTGTATCACATGGCTCTCTTTCATCATCATCATCATCACCATCACCATCATCATCACCATCATCATCATCTCCTCCTCCGTTCTTTCTCCCCCTTCCCCCTCTCCCCTTCCCCTCCCCGTCTGCCTTCCCCCTTTCTTTCTCTCTCCCTGTCTCCACCATCCTCTCCCTCCTTCCTTCTGTGATCTCATTAGTTGTACTGTGTTTAACTATCATTTCTGTTCACATCACACTCAAATCTATATGTCTACTCATCTATCTCTTAAGCTCCAATCTTGCATTTCCAGTTGTTTGATGGACATATCCAATCTCAAATTCAACAAATCATATCCACAACTAATTATTATCTTCCCTCCCTGAATCCACTCCTTCTCCTGAGCGCACTATTTCTTTAGAGAGTAATTACATTCTTCCAGTTGCTGGGTTTGCAACCTTGGAATCTTCTCTCTTGACCTTCCACTTTCCATATCCAGGTTGTCGCCCAGCCTTGTCTAGGTTCTCCTTTTTACCTCAAATGCTCCCTCTCTTCATCTGTACCTCTTGGAACCCCTAGCTCCTTTTAAGACAGCCTAAGAGCCGCTTCATTCAAGAAACCTGTCCTGATTCCCTCAGTTTCTAGTCCCCACCCCAATAATTTTATGTTTATTTTGTATTCACTTACCTGTGTACATGTTTTGCCCAATTTGTCTATTATCTTGACTTTGAGGACTGTGTAACCTTTCTCTTTGTATCCTTAGCACCATAACACAGTCCTAGCACACAGTAGGTGTTGAATAAACGCTTGTTGAAATTGAATTGAAACCGTGTGATAGTGGATTAGCCACCTAACTTGTCCGAGCTTCAATTTCCTCACCTATGAAGTGGAGATAATAAGATTTGCATTATCTACTGCATGACATTGTTGTCAGGTATGACATTTTTAAAACTCTAAAATACTATGTGATTGTTTTTGTTGCTAGCTCATTGTCATCCTTTTTTGGACAGAGTTCAGATAGGACAGGTTGTATCCTGCCATTATTCTTTATATTGAGTGTTCTGTGAGCTATTGTGCAGGCGGATAAAGTGATTGTATTTTGTAATTGAATAAGAGTATTGGAACGTAAGCTCACTGAAATTTCACCAGGACAGTGGCTGTAGCAGACCACATGATAGACGTTACATATACCTTGTCCTTTTCCCACATGGTTTTAATTTCTTCTGCTAGGGGCTTTATTTTTTTTGAAAGCTTTTCATTTAATATAGTTTGGAGATTGAATGTTGAATATAGTGACATGAATTTAAAAACTTTGTTCTTACTTTTTATGTTTTGTTGTTATTTCCAAACTATTATGGGTAATATTTCTGTATATGAAAATAATCCAGTTCCGGTCTAAGTTGTTTGCGGGATTCTCAAAGATATTTGAGATATATTGTAATTTTTGGTATAGGTTTTTTTTTTTGTCTCTTAGCTTATGTAAGATAGCAAATGTCTGATGTATAATTCTCACTATCTAACCTTATCTTTTTAGGTATTTAATAAATGCTAAAGTTTTATAAGTCAGATAAGTGGTACAAGTGGATAGAGTTCTGGGCCTGGAGTTAGGAGGATTTCTCTTCCTGAGTTCAAATTTGGCCTCAGACACTTACTAGCTGAGTGACTCTGGGCAAAACACTTAATCCTGTTTGCTTCAGTTTCCTAATCTGTAAGATGAGCTAGAGAAGGAAATGGTAAACCATTCCAGTATCTTTGCCAAGAAAACCCCAAATGGGGCCATGAAGAGTTGGACATGATTGAAAAACAACACAACGGTTTTAAAACATTCAGTAATAGGTTATACAGTTTCCACCATTGCATAAGCTGCATCAATCAATCAGTAAGTCTCAGATTTAAAAAATAACCTTTCTCTAATTTTTGGTAGAAATCACCTAATCTTTAATTATTGTTACACATGCCTCCATCTCTATGAATAAATTTGTACAACTTAGCCATTTAGTTGATGTGTCCTTTTTTTCAGCATGTGGTTGGTTAAGTTGATGTCATCCATGGATACCAAGTGGTTCTACTTCCTCATTGACTTGAAAGCCATAAACATTTCTATTCAAGCAGGAGCCAGAGCCAGAGCGGGCTTAAATGGTCTCTCCAGAAGATGCTACGTTTTGTATCAGTGATTGTTAATGATGTTGTATTGGCGGCATGCTTTAAAAAGAGAGCAGATTTTCATGTGGACATCAGATTCTGTAGCATTCCCTTGTACTTGCATCTCTTTTACATATTGGAAAGTACACACACAGGCCAGGAGTATGGACTGAGGCAAGGCCTTTGCCGTCATAAGGGTCTTATAAATATGGTAGCACTTTTGAACAGCCTTGTCAAGAATCAATCAGTCAATGCCCTTTATTCCTCTGAGACTTTCTAGCACACGCTTTTTACTCCTCAGCCAATATGTTATTTTCTTGCTTATAGGTTTGTTTTGAATAGTACAAAATACTCAGTCTCACAATTGGCCTTTATTTGGGGGAGTCAGTGCTTTCTCATTGTTTGGTAATTGGAAAGTGATGCCTCCTCTTAGGAAAGACGGGGTCAGGCCTGTGTGTGAGGGAGTTGGTAAAGTGTTTTGCTAGTATCCCATGAACCACCAAAAAGCATTCGAGTCAATAATTAAGGAGATACTTTGGCCCTGACACTTTCTGGTTTTGCTGGGATACTAGAGCTTCAGCTGCCTTCCTTGACATAATTTTTTCTTTGTTCTTTACATTAATGCAAACTTTTTCTTTTGGATTTGATTCGGATTTAATTTTTATTAAGTTAGACTTCTTAAAACAATATAGATTATCAGAAATTTTCCACATCCTTTTAATCAAGCGGTTCTTTTTCCTCTAATTACTTTACTTCTCAAACCTCTATAGCAGTTATGTTGAAATTTCAATTTTATTAATATTGTTTTGACTCCCTGTATTGCTTTAAGTTTTCAGCTTTCACTTTTAATTGTTTATTAAGGGGATCAAGAATTTCTAATAGACTTTAATTTTTCACATTCCATTCCACAAGTTTATTTCTCCTGCTTTTTTCTTTCAATCAGTGCGGTTTTCATGCTTTTCATTGTGTTGTACCTATTAGATACTGATGCAATCTTCCAATACCTTTCCACAGTTCTTTATAGCTTTCTCAAATTATTTATGCTTTGCTGGTTTTTAATGCCTCCTCTTAGGACTAGTTCTAAATAGTTCCACCTTTCCTTTTTTGGCCTTACATCATCAATAACTACAGGTCATGTTTAAGGCCTTAAAATTATTTTATAGTCTATGTTTTGTGAGAGTGTATTCATTTAGTATGGTTAAAGCAGAGGCCATCTTTTGTGTGTGTGTGCGTGTGGTCTGTAAGTTGGATTTGTCCCATCAAACTCAAAAAGGACTTTTCAAAATTCCATTCTAAGTATGTCCCTTTCTTCTTCAGAATCATTTGATTCATGTGCATTATTTTGAGCATCTTTCAGTATTAATTAGTACTTCCGGATTTTGCATTAAATGTAGATTTTCAATGCTTTCTGATTTTTCAAATTCTTCATATTCGAATAACCCCTCAATTTTTCTTTTATTGCATATCTTTATTACAGAATGCTATAATACAATGATGCCTTCATGACCTACTAATGTGTGTAGGTACTTGGTGTCTACTTGAAATTTTTCTAGATTTCTCAGCTTTATGAGTTTTTATGTGACTTTATAGTGATTTCCTTGCCACCCCCCAATCTCTTCTGTTGCTATTAGGCTGTGAGCTGTCAACGCACATTGTTATTAGCTCCTGTCTGCAGTAACCATTTGCCCTCACTCTTCTAATTTGCTGCTTCTTGTCTGTTGTTGCCTTGGAAATAAAATAATCAGATTATTGAAATTATGCATGAATCAAAAGCCAGTAGGTTCTAAGAACTTATGAATAAGGTACATTAACTTGAAGGTATCTGTTTGAAGGGGTTCTAGGTCTTTTGACATTGATTCCAGGTTCTTGATGGTGATTTTGAGCGGTAGGTTGCCAGGAAACCCCACTCAGGAGCACTTCAGTACTAGGAATATTGAAATCTAGATTATAATTCTTTTGCATTCTAGTTTTTTGAAAGATTATTGGCCTTTTAAACTCTATATCTAATGGATGTTTTGCTGTTTCTTATAATTTTAGACTTCTGTGTTTTAAATCGTGTTAAATGTTTTTCTTTATTCAAGGTATGAGCATGTTCTTATGGAACCTGACCCAGTACCAGCCTATGCTCTGAAACTGCTAGTAGCTATGACTGAACACAATCCAGCTTTTACCAGGTACCGTGACTTCAAATATCTTTTTCTAGTAGAAATTCTTAGCATTTCCCTTTTATTGACTTGCTCATCCATAAAGTGAAATCTGTGTGCTACTAAAAATGATACGGTTCTGAAGTCTGATACTGGAACAGTAAAAGTAGTCATTTTTCATGTTTTGTGCTTTGTAATAGCTATCATTTAGGCTATCTTGGCTCCTACTTTTATATTTTTGTCTCTTACTCTTATTTGCCAAATATAGGGAGGAGGCGCATACAGCTTTCAAAATGGCAGGTTCTTTAAGAAGTTACCACTGATTTCTGAAGGGTCAAATAATACACCAAAGTTTACTAATATGTTTATAGCCTTTGTAGTGTATTTATGGTGTAGCCATTGCCACTCTTTGATTCAGGTGACTTATTTTGATGATTGCTGGTTCGTGGAGGGTTCAGCTGCCGTCCCCATGAGGTAAGAATTCCCTCCACTTTTTAACTTGAGGTGGCTCTCTGCTTTAACATCCATCTGCTGATGGAACAGCAGTGCCTGACTAGACCATAGGAAGAACAGAAGTCCATGTGAGGGCAGTGGCAGGTACCTCAAGTGCCCCAGATGGTCCACAGGAGACGAAGAGATCTTTGTTCTTTCCTGTAGGGGCCTCTTTCAGTAGAGGAGAGCTATAGTCTGCACAGTTCTTCATTAGTACTGCTGAAGACCGAGAATATCTTCTCCAGTTCCATACAAAAATCATCTGATTACCTGCAAAGAATAAAACTCTTAGTCGTCATCATTCCTCTTTATGTGTGCTTATCAGCCATCCCTTAAAAATGCTTTTGAGAACTTTCCCAGGAATTGTGGTCAAATTCACTGTCCTTTAGCTAAAAGAATTCCTCTTCCTCTGCTTTCCTGACTTCTCTAATGTATGCTGCTCCCTCCTTCTGACCTCTGGAGCTCTTCTCTCTAACCCTTGTTTTAGAACTGGAATAGTATTTACTACATCTACTGTTTTCTGTTTTGTGTCAGCCTGATCTTATCAACTAGTTTCTGGATTTATTGAGCACAGAAATTCGATTTTGTACACTTCTCTCTATGTCCTTCTGTCACATCATAGCTGTGGGGGATTGAGGAGATGTCGAATAAATGTTTCTTGATTAATTAAATGAAACACAGAAGATTGGTCTCTGCCCTCAGTCAGTTGTTAGGTCCTTTGGCTGATTGCTAGGGCCTCATACGGGGAAAGTAGCAAAGAAGAGAGAAAGCTGCCTCTTGTCTGGGAGATTGGCTTATGTGATGGATCCGGCGTCACTGTGGGAAGAACATGGGGGTGTGTTATCCACATTGCTCATGTGTTTACATATATGTTTGTATATGTATACTTCATTAGCATAGGTCCTTTCCCCATCAGCATTGAAGACAGCCCATTGTGCCTTAAGAGAAGGTGCTTACTTGGGAAGCCATAGTGGAAGGGCTGGCTTGCTTTTTTATTTGTATCCTCACTGCTTTGTATATAGTAGGTACTTAATAAATCCTCATTCACTCATTCATTCATTCCAGAGTTGAGACATTGGAGTAGGTCTTTAGAACAGATACCTCTTTCTCCCTCCCATTTCCTTCCTTCAGTATATACATGTATACATTCATCCATCCATCCATACATACATGTACACATGTATGCCACACGTGTATACACACAGCACACACATAGTGTGTCGAGACTTGTAATTTTATTAGTATAGAGAACTCTCAATTTGAAATCTCCTCTTAGTAACTTGTCTATACCTTGTTGCCTGGGAATAACAAAAGGTTAAATCAGTCAGTCAACAGGCATCTATTAAGAGCTTACTATGTGCCAGGCACTGTGCTAAGCACTGAGAATACAAATACAAACAGAAAGAAAGGCATTCCCTGCCCTCAAGGAACTCACGTTATAATGGTGGAAGATAACACGTAAAATGGGTGCTTAAAGTGGGGTGGGGTAAAGGTACTGGGCACCCAGGCATGGCAGAGAGAAAGCCCTGAGGAGATGAATCAGCAGGGCAGCCTGGAGAGGAGCAAAGAAAACCAGGGACTTTCTCATGGACACACAGCTGTCTGTGCCAGAGGCAGGCCTTGTTCCTGTGACTTCCTGCCCATACATATTGTCCATTTATTTTATGAGACAGAGTCAATAAGGAAGGCACACTTTGATTTTTTTAAAGTTAGTATTTGCTAGTAACATATGTGTTGTTACCTGTCATCCCTGGAGATGTATATGTGCGTCTGTCCATGCATGTATGCAGTGCACACACGGAAACACACATGTACATATGTATATAATGAATATGTATCTGTCTCTATGCATGTGTAGACACACATGTATGTTCTGTATCCACATATTATACTCTATATCACCAATATATCAGACACATGAATAAAAATGTTATTATCTTTATTATGAAGAAATTATAAAAATTGTTTTTGAGGCAGGGCTAGATGATGGGAAGGAAGCATTTCTAGGGAGGAGTCAGTCAGGGAGGGGCCTTGTGAGATAAGTTTCCTATTGTGACAGTGTGTGTGTATGTGTGTGTGTACATATATGCATGCACACAGGATCCGAACTTGGGTCTTTCAGACTCCAGGCATTGTGTTATAGCTACCATGCCACCTCGCCGCTTCTTATTTTGTTGTAAGCTGTTAAAAAAAATCACCTCAAACCACTCCTAGGTCTGTATCCCAAATAGATCATAAAAAAGGAAAAGGACCCACATGTACATGAGAATATCTATAGCAGCTCTTTTGTGGTGGCAATGAATTAGAAATTGAGGGAATGCCCATTGGTTAGGTATTGCTGAACAAGTTGTGTGAATCACAAGTTATGTGAATGTAATGGAGTACCATAGTGCTATTAGAAATGATGAGCAGGCAGACTTCAGAAAAACCTGGAAAGTCTTACGTGAACTGATGCTGAGTGTGGTGAGCAGAACCAGGAGAACATCTTACACAGTAACACCAACACTGTGCAATGACCAACTTTGATAGACTTAATTTTTCTCAGCAATACAATGATCTAAGACAATTCCGAAAGACTCATGATGGAAAATGCTATCTATCCGGAGAAGGAATTATGTAGTCTGAATGCAGACTGAAGCATACTATTATCACTTTTTTTCTTTGTGGGTTTTCCCTTTTGTCCCATTTCTTCTTTCACAACATGACTAGTGTAGAAATATGTTTAACATAATGGCACATGTGTAACCTGTATCAGATTGCTTGCTCTCTTGGGGAGGAGAGAGGGGAAAAAAATTGGAACTCAAAATCTTTTAAAAAAATGAATGTTGAAAACTATCTTTACGTGTAGTTGGAAAAAGTAAAGTTCTATTAATAAATATTTTAAAATAAAAATCAATAAATAAATCACGGCAGAGCAAAGCTATATATACATATATACATGCATATATATGTATATATATACATACATATACATGCACACACACACACACACACACACACACACACACACACACACACACATATATATGTATATAAACAACTTCAGACCTATGATTTCATTAGGAAATTTCTGGTGTGGAAACTTTGACTCCCAATGTGGTTTGGCATAGATTCTAGTCTTCCTGGCTTATGCTCTCACACTCTGCCTACCCAACCTTCCAACCACACAGTTGAATGGATGTTGGATCAGTATTGAAAACAACAAAATTCAGTCCATCAAAATAATGTGTATTTTGTGAGAAACCGACATTTCACTTTTTTGGGGAAAAGCAGAGAGAGGCCGAGAGTAATAATCAAAACTTTCCTCTGAGAGAGAAATGAATCTTCCTTGGACCTTTTTCTCTTCAGTGGCTGCCTCTTAACACCCACCTATTAGAGAAGGAGATTGTTGTTGGAGAGAAGAATTGAAGTCCTTATCTAAAGAACGGGTTAAACCCTAGACTATCAGCCACAGGGAATAAAAGAAACGTGGGTGTTTTGATGGAGTTTTTTTTTCTTTCTGGAAAACAAAAGATAAGTCTGTATGGGAAGAAAGGAACTCAATGATCAGACCCATCTCATGCACATCGTGCTGAAAACCCTGCTCTACCCTCTCCGGTTGACAGTTAAAATCTCTGGATGACCTTGTAATGTTGACTCTTTGTCCATTATTTCACATCTCCATTTTCCTACATGCACTAGCCAAAAAAAATCCTTAGAAAACCTGAAGATCGTATTCCTATTTTAGAGAAGACAGGGGAAAGTGTGGTTCAGATTAGATTGAACTCTAACCTTGGACTTTTAACCAAGGTCAGGTCACATGAAATTTGGGGTATAGGTTTTTTTTTTTTCATTTATAAAATGATCTCTAAAATCCTTTTCCAGTTCTAAAACTACATGACTTTCTTTCTTCTTAACTGCAGCCTAGAAAAGTCTTCATCTGGATTCAAGATACTATCACATTTTAAAAATAAAAATAAGGCCTGTAATGCAAAATCTACTAGATTCACATTTTCTTGAGCATAATAATTGACTTCTATGATCATCACAATTAATCCATATTTAGCTCCATTTAGAAAAAATACATTTAGTACTTTAATTTATTCTTGTAGCAAACATATGGGCTAAAAAAATACAAATGAAAATCTCCTTCTCAAAGATGCAAAATTTTATTAGTATAAATCATGACAAACAACATGTCCTTATCTTATGGTTATTTTTATTTGATATAAATGATTATTTGTCATTTTTATTACTTGCATTAAAATCTTCTCCAAATGTACAAGACTAATTAACAATTAGCTTTTAAAAATGGTTTTATAATTAAGAAGCATTCAGTTCCCCAAAACAATTATTAAATGACACTCTGTTAAACACTGAGTATGGTACAATGTTTGTGAAGATATCCTCATCCTTGGGATCCACATATTTGGGTAGATATAGATGATATTCATAAATAACTATTATACAAAATAATACAAACACCCGACCTTTAGTAAGTATTAAGATTTGTGCCCGAGCATGCACATATTTCTCTCTTATCCAAAAGAATGCCTACGCCATATTAGTTCCACGATGGCACACTTGCATGGGTTCTAGATAATGGACAATGAATGCTCTTGCACTTTCATAGTCACCAGTGGAGTGAAGCAGGACTGTGTGTTTCTCTGTGTGCTTTTTAGCACGTTGTTTCTAGCATCGTTGTCAGATGTCTTCAATGAGGATCAAAACAGCATCAGGGTCAGCTACTGACCTGATGGGGAGTTATATCACTTGAAAAGGTTACAAGCCAAGATTAAAGTGGAGGGAGAATTGGTACATGACTTTTTTGTGTACTTAATGCAGCTTCTGAGACTGAGATGTAACAAAGTATGGATCTTTTCTCTGCCCCTTGTGCTAATTTTAGCCTGACAGTTAACACCAAGAAATAAGATTCTCTACCAGCCAGCACCATACCATCTATATGTGGAACCATAGGTTATAGCAAGTGGAGAAATTTTGAATGCTATGGATAAGTTCACTTACCTTGGCAGTGCTGGGGATGTACCCACAGATGATGGAGTTGATGTGCACATTGTCAGCACTAGCTCAGTGTTTGAGAGGCTCTGGTATGGGAGAGGTATGGGAGAGAAGAGGTATTAGACAGCCTACAAACCTGAAGGTCTACAAAGCCTTTGTGCTGACCTCCTTGTATGCCTCTGAAACCTGGACAGTATACCAACACCATGCCAGAAAACTGAACTGCTTCCATTTGAATTGCCTCAGGAAGAGTCTAAAGATCACCTAGCAAGATAAGATACTAGACACTAAAGTCCTTTTTCAAACTGAACTGCCAAGCATTCAAACTCTACTGCAGAGAGTACAACTCTGATGGGCTGGCCATGTTCGAATGCTAGATATATGTTTGCCTAAAAGGCTATTTTATGGAGAACTCACATGAAATAAGGCACTCATGATGGTTGGAAGAAGCAACACGAGGACACTCCCAAGGTCTCTCTAAAGAACTTTGGAATCAGTTGTGTGACCTGGGTAACGCTAGCATAGACTGTCTACCATGGCATGCCTGCATCAAAGAAGGCACTGTGCTCTATGAGCAAAGCAGAATTGTGGTAACTAAAAAGAAACGAGATGTACAGATTTACAGACGTCACCCTCCCATATGGTCATATGGATTTTTTGTGCCCTACCTGTGATAGAGTCTTCTGGTGTCATATTGGTATGATCAGCCACAGCTGGAACATGCTGTATATTAACCCTGACATTGTGGTGTATTTTGGTCCTCTTCAACCATGAGGAACAGATAACAATGACAACCCATGCTATAGTAATAATGATGGTTGTAATGACAAAAAGCTGGTAAACTGGATTCTGAAGATCCCATTGATTAGGTTAGCACTCCAGTCAGTGTAATGCCACTGCTCCTCCATTATGGAAATAGGGTGGCTAAAGTTGCAGGGTAGTCCTATTCAAAACCATCATGAAGATGAGTTTAACATGGAGGATGTTAATAGTGGAGCAAATGACATTCCTTACTGTTTTGTTTCTACAACAAGGCATGATATGCCAGAAATTATGCCTAATTATGAAACAAATGAAAAAACACTAATATCTCATGTGATTTTGGGCATGTGGACACTAATTGCAAAAGGCTTTTTTAGTTTGATGCTATGAATCTAGTTAGATCAACCATTTCAAAATATTAATTAAAATAAGTTAATTAAATTAATTAAAGTAAGTTTCTCAAAACCATTAGGAACAAGTTTTCCTATAATATTTGTTAAAACATTTAGAAACATTTCAGGATACACACTGTAGGATATGTGGTAGCCATCATCATGGTATGAACCACAAAAGGAATGTTGGTGCTATCAAGGAATACTTCTCAGTTAAGTATCAGACACTGCCATTGCAGAAGCACCTGGAGAAAGGCATTGAAAGGATACAACAATATTTAACTGACATACACAGTAGAAAATTTGAATTCAATATTGCCCAACTAAAATAGAATCTAAGAGTGGAATCAAAGGGTTACCTGCATGTTAACTACGTCAACAACATGTTCACAAAGAACCGACAAAATAAGTTGCCATCATACAGATTTATTTGTGGAAATGGAAGCATTTAGGATGGCGATTCAGGATCAGAACATCACAGAAGGGTCGTCTTGAAGGAGCTGCCTTAGCACTCAGCACAGTGCCTGGTGCATGTTGAGTACTTAATAAATATTTATTGAGTAGTGAACCCTGGATTTGAGGATCCATAAAGGTTACTACATGAAATGACAGGAAAGGAATTAAAAAAACAAGCACACATTAGAAATACTAGATGCCTTTAATCAACTATTGGAAGGAAAATAAGGTTTATGATATAAGGAGTCAAAGCAACACAAAGAACAAAGTCAACAATCCACTATCAATCAAAAAGCTTAGAGGTCTGAGAAGCAAAGAAATCAGAGAAGAGAGAATCCCTAAACAGGGGGAATGTGAAAATTTCCCAGTCTTCTGTGTAGTCACAAAGAATTTTAATACAATAAAAACAAAAATACAATAAAAAAATTCAGTACAAAAAAGAGAAAGCTTAGACACTATAAATATGATGAATAACGAGGGAACTTCCATGCAAAATTCTAACATGGTAGGGTCCTGTAAGAGCCATGATTTTCAGCACAAATGCTTTACAGTTTTTTTTTTCAATTGCACATGAATCTGTTAGTAACACATCACCATTTTCCTCTGTAGAGCAAGTTTCATCTTTATTAACAAAAAGCACCACATATTTGTTGCTAAAAGACAGAAACACCAGTGACCTCTCCAACTAGACCAATTATGTGTTTATGGACTTTAATTCAAAGCACAGCTTGTATCCGTCAAAAAATTCTGTAGACAGTTTGTGTGCGGAGGAAGGGGGGAAAAGAATATGCTGGACAGTGTAAAGATGCAAAAACCAACTTATTTCACTTTGATTATTTAATGTACAATCTTTGACTCAGTTCTGCATTCATGGTTTATCTACTACAAATAAATAAAAGTTTTTTATGCCAACATGAAAAGCTGTTCAATAATTCAAATATACCAACACAATACTATTAAGACAATTTATATAAATTACGCTGTCTTTCAGGGAAACAATTTAGGCCCTTTGTGGTTCTGCCTACTTTAAATACATTATCATTTCTCCAAATAGAACAAAGTATGATTTCCAAATTTGAGGGAATCATATCAAAAACATCTTTTTAATCACTACAATGATGATATCAAAGATAATAACAGCCCCTACCTCTCAGGGTTGTTGTGAGGCTCAGATGAGGTAACGATTGTAAAGCATTTAGCTTAGTGTCTGGTGCATAGTAAGTGCTATATAAGTATGAATCATTATTATTATATAAATATACCAAAACATATTAAATAGAGCCCCTATTTCTTGGAATCTTTCTCAGTTGATATTAAAACATCATGGACTTGGTCAATGTAAAATATTTAAGTACACTTTCAGGGAAGAACCTCAAGCTCAACTTGACTGCAGAGGGCAAACTGACCCAGTGGGTGAAGACTATACCGAGAAATCGTTTGCAACACACATTAAACAGAAAGTCATAAAGGAAATGTCTGTGGTTGAAAGTATTGAGATTTATGAGCATCCTGAAATCACATGTCAACAAGAACTCATTTAGCAGCCATTGCTGTCTAAGAAATACCACTTTGAGGGTGTCCTTTTGGAGCTTTAAAATACACCATGACAGATTTGGAAAGTACCTTAGCCAAATCCTGTGTGATACTAACTAAGCCTAAGGCCCATCACTTAAAGTCAGCTAAGGAAAGATTAATCCTTCAACAAAAAAAGGAAAAAGAGAATTGATTGACACTTTCAGAACACTCGATAGATAAGAAATCTATGGAAAAGCAGAAATCGGTTCACAGAGCAATAGTATGGATTGAGAATTTGGATTTATCAGTTGTAAACAGAGGTGGTTTCCCTCTGGATGGGGGGGTGGGTTTATGATATAGGTAAGATCTAAGAGGAGAATCAAAGAATTATTTGTATGTTAACTGTCAGTAACATGTTCACAAAGAATTGGCAAAATGAATTGCTGTCATACAGATTATTCATGGAAATGGAAGCATTTAGGATGGCGATTCAGGATCAGAACATCACCTCAAGAAATCACAGAAGGACCGTCTTGAAGGAGCTGCCTTACTAGCACTTAGCACAGTGCCTGGCACATAACAGGTACTTAATAGATGTTTATTGACTAAAGAACCCTGGATCTGGGGATCCATAAAGGTTATTCCAGGGAATGATAGAAAACACTTACCTGTGGCTGTAAACATTTAGCACCTACTGAATGCTTAGCAAAATTTGACCTAATGGCTAGAATTATACATCAGAAATTCTCTTTCCTGAACTGACAGATGACAAGTCTCCATACTATGAACATAAACTTCAAAGTATCATTGAGAACTCAACCAGTAACTATACTGGAACCAGACCATTCTCACAGGCAACTGTTGTCCACAATTGTTCAGATATAACATTGATATATAAAAACTTAAGAATAATGTTTTTTAATAAATGTCACCAACTCAGTATTTATAATACACAAGCTACATGGAACAAAAAGCTTTCAACATATAGGGAACATCCACAGTGATCATTGTTTCTCATCATCTGCTTTCCCTGTGCATAGTTCTGGCCACTAGGCTAAGACCACATAGTACCAACACTGCCTCCTGTATCATTCTCCCTTCCACCCTTCTGGTTCCTGTCAATTTTATGTTAAACTTTTTGTTATGTTTTATGTTAAATTTTTTCAATTGGCCATTATGTACAAAAGTAGGCATATCTTTGTGCATGTTAAATGTGATAATATCTAAACTTTACTCCTTAATGTAGTTAGGATCTGTGGAATGGCAGTGTACTAGCTTTTTTTCTTAAAAGATTCATATGTCACTGTCATGACATTTTGTTGTAATTCATGTATTTGTAATAATAAAATCTCTTTTGAAAATTTGGCATATTTGGGTGAGATACAAGGGGAATTGAGCAGAGTGATCACATCTTTAGATTACCTCCAGGGTCCTTTCAAGACTGGTATATCTGAATGAAATAGTGATTAACTGTTCCATAACAAAAGAGATTGGATGACCAAGCAAGTTGGAGCTGAAACTGTGGCCTTTTCAGACCCCTCAGAGGCTAGTTAAGTCAGAGAGGACCTTAGAGATCATCTGATCTAACCACTTCTTTTTGGCTGCAGATTGCCTGAGCTCTGGATCCTGTGAAGATCCAGCCAACACATCATGGGGGAAATGTAATATGCTTTCCTGAGGCAATGGTGAAATGATTGTATCACTTCTATAAGCATTAAATTGTGCCACAAATTAAATAGCAGGATACAGTGGCTTGCTAAAGCAGTTTATAATAAGTTTATGGTAGGGCAAGTCTTGGTCATAAACATGTTGAATGTTAATTAAAATAATTTGCTCTGTACTATATTGAGATTGGTGATTAAAGTGGAATATAACAAGAAAAGAAATCTTGAGCTAATGAAATTAATCTCTGGACAATTGAAAAATTGTATTTGGATTGAATGTTCTCCCTTTTTAATTATTTTTGAGAGATTGTACTTGTTTAAGAAATTGCTAGAGGAAAAAAAAAAAAAGAAATTGCTAGAGGAACTGAACTCCTGAACTCACACTAGAAATAAAGAGTGGAACAGCAAAAAGTGGATCTGATTTTACCTGTCGGGTCTATTTTGCGGCAAGAACAACATAATTAGATATTTTATGTTTTGTCTGATAATTAATTAAATTTAATACGGGAGTTGTATTTGTTCAGGCAGAATAGTCTAAAAATGTAATATATGAATAGATATTTTTCTTTGTCCTTTCACTCATTTCCTATGATGCCTACAATGAATTGTAGTGAATAACCTAGAGATGATGTATGATTTTGCTGAGTTCTTTAACCATTATTTAAGAGAAATGCTTTCTATGTCCTTTATTTGCTTTTAATTATTCGGAATTTGGTTATCATAATAATTATTATTATAAATAATGTCCTATGATTTTAAGCATGCCCCATATTGAGGTGGCCTCTGTTTTTCTAGAGCAGAGGTTTTCAACTAGCAGACTATAAACCTTTTTTCTTTATGTTTTGCTAATTATACTTCACTGTAATTTGTTTCCTTTGTAATCCCATGTATTTTATTTTATGCATCTAAAATACACAGATTATCAAAGGGAAACATGAAATATAAAAAGGTTAATAATGCCTTTTCTATGGTATTTTGAAGTCATCCTAATCCATGTGTGCCTTTGATTGTAATGAGTGGAATTCTGTTACTGGTGGGTATCCAAAGACTGGTTTCTCATGTGGTTTACTCTGGTAAAGAGCCCTTACTCCTCTCAGACTTGCGTCATACTTTAATCCCCTGTGTATACAGAGAACAGATACTTCAGAATACATTTACTGGCTGTATGTAGATTATTCTGCAATGAGAAGTAGTCACTGGCATTGCGAAGACTCCAAAATATCTTCATTGTGTGTCTTCATCTTTATAGGATGTGGGAAATTTCCATATATAGTGAAATTATTTAGAGAACAATTACGCCCTCTCTCCCCCATCTCCCTGCCTTTGCTCTGGCTATCCCCTACCCTTGAATCCACTCCTTTCTCTCCTCCAGCTCTTAGAACCTTTAGTATTCTTAAAGACCCAGCTCAAACATTGTGTTTTGTGAGAGTACTTTCCTGGTCCCTCCACCTGTTCGTTGCCTCTCTCTTCCACTTACAGTTTATGTGTCTTGCATATACCTATTTTTGTAAATGTTATCTCTCAGAATAGAATATAAGCTTCTCAAGGGCAGGTGCTATTTAACTTTTTGCCTAGTACAGTGTTGGGTACAGTGTAGATGCTTACAAAATGCTTGTTGATTGGCAGAGCCAATCTCTCCTAAGTTGGAAAGATCAGAAGCCCTTAAGATTATCCAAGAGGAGTTTGTGCCACAAGTAATCAAGGACTTTTTTGTCATAGGTGCTGAAAAGGAAGCTTTGACCTTTTTAAAAAAATCTAATTCAGGGCAAAACTGAATAGCCAGAGCTGTTCAGACCTACCGATCTCTCTGGTGGTTGAGAGCTACCCCTGATCATCTTGGGAAGGTACATGTCTGGCAGTCTATCTCTGGTTCTCATTCCATATTCTCACCAGGAAATTTCTTCTGATCTTAGTCTGGTTTTCCAAGTAGACTTTTTTTTTATTTTTTTAAATTAGGAGAAGAACATGCAGATCAGTCAGTGTAATGTTGGTTTGCATTGATTACTTGTTTTGTTTCTTGGTATAAACTGTTAAATTGACTTTCTTATATAAATGAGTCTCCTTCTAGTTTAGATGGTGATCCTAGAATATAATTAGCACTGCCTGTGTTGACCTTCCAGACTTCAGATCTGCAGAGATAAAAGGATAAATCTTGGAGAACAAAGAACAGAAAATATTAGACCTTCCTGATCTGTCATTGCTTCTTGGTGCTCATCCGCCTCCCTGACACAAAAACATCTCTCTCTAGCTTTCTCTTCTGTTCTTGTCAGTGGGGAAAGTCTAGAAAATCTGGACTGAATTCCTTTTTGTGCCACATAGTGGTTATGTGACCCCGAGCTAATCATTTAACCTTTTAGCACCTCAGGCAGTTCTCTAAGATTATGCATTGCAGAACAGTTTCCCATGTATTGGTAGAGGTTTTTTTCACTGGGAGTTCCCTGTTACTTGTGAAGTCACTGGGCTTGACCACACACACACACACATACACACATACACACACACACAGACACACACACACACACACCACACGGGGTGGGGGGGAGAGGGAGAGAGAGAGAGGGAGAGAGAGAGAGAGAGAGAGAGAGAGAGAGAGAGAGAGAGAGAGAGAGAGAGAGAGAGAGAGAGAGAGAGAGAGAGAGAGAGAGAGAGAGAGAGAGAGAGAATGAGAGAGAGAGAGAGAGAGAGAGAATAATATGGTAGATTCTAAGGGACTTGAATTCAGGAGAGCCCTGTTTTTGGATCTCAGTTCTAACACAGACTTGTGACTCTTAGTTTCTCTCTGAGCTTCAGTTTCCTCCTCTTTTAAATGCAGATAACAATATTTGCATTTTCTATCTATGTTGTAAGAAAAAAAAAGTGGGTAGAGGAAAGAGAAAATTGAGAAGAGATGGGAGAACCTGCTAAAACATATAATTGGTTGTGTAATTAGAACTAGCTGCACATATGGAGGGAGCAAAGGGAGCAGATATTACCTGAACTTCACTTCATTCAAACTGGTCAAAAGGGAGCTGAACATAAACACACATTCAACTCAGCAGGGATACAGATAGGAACAGGTTAACTGCTTCTTTTCCATTTTTAGTTGCATTGGTTTTGTTTTCGAAAAACTTTTTTCTGTAATGAGAATTGTTCCCTTTGCCTCCTGGATCTACTCTGTATCCTCCCTTATCTATAAACCTTATTCCTCTCATTTGTTTATATCACCTTTGATGTGTTAGTTGTGTCCTTGTTTGAAGCTTATCTTGGTATATGGTATGACATATTTGTCCATACGTAGTTTCTGCCAGACTACTTTCTAATTTTCCCAGAAAATTGTTTTTTTAAATAGTGAGTTCTTTTCTCAGTATCTGAAATCTTTGGATTTATCAGATACTTAACTAGTACTATGCTCATTTGCTTCTGTTTATTGTATACCTAATCTGTTCCACTGATCAACCTCTTCCTTTCTTACCCGTCACCAAATTCTTTTGATGACTACTGCTTTGTAATATAGTTTGAAATATGGTAATGTTTCTCACTTTTTTTATTCTTTCCCTTGATATTCTAGTTTGTTCTTTCAGATGAATTTTGTTATTTTTACTAACCTTATAAAGTGACCCTTTGGTAGTTTGATTAGTATAGCACTGAATAAGTAAATTAATTTCAGTAGTATTATAATTTTTATTGTATTGACTCAGCCTTCCCATGAACAACTAATATTTTTTCAGTTATTTACACCTGTTTTCATTTGTTTAAAGAGTGAGTGTAGTTGTATTTATATAGTTCCTGTGTGTGTTTTGGCAAGTAGATTCCTAGTTATTGTATGCTTTATATAATTTTTTAAAATGGAAAGTTTTGGGGAAGCATGCTTGGGGACAATACTACCCTCTGCAGAGTGGGTACTCTAAATGTTTGTTGATAGTGAGTCACTTGCTCTCCAATCATCACTGGAGGTCTTTAAGAGGATGACCACTTGTCATGCATGATATAGAGAAAATTCTAGTTCAGGTTTGGGTTGGACTGGATGATCTCCAAACTTATTCCCACCTCTGAGATAATGTGATTTTACATTTAACCAAAATCTAAACAGCCCTATTGGTGCTTGAAGCCTTTCTTCTTTGAGTGAATAATATCAGTGTTTTTGCATATTCTTTGCAATTTGTAAGTTTTTTTTTTTAACTGGAATAGTAAAGTCTTTGGAAAGTCTTTCAAAAGGCATGCACATACCCTGGAAATAAAGTTTATTAGTTGGTGTATATTATGTATGGACAATGATATGCTATCATTTTCATTATCTTTTTAAGTGACTTGTAAAAACACTACCACATTAATAGAGCTTGGCCTAATAATTAACAAATGTTAATAGACTTGAAAAACATGTAATAGCTCTACTGGACAATGAATTGTTTTTCCTTTGGGGATACAAAGAGAGGCAAAGACAATTCCTGCCCTCAAGGAGCTCATAGTCCAAGGGAGGACACAACAAGCAAACAATTATGAACAAACAAACTATATACAAGACAAGTAGAAAATTAGTTAAAAGAGGGGAGG
Source organism: Trichosurus vulpecula (assembly GCF_011100635.1). Classification (NCBI taxonomy): domain Eukaryota; kingdom Metazoa; phylum Chordata; class Mammalia; order Diprotodontia; family Phalangeridae; genus Trichosurus; species Trichosurus vulpecula. The sequence goes on along the minus strand of NC_050577.1, from coordinate 45,252,477 downwards.
CCCTAGAACTAAGAGAGAGATTGGGAAAAGCTTCCCAGAGAAATTGGAATTTTAGTTGGGTTGGAAGGAAGCCAGGGAAGGCAGGAGGCAGAGATGAGGAAGGAGAGCATGGTGGATATACAGAGAAATTGTCCAGAACCAAGAGATAAGAGCATCTTCTTTGTGGAACTACAGGGAGGCTAGTGCCACTGGATTGAAGAGTACATGGTGCAGAGCAAGGTATAAGAAGGTTGAAAAAGTGGGGTTGGAGGAGTTGGTTATGGAGGGCTTTAAATGCCAGAGGATTGTTCTTGATCCTGGCACTGTTAGCAAACCACTGGAGTTTATTGGGTACAGGTAGGGGTGACATGGTCAGACCTGTGCCTTAGGATTGGAGCAGGGAGAGACATGAAGCAGGAAGGACCACCAGCAGGGGGTTGGCAGTATCAGGAAAGAAGGTGTATTTGAGAGATGTTGCAAAGGTGAAATCAACAAGCCTTGGCAATAGATGGTGGATGAAAGATAGTGAGGAGCCAAGGAAGGTTGTGAACCTGAGGGGCAGGGAGAATGAAATTGCCCTTGGCAGTATTAGGAAAGTTGGGGGAGGAGGGTTTAAGGGGAAAGATCTGATCAATTCTGTTTTAGATGTGTTTAGTTTAACATACTGGACATCCATTTTGAGATGTCTGAAAGGCCATTGGACACATGAGATTAGAAGTCAATAAAGATGTGAGTGCAGGATAGGTAGATCTGAAAACCATGAGCATAGAGGTGGTAATTAAAGGCTTGGGAGCTGATGAGATCACCTTGTGAAGCAGTAGAGAGGGAAAGAAGGAGGGACCCAGGACAGAACCCTGTGAGATGCTTAAAGTTAGAGGCATGACCTGGCAGAGGATCCTGCAAAGGAGATTGAGAAGGAGCAGTTGATGAGCAAGAGCCAGAAGAGAAGGAGGAAAACTAGGAGGGAATGTGACTGAAAACCTAGAGAGAAGAGAGTAGCAAGGAGAATAATCAATTGCGTCAAAGGCCACAGAGAGATAGAGAAGAATGAAGGTCATCGGATTTGGCAATTAAGATATCATTGATAACATTACAGACAGCAGTGTCAGAGGACTTTTCAAGGTTATCCACAAAGATCAGGATAGATAGAGGATGACAGCAAGGATGGTGGGTTCAAATGAGGGTTTTTTGAGACACAGTGATGTTTGTAGGCAGTAAGGAAGGAGGCCTGTCCAGCCAGAGAAATATTTTATCCTTTTAAAGTTCTCTTAAGACTTGTTACTAACATTAAAAGAGGAGACTCCATTATGCAGAAGCTTCCAAAATAGGAAAACCACATCATTTTGAAGGATTTGTATTTCACTAACTCTTTAATATGTCAACTGTGCTATATTGAATTAGCTTAGAGAAAAAGTAAGCTAAGTGATATTAAGGGCTGAGCTTTACTGAACAAAATCAGTTGAAAGGGAGCATATACCTATAGACACACACACACCCACATACATACACACGCACATGTGTGTGCATGTATGTGTGTGTATATGTGTGTGTGTATGAGATTAGTCCTGGAAGGCAAAAGATATGTTAAAGGGTTGTGTATTGGGCCTGTGTGGAGGGAAAAATAAATGTCAAATACCTGCTGGTCATATGCCATTTTAGCATTTAAAGACATGTCAACTCTACTCAATGTGTAGAAGGGAGCTGGGGAGTAGAGAACAGATAGGGAAAACTTGGGAGGAGAACAATGTCCCTGAAAGTATGCATGCAGCTCTTTCACACATAATCTACATTCAATTCAGTTCAACTTAGTAAGGCCATGCAAAGCTCTGGTGATTCAAAGACAAAAATAAAAATGGCCCTGACCTCCAGGAATTTACATTCTCCTCAATCTGAAGCAATTCTACATTGTACTTGCTTGATAGACAAACATTCTACCTCTTTCTCTCCTTCATAATTGTGAAATAGTGAAAGTCAGTAATAAATATGGCTTAGTGTAAAGAGCAATTTACTTGAGTCGCGCTCTAGCTCCATTGGCCATTACCCTCTTGACTTTGAGGAAGTCGCTCAACCTTACTGATTCTCATTTTCCTCACCTATAAAATGGAGCCAACACCTGATCCATCTATTTCACAGGGTCGTGAGGCTCAACTATATATATATGCGTATATGTGAATAATAATATACATATTTATGTGTGAAACTGCTTTGTGAATTATAATACCCTGTATGAATAGAATGTATTTTCATAACTGATATTTGTAAGGATGACTGAATCATCAAGAAGCATCAGCCAGTCAACAAATATTTATTAATCACTTACTACTTGCCAGGCACTGTGTTAAGTAAGTTCTTGTAAGGGGCAAATTGTTCAGTAAACTGGTGTAAATAGGACAAGTAAGTAGATGGTATATTTTAGAAAGAACTGACTTTTTAAAAAGTTAAAATAAAAACAATCCAGAATGCAAAGGTGTTTAACTCACCCATCAGGAATGCTCAACAATGCTCCTTTGCAGGATTTCTAGGCAGAAGAGATTTTTAATGCATTTTTGCTGTATCTTCTTTTTTTTTCTCCCATTGATCTCAAAAAGGATTAACCTCACTTATACATAAGGAAAAGATATCACAGGACAGGGTTAAATAGTTTTACCTAACATTTCGTAGCAGTTTAGGAAAAAAGCTCAGATTCCTGACTTCTGAGACAAATAAATTTCTCTAGACTAAATACAAACCAGAAACTCAGGATCTGTACATTCTAATCCAGGTTCTTTTATGAACTTAATGTGTGGTCTTTGAAACCAGAGTTAAATAACTCTAGTCTCTCTTAACATTTCTTCATCTGCAGAGGGGGTAGTGAAGATAATACTTTATAGGGATATTATGAGAAGAGACTCATAAAAATTTTAATGTACTTTGTTTAAGCATAGGATGCATACCTTATATGCATAATGGTAATTACTGTAGACCTGGAAACACTTAATGTTGATATAATACGAGCTAAAATTGAATCTAGGGGAGGTATCTTGAACAAGACAGTTATTTTCTGTGAACCCGTGCTTCTTCATGTTTAAAATGAGGTGGTTGGGCTAGATATTTATAGAGCCTTTCAGTTCTAAAATTATACGATTCTATGATTATATATCTTGTTTCCTTTGAGGAGAAAGATGTAACTCTGGGAAACTTTGAAATCCGGGATGGCCCAACATTTCTTTGCCTATAAAATATTAATTTCTCATAGCTCACACAGTACCATAAAACAATCTAACCTTTCTTAGAGTAAAATGACTTTCAAGTTGATAGCGATCTTTGAATAGCTACTCTCGATTTTGTTGAAACATTGTTAATGTGCCATACACATTAGATCCTGGTGTTGAAAAAATATACAGGCTCATTCTGGCCCAGACATCAAAGAGTCAAGTTTGTCCTTAAGCTCCAAAAACAAAATTGCCTTTAGGAAATGTTTTGGAATCCTCAGGGGGACACAGTTTGCCAGACTTTGATCTGCATCATTTGTGACAACTCTTAAACTGTAGGCTTTCTAGACATAAATTCAGCAGTGTTATGGAACTGAGACAGAAAAGGAAAGATTTAGAAGTTGGGTGAAGTCGAAACTTTACTTTGGGGGGTTGTTTCTCCGTGTTTGTGAGACGTGGAGATAAAGTTTGTCAACAATTAACCTCTGTGCTTGATGAGAGTTTTCTAAACAAGATGATTTATGTCGTGAGGTCACTAGTGACTCCAAATGAGTCATGGACAGAGTTCATGTTGGTAATTGCTAAGTACATTTCTTCATATAAATGGATTATTTCCCCTAGTTTTTTGATCCCAGATTTAGTTGCAAAATTTCCTAGATGTCAACAGTACTGCTAAGAGATAGTTACATGCTTATTTTAACTTTGATTGACACATTTTAGATGATTATGGCTTTGTATCTGCAGGTACCACTGAGAGTTTTATTAAAAGGTACAGAGTAATGACTATTTGCATTATATACCATCAGAAATAAATCTGTCCTTTGCATTAAATGCAACAATTATAGCTTCTTTAGACATTGTAAGAGAAAACAGATGTTTCCTCTTTAAGAGACTGTCACCTTCAGAAACCAGATGAAACATGCATGTCCCCTTGGGCCCATTTTCTAAGGGTAAAGCCAAGAATGTGTTGAACCCTCTGGTCCGCACCTCTTCCCGGTGGTTCCACTGGGAATACTATGCCGGGATCACCTGGGCCAAGTTGCATCCAACAATGTCGTGCTGTCCTTAACCTTTATTATCACTGATGAGGAGAGAGGCAGGGAGAGGAGGGCAAGCCCTGGAGCACTAGAAAGATATGATCAACTTTAGTCATGAGATTTGACCTTTAAAAGCTGCGTGTTGGACACCTTTCCCTTCTAACCTTCCCTTGGAGCCTTCTGTCCTCAGCCTTCCTGGCTAACTCTGGGCACTGTGTCATCCCATCAACCCATTCAGGAGCTTCCTCTCTGCTCCTTCTCTTTTCTTCCACAGAAGCTCCTGATTAACCCCTCAGGGAGCCAGCAATCAGGAAGCAATTTCCCCTCTTCCCTGAAATTGTTCTGACCCCACCTGTGAGCATCCTTCCTGCCTCTCTGCTCACAGATTGTTTGTGGAGATGTAGTTCCATTATCAGGTCTGCCAGAACAGCTGGAAGTAGATAAAAGGTGACCTTGTGTATATCAATAGAAGGGGCTCAGTTCTGGTGTTTCTCTTCAAAATTGGGTGTGTGTGTGTGGGAAATTCCCCCAAAGGGGCTTGGCGCTTCCACTTTTTGCACAGCACTGCCCCTCTCCTGACCTTTTTCCCACTTGGCAGCCAAGAATATTGGACACACAATGGGGACCAATAACCTCTTTTTTGATAGGAGTTTTGGCTAATCCTTTGCTTTCAGTATGGCATAGGGGAATGGGCACTCCATGTGGGGCCAGGGGTTCAAGTTCCAATTCTGCCACTTACCACTAAATAACTTTAGGCAAGTTGCTTTACAGACTCTTTGGGCCTGAATTTTCTTCATTGGAAATTGAGTGGGTTGATGAGAGGAGGAAAGTCTAAAGGCCCTTCCATTTCTAAAGTCTATGATCCTCTGCTACTATATGTGGAGTCATATTTTTTCCTCCATTAGAAAGTAAGTTAATTTTTAAAAGAGATAGTGCTTTTTAAAAAGAATCAGCATATATAGTACTCATTGCATGTGTGGGTGTTTCTTTGATTGAAAATTGTGAATCCTAAGCCATATACTCTAGGATTTCCTTCCTTTCTTCTCTTCTCACTTGTCTTCCCTTCTTTCCCTTCTTCCTTCTCCTCCCATCACCTTCTTTTTCTTCCTGTCTTCTCCCCTTCTCTTCTCTCCTTTTCCCTCCTCTTCTCTTCCCTTCTTTCCCCTTCTTTTCACTATAAGCATCTCATCTAGTGACTGGCAGATTGAGAACCAGTGCTGGGATTTGTGAATTCAAATTACTTTCCTCTCTGTGGAACTCAGTTTCCTGATAACTAAAATGAGGTAGGTTGGTCTAAATCAGAGCTCACAAATCTTAAAAATTATGTACTCCATAGCTAAAAAAATGGGAAAAGCACCATCCCACTATGTGTATATTTGTTTCTTTATAAATTACATGCATGTACCGTTGTTCTTCTGATTTTGTACATTACACACACATACACACACACACACACACGTACACATATGAAATTTAGAAAAGATAAGTTAAAGATGAAATATTTGATCCCTGAGTCAGTAGCAGCAGGCACCTACAGATTACTGAACAGGGGAGTGACACAGTCAGATCTGCACTTTAGGAAAATCATTTTGTCAGCTGTGTGGAGAGTGGGTTGAAGAAGGGAGAGACGTGAGGCAGGAAATCAATTAGGTGGTTATTGTAACAGTCTAATGGTCTGGGCAAGAGGCTTGGGCAGCTAGATGGCAGTGGACAGTGCTGGGCCTGGAGTCAGGAAGACTTATCTTCCTAAATTCAAATCTGGCTTTAGAAATTTACTAGCTGTGTGACCCTGGGCAAGTCACTTAACCCTGTTGGCTTCAGTTTCCTCATCTGTAAAATGAACTGGAGAAGGAATATCCAATGTCTCTGCCAAGAAACCCCCAAATGGGGTCACAGAGTGTTGGACACAACTGAAAAATGACTCAACAACAGCAGCAACAACAAGGCAGGAGGTGGCAAGGGACTGAACGAGAATGATGACTATTTGAATAGGAAGAAGGGAACGAATGGGAGAGGTGATGGATGTGGAAGTAGAAAAGACGGGATTTGTGAACAGACTGGATGTGTGGGTTGAGGGAGCATGCGGAGTCCAAGATGACACTGAGGTTGGGAATCGTGGTGGCTGGAAGGAGGATGCTACCCATGGCAGTGATAGGGAAATTTGCGGGAAGGTGGGATTGGAGCAAAGGTAATATAATGAAATCTGCCAGAGAAGATAACAGCCATGCTTACTCATCCCATCCCACCAGAAAGCTAATACGGAGGAAGCAGGCTTGTCCGCATGGTTCCTCCTCCTGGAGCGCAGAGGCCACACTTTTAAGGGTGTGGGTCTGTGGCCAAGGGACCCCAAGGGGTAACTAGACATGCATAGCGGCTGGCTGTCCCATAAAAGTTATGGGCCATAACTGCCCTGAGGACTCAAGAGGCCCAAAAACGGCTTAGAGAGGGAGAGGTTGAAAGGCTTGCAAAGGGGAGGGGAGGAAGGAGAGTGAAGGAGTGTTGAGGAAGGGGGTTGGTGTGGTTGTGTTGGAGCCAAGCCCCAGGATAGGTTATGGATGCGAGGGTAGGATATGATGCCTATGATTCTCTGATCACATACCCCTTGGTCAGTCCCTGGGCCTGTTGACACTAGAGACAATTGATCTAGATGATCGTCCAGCCCCTTTCCAGCTATGACATTCTTTGAAATGGATTGTACCTAAAGGTTTGCCCCTAAAATTTTTGTTTTACCTGCTAACTTGGTATCAAAAACAATCTCATACATTTTCTCAAGATAATGAATGTTAAAGCACTTTTAAAAAAACTTATATATAAATGTAAATTTCAATGATTATTCATACTTGCTTATACTTGATCAAAATGCAGAATTTTATTTGGGAAAAATGTTTAAGTAGAAGTAAAATGAAGCTGTTAAAATTGAGATTTGAAATTTAAAAACAATGACCTTTAAGTTGTAAAAATAAACAGTTTCCTGATTGCTGCATATCTTAAGGGTAGCTAAATGTTTCCCATCCCTGAGGTGCTAATCAGAATGTGAATTGGGAGGTGGTTGACTTGCATATAAAATATTCTATAACTGAGCCCAGAGAAGCTAAGAAATTGGTTGTGTTGAGGGTGATGGTAGCAGACCTCCGAACCCTAGGTCTGCATATGTTTACGGTAGAAAATAACGAAGTCTTATATTTTCTTTACCACAAAAGAAAACCTAATTCCCACTTCCCTAGCCTCATTCTCCATCCATCACTGCTAGATAATATTAGCAAGAACACAGAGAAATAGATCCCTACCTCTTATTTCAGTTTGAGCCCTCCGATTCTAGAAATATCCCTTTCAAGCCATTGCTATGCCAAGCAACCACCACTACAAAATCAGGGTTCCTCTATATTGGACATTGTTTTAAAACAAAAGCAACAAGAGCAGCTACATTTATGTTGCTTTTTTCTGGAGCCCTAGTATGACCCCGCTATAATAATGCAGTTCTGGGAGCACTGACAGCAGCAGCATAAATTATATTTACATCACCTCCAATAAAATCCCGTTTTAATACCTTATCTTGGCATAGAAGTGACATTGGAATCTTGAAGGCAGTTACTGTGGAGCACATGGTCTCCAAGGCCCACCAAGCTGAAAAGAGTTTAGTAAGCACCTAGTGATGAGTTATCTCTCTGTTGCCTTGTTAAATTCTCAGAGCTTATTGCCAGGTTGATCTACGGTAATGAATATTTTAGCTACAGCATCTCTTGAAGACCAAAAGAAATAGAGATCCTTGAATTGTATTAACGTAGTGTTTTTCAAACATTATCTCAAACTGCACCACCCTTCTCACCTTCTTTGTGGCATTTATTCACCCTGTCTTCATGGTCCCTTTCTCTGTTAGGTGTCTCGATGCTCTTCCTACCTCTCCGACCCTTCCTCAGACTCATTTGCTGGATCTTTATCCAAGTCATTTACATTAACTGTGGGTGTACTCTAAGGCTCTATCCTGTTCTCAACTTTTTTTATCAATATTTTCTCATTTATTGAGAAATCAGTTCCCATCATCTCATCTCATCCCATTTCCTCAGTTCCCATGGGTTTAATGATTATATAGAGAATTCCAGATCTAATAGATGTATCCCTGTGTGTGGGACAGAAAAATCAAATAATGGGAGAGACATCTTTAGGCAGAAGCAAAGTGAATTTATTTTACAAACCTCACGAGATTTGGGCATCGCCTCCACAAGGACGAACTAGTGAAAGGAGGCAAGGTACAAAGGAAATGCATCTATAGATATACCCTTAATGCAAAGATTCCTACTCACTTCTGTCCCTTCTCGCCATTGATGGGGAGGCGGGCTTACAATCTAGGCATGAAAATACAGAGCCAATCCATACATACTTTCTTTATTTGGCTACTGATGTGGCAATAATATGTCTGAAGAGAAGGAATGAGGAAGGAGAGGGGGACCTTCTTGGAGCAGAGAACAAACAGCTCACAGGTAATCCATTATCTCCCTATTTGGTAAAATTCTTGTACTAGCACTGAGAGAGGGGGAAGGAAGGGGCACCTATAGCTTCAGGCCCTGACTTTCCAGAAGTTAGGTTAAATTCAGACATTCCCCATTCCAGAAATATGAGAAGAGAGTAACCCCTATATTCTTACCCTGTGAAGTCTTCACAAATTATGTCCTTCTCACTCACCTAGTCCCTCTCCTGAACTCTAGTCAAATACTTATTTGATGTTATGAACCCGGGTGTATCATTAGACATCTCAGATTCAGCATGCCCCAAACAGAATTCATTATCTTTCCCCTCAAATACACCTCTCTTCTGAATTTCCTCATTATTCTTTATGGAATTATCATCCTTTGAGTCAATGAGGTTTGTAAACTCAGTGGCATCTTCATCTCTTAACTTTTACTCACCCTGCATGTCCAATCATGTCCAAATCTTATTACTTTCTATATAAAATCTCTCCTTTGTCTCCTTCTCCTTCCTCACCCAACCCTCATCTTGGTTCAGGCTTTCTCACCTAGGCAGTTGCAACAGTGTCCATGTCCTGTTTCTCTCCCTATTCCACTCAGCTGCCAAAGTGATTTTCCTTAAGAGCAGATCTGACTGACCATATCATCCGTCTATGCAATACACTACAATGTCCTGCTGCCTCTAGAATCACATATTAACTTTGAGGCACTTAAATTTCTTTGCTACTTTTTCAGTCTTCTTATACATCATTTGATTCAATGAACTCTCAAGTCCAACCATCCTCTTGGTTGTTCCTTGTACATGACTCCCCATCTCTGCTCTCCATACCTTTTATATTTTCTCCCCCCTCTCCCCCCCCACCCCTCATCCATGGAATGGTCCCCTCCTTTACTTCTTAGAACCCTTGGCTTCCTTTAAGACTCCACTCAAATGCTACCTTCTACAAGAGGCTTTTCTCAGGAGCCAGTGTCTTCTGAATGTGACTTTTCATCTAATCTTTACTTGTCTTTCTCATTAGAACCTTGATTCCTTGAACATGGGAAATGCTTTTTTCATTTTCTCCCCAGGTCTTTTGACTGCATCAGGCCCGTACTGATAATTTAATGCTTATTGCTTGAATGATCTCTAATCCACCAATCTGCACAGTGAGGTAGGTAGCATCCATTTAATGGATGAGGAGATGAGCCCACCGCAGAGAACTGGTCAGTGGCAAAGCTGTTACCTTGACTGGTCTCCTGACACCAAGCTCTTTGCATTAAACTCTGTATGGTGAGTGACGGATCCCTCTTTACCATTTCCCTCTTTGCAAGCCTGGAGGGAGCGAGGCCAGTGAGGCCAGAGGACCGAGAATCAGAGAGTGAGCAGGAATGAAAAGGCAGAGCGAGCTACTCAAAGCAGTTCTTAGTTATGCGGAAAAGTGGACTTCTTGATCTTAGAAAAACATGGACAGATTTGCATGAAATAGTGAGAGCAAAATGAGCAGAACCAAGAGAACATTGTATACAGTAACAGCAATAGTGTTTTCAGAACAACTTTGAGCGTTGTTATTTTGACTATTATAATTACCCAATTAACCATAAAAGAAACATGAAGAAAGACACTATCTGCATCCAGAGAATGAACTGATAGATAGAAGTATGTATAGAATAATTTTACATATATACCTATTTGTGAGAGGGAGGAAAAAAGGAAAAAAATATGATAACTCTACTATCTATTTAAAAGGAATAGCAAGTTGGACATGGTAGACTTGCAGTTTCATGTGCAATCATCTTTTTGATTTTACTATGTTATGGAAATGCTTGTTTTATTCTATAAATTAAAAATAAACTAAATTTTTTTAAAAAGGGGTTGATGGTGACACAAAGGCATATTTAGAGTGTTGGGTAACTTAAAGGACCAGGTGAAAAAGGAACCATTAGCAGCCCCCCCTTTTGTCTTCTGCTTAGGTCTCTATCAGGAGCCACAGACACTCTCTTGTATCTAAATCCAACAAATTTAAATGCCAGGCTGCATGTTCAGAAAATTCATTGTAAGGGCTAAACTATATTAAATGTAATATGAAATCTTATTAACAGTTCCATTCAGAAAAAAGGAACAGTGTAATTCATCGAAACAAGAGAAATGGGCTCCTGCCACTTAGTACTTCAAAGAATATTAACCCAAGAATTTTTTTGTGAGTTGCAGTTTAGCCGAATGTTTCATTTTAGTGTAGCCAGACTGTAAGGAATCATAACTATAAAAATGAACTAAGGACGTGGCCAGGTGTTATTTCAAAGGTGAAAGAAAATGGTCTTCAAAAGTAAATGGAAATGAAAATAAAAATGGTTCCCAGTCATTGATTTTGCTGAGGCTTGTTGTCAACTGTTACTTCAGTGACATCTTTCAATAAAACATGAGTGCATTTCATAGCCTTCCCTCCCCACCTCCCATACACTCTGAAAGCCAAATGAAAGCTTTCAATTTGTTGTTGACCTTTTAACTTTGTTCTTTGGTTGTCCAACAGTAAGTTTCTTCTGCAATAGGTCAGTTCTTTCAATGAGAACATTTCTTTTATGCCCTATGCTTTGATTCTGGAGAAACTCAGACTTTATATGTGTGTTTATAGAGCAGCCACATATTTTCATCTCAAAGAATAGGTGTTTGGGGGAATTCTTTGATTTGTGTCTGAGAAAACAAAATATTGTGTGATGTGTTCATTTTTTTCCTTTCCCAACAAAACACATTTATGTGTGATGGAACTTAGCCAGTCTAGTTATTTCAGCATAATAACATGCTCTCAATGTTTTCTTTTGATACAGTTGTTAGTTCAGGGTCACATTAATGCTTATTCAGCTTGTACAGTGGCAGGAGGGTTAGTAGTTTCAGGTTACCTCCTTGGGGTGAAATTTACAGGGAAGCCATTTGGAGTTTATTGAGCACATTGGCAAATATTGGTGCTTCAAGTAGCACATTGTAGAGTGATTCTAAATCTGGCTTGTGAATGCATCAGGGCTTTTTATGTCTTTCAAAGAATTCTTAGTTCTTTAGTTTTCCCCGTCCTGATAAGGAAGAGACCTGATATTTTGTCTTATAAATGTTAATATTTTCCTTGGTTTTTGAGATGCTTAAATTCAAACTTAAATAAAACTGGCCAGTTTAAGAGCATAGATGTATAGCTGGAAGGGATTTTAAAGATCTTCTGACCCAACTCTCTTACTTTATAGATGAGGCAATCGAGTCCTAGAGAAGTTGAGAGAATTCCTAGAAGTCAAACAGGTAGCAAGTGACAGTTATAATGGACTTAAAATCAATACAAATGTTTTAGTGAAAAGACATCTCCTAGGAAGGTAAAAGGTGCTGCTAGTCTTTGATTCAAAATTGTTAAAGGGCAGAATTAAAAACTTGAACTGTCATTAGTGGGTTTTATTATGTCATATTTCTTTGCAAGTCACCACAGTCACCCTTTATTTATTAATGTATGGTTTAGATGGAAATATAACAGTGGAATTCAAGTTCTTCTCCTGAAACTCTGTCAAGCCCCTCTGTAAGCCCTGCATTTTCATTTTTAAAAAATCCTTGGCAAAAGCTGTCTTGAGATTCCTCATCATGGCACAGAGATGACCCTGGAGTCTGAAAGGCTATGGCAGTAAGTTGTAAGCCCTGGCAGCTTCTGCTATGCTGGGAAGGCTTCAGGTACAGGGCTGGAAAAAGATCATCTGCTGTCTAAGGATGGCACCCGCTAAGTGTGAGAGGGTCATCCTCTGCAAGCTGACGGTCAGGTGAGGAATCCTTTAGTAAACAATGGCAAAGAAGGAAGCAAAAAGATAAAGTATCTCTTTGCAGTCTTTGCTTCTTCGGTGATTTCAACACAGTAATGGAAAAGGGATTATGGGGTCTACAAATATTAATTTAACTCTTAGTACTGTAGTCCAAGATTCTTGTTCAGTGATTGATTAATTGAAATACAAGTGGAGGAACTTAATCATATCACTATTGACCTTTTTAAGACCTAAAAGAAACCTGCAGTATGTTGGGTGGCCTCCTTGTGAACAATCTATGGATGGACATGAACAGCAGCCATGTGGGATTAGAAGGTCTAGTTGGGCTGCCATCTGCCCCACTGGAGCAAATACCCATAATTGATGAGAACCCAGATCAGTGGAAGTATTAAAGTTATTTGTCTTACAGGTACCACCATTGAATAGCTCTTTGGAGATGCACAGTGGGTGTGCTATAACAGATTTTTAATCATGAACTTGTCCCTCTAAGAGCTTCTCACATTGAGCCAAGGTTGAATTGAGGCCACCTCGCTCAAAATCCTGTTTTTGTTAGTGGCACCAAGGCAAATATTAGTGAAAAGACTCGGTCACCCTCTTTGATATCACATTCAAAGGTTTGAGGACGTAACCCCCAAAATGTGGTTTTCCTTAATAATTCTCTAAATTGCTACCATTCATTCATTTAAGTAGTTTTTGAACATATATTTATTTTTGGGTTATATTGCTAATACTTTTGCTAAGTTTACTACTCACATTGTGAAATTGTAAGAAATTCCTACTCCTTTATATGATAATTTAGTCACCATATCTATAGTCGTTCTATTCATACCTCTCAGGATTTAAAAAACTACAATCATAACTGACATTTATATGATGATAGGATTTGGAGTTGGTCATCTTTTAGATTGAAGTTTTATTAATCATTTTAGGCTACCTCATTGTTTCAGTCATCATTTTGGTGGTCTTTCTCTGGCCATCTAAAAGTTCTATTATGGCTTTCCAAAAGGTGTAGCTACCAGAGCTTTACAAAGTATCCCAGATGTTGATTGCATTATGGGAAGAAAAATAGTTTTTGATTTGTTACTAGAACTCTTCAAGATGCTGCCTAGCATTTTTTTTTTTACATTTTTGCATATAGCAACACAGTTTATTTAGGAAATGGACTCCAGTGATTTATAGAGTATCATATCCCTTGTTCAGAAGCTCCATTACTAGGAGCATATCCCCAACTTAAGGATAGGAATCTGACTACAAGGAACCCAGAACTTATAGAGATTTCAGCCTAGCTGACCTCTGGCCAAACCTTCTAGTACTCATAGGAAATAACACTGCCATCAAACACCAACTCAGTGGAGTGGCAGGTGAGGAAAACACAATAGCAGAAACTCTCTAAAAGCATGGATAGGGTTTCCAGGATGGAACCAGGAGTAAGGGAGAGGTTGCTTTTGTGTCTAATGGAGGGATTCTCTGGTGTCACCCAGGTTTGGTTGGATAAGGTGGTGCTGTCCTCCTGGGCTCCCTTGTGTACTTTGTACCTTCTCCAGAAATATTCCTACCAGTTCTCTTCATTTCTTCTTGTGACTCTGGTTCAAGAATGTAACTAAACTGAAAAAGAAAAGAACTATGATTATATAGAGGTTTCTGGACTCTCAAAGCCATTAACCTCCAGAACTAGTACCTAGTTCCACTTGTTCCTGATCTTCTTGACCAGTTGTGGTCAACCATGATCTATATCAAATTGAAATTGAGAGAGGTGGTGGCAATGTAAGATGGTTCATATCAGAGAAAAGAAAAAAAAATCAATGGACACATTCCAGGTAAGATGTGGCCAGTGCAGATACACATTGATGCTGTTTTACTTAGGCAACACACTCTTACCCACAAAGGTTCTAGCCCTTCTACAGAAGAATGTCCTTTGAGGCAAATAGAGGATACCCACCCCACCCCCACCGCCTTGCCACCTTCTCACAGGACACATGCTCCATCTAACAGGAGATGGAAAGCACAAGGCAAGCAGCCAGACTTACCTCCATCACTCAGTAACCTGTCCTCTCTTAAGGTTCATGCTGTTCATATCCACCACCTGGTAAAATTGCTGGTAGCTATTGTCTACAGACCCCCCAAGTCACTCTCTTTCCTTCCTCAATGAGCTTGGTACATGACTCACAATTTTTCTCTCCTCCCTAGGAGACATTCACATACATATTGACTCTCTCTCAGACACCTTAACCACTTTTCAACCTACCCACTTTCCATGAGCTATTCTTCTACCCCACCTCAGCCACACACAGGTGGATAGACCCTTTTTTCTTGTTGTCACCCATATATATGCCACCTCCATGTCCAAGAATTCTGAGTTACCCTTATCTGACTATAACATTGGTTTTTTCCCTCTCCCTCTGCCTTCCCTTACAAAATCCCACTCTTCTTCTGTACCATGACCTCTAATCCCTTGACCCCTCAGTTCTCTCCCAGGCCATCTCCCCTGCATTAGCCACTCTCTCTTCTTCTCCACATCTTGACCCCTTAGTGAATCAATTAAACTCTACATTTTCCTCCTCTCTTGAAACTCTAATCCCCTCATCTACTCAAAAATGTTCCTTTTTATTTGAAATATTATTTTAAGCCATAATGGTATTTTCAGTCTCTACTCCCTTATTTCCATTTCAGCTCTGAGTGGTTGCCTTAGGGAACTCTAAACTATTACAGGTAATGAGAATTCTCCCATAAGCCAAGGATTCCTATATAGTTAACAAATGATGGCCCATGTGGGAACCCCTGCAGGTTAGGGATATAGTATGACTTCTCCTTAGCACCTGTGATTTACCCAACCACCTCAAAAACTGAACAATCACTTTCCAGGGGCCCCTACTTTAAAATGATCAATCTGGTCACCTAAAAACTTGACTTTTGTAGAATCAAGTTCCAACTTCCTCTTCTACCATCAGACATCACCCTCAACATAAATTCAGGTCTAAGCCCCTAAATAACATGGAATTAGGTTTGTTGGTACCTAGTTGACTGGAAGATGTTTGATCTATAGTACAGGACCTGAAAGTCTTCTGCCTATATCCAGTCACCCCAGCTAATTTGGGATATTCTGTCATCAACTGACCCCAAAGCTAGCCTGCTCAGTGGTGTCTGGAAAAGGGAACTGTGCAAATGTGTCAGAGCCTAGTCAAAAGTTCTGTTGTTGGGGGAAGACCCTGGACATTGAGAAGAATCCTCTTCCATTCAATTCCTGGCTAAGCCACTGACTTTAGAGGAAGTAGTCAAAATGAATATGCATCTAAGCTGAGGGATCACAAACGAACTTTGAACTAACAGGGTTTTAGGAAAAGAAAGGTCTAAAATAGGTGTATATTTACTGATGTTTGACTTCTTAGTACCTCTAATTTCTCTGTTTCAAAGGAAATCACCCCTGCCCAAATCTTCCTCAGTAAAAATCAAGCAAGGCCTGAAGGGAGTACAGCAGTGGACACATCCAACAGGCCCCAGGGAGCTTTCCTCATTAAGTTAATGCACATGGCTGCTCCACAGTCCTCCAAAGTATATCCAAATCAGGAATAATTTACAGTCTTTGTTCTTGTTTTACTCCAAGAAACAGTGTTAGTCCTGGCTTTCAGAACCCATTGACCTGTTATGAATTTACAGGAGAAATGAGCCTGATGGATGGGTCCCAGTGTGTTTGAGGTTTGTTCTGATTCTTGTGGAACTCTGATGATTTCATTCTTAGTTTAAATTCTCACATTGATGCCAACGAAGTGAACCCTCTAGATTGTGGATATTGGTAAAGTGTTTATACATTCTGCCCTTCTAAATTCAGAAATATATTAGGGAAATTGATGCTCCACCTATTCCTAGCAGGTACAAGTCTCACACAGGTAGGACATAAAGTTCAGAGTCCTGTCAAAAGCCAGTGTTTATCCATTCTTCTTTTTGGCTTCTCTGAGCACCTTTATCTTTTCATGCTCAAGATTCCCCCCCCCCCCGCCTCCCCATTTTATTCTCTCTTTAATTTAATTTCAGATCAGTCTTTCATTTTGTTGTGGTTTGTTAGAGAAAATGTGATGATGACAGTTGTCATAAATTGTCATGGACTAGATTAGTTTATGTTGCATTTTTTAAAAAACTGGTGCTCCTTTGCTTAAATTAGATTCTTCCTTTTGGTTCCTTTATGATTTTTTTTAACATGTCTGCAACTACCCTTTGGTCATTTTCTATAGTGTGACTAAAGTGACTTTCTTTTGATGATGTTAAAATCTTCTGCATTGAAATCACTGTCAGCAGCTATGAATCTGTCACAAAGCTTTTCTTCAAAAGAAGAAAAAAATGTAGATGCCCTTGTAGTAAAGCTTTTAAAAATAGGGCTTTTCTTTTCGGGGTGGGGAGAATTTCTAGTCAGGTCTTTAGTTTCTCTACAAATATATTCCTTGAGTCTATCTACATAGGCTGAACTCAGTCAGAGTGATTGCTTGTCATTTGGCACATTATCATGACCCCAAGGCATGCAGTTTTAAAGCCTGACTGAAGAATCTAATAACCAAGTAAGAGCTCATGATATGAGCAACATATACCCTCTAATATGAGAGCCCTAAACCAATAAGGTAAAATGGATACAGTTGGCATATTATATCATAGTAGAATTGTTTTGATTTTTCCCACTTTTGCCTTCAGAAAGGCTAGCAAGCTGAGCACCTTTCTGCTCTAGCAAAGGTCGTGTTTACTCTATCAGTTTGTTCTTTGGATTCACCTTCCATGCATGGATTCTGAAGTTGTCTCTAAGTACTTTGATGCACCTGTGGTTCTAAAGAACAAAAGGACAGCTCAGCCGATGATGAATGGGATGTAAGCTGATACCTAGGGCACAGACTCCAAGTCTTTCGTCAAGACCTTCATGCCAAATCTTCTTTCATATCTTGAAGCCTGTGATTTTGCTTGATGACAGCTATTGTTCAGGATGTATTGTAGTGTTTCTCCTGCAGATGGGAATGTTTATGTTGTGTAATAAGAGAGAACAAAGGCCACCAGACTAAACAGTAGCCTGAGTTTCAAACAGTGTTCCATGACTTCCTTGGCAAAACTTTATTACAATCCCCAACATGTGTTAGCATTTAGCTTTTCTCTCAATGGCACATAATGCACAAGAAGAAAGAAAAAAGACCAGACAGTACTGTAGACTAATCATGATTTTTATTGAGTTAAAAATGCCAACTCTTGTTAATACACTTTGGCAGTCTTAGACGGTATCATTAGATTTTTGTAGTGCATTTCTCCACTTAGCATAGAGACATGAATTTTGCCTAGTTCAGTTGTTTGTATAATAAGCAGAGAATAGCTAAATTTTAAGGAAAGATTATATTGCATATCTTCAGATCCTCCAATGGGGGTGGTCCTGGACTAACTGAACAGATTTCCATCTGTTAAACATGCTTAAAGCTCTTCTTCTTTTCCCTTTGGGTGGCAGCTCAACATTTTATCTAGTAATTCTTAGCATCATCCTTCAGCACTTTTGTCTTCCAGTACCACCTCATTGAGTCTGCCTAGATCACCACTGAAATGAGATTGGGGACACAAAATAACTTTGGTCCAATACAAGTCACATTTATAAAAAATGGAATGATAACAAAAAACATGAATGATGGAAGAGAATGAAAAAGCTTTTATTTTATAGCATATGAAGAATCCATCTCTCTTTAAAGATTCATTATATCATTATTATCGTCAAGACCATTTGTTCTACCCATGTCTTCCATTTTCACTTGTTTTGCTCCTTTATTCTTCAGCAGTTCATAAAGAGTATTTTTATCCTTGTTCTGCAGATACTTCTGATTTTTCACTAAAATCCTGTTTCAGTGCCTTTTGACATTGTATTGGTAATTAAGGTGGGACCTTTTTTTTATGGTTTTCCCTTTTGGAGCACTGAAGTAATCAAGTGCCTTTGTTTCTTTGATTAAATCCGGGAGTCTTTGATGACCTGCTTAATAAACAAGAAAGCCTAGGTTTGAATCACATGGTTATGATGCCTGAAGAAGTGTCACATGGTTTTGAGTCCCATGGTTGTAAGGCCCGTTGACCTTGAACAGGGTATATAAACTCAGAGGTTAGCGTTTTGTTTGGGCTTTCACTCACTGGAAGAGTGTTATATGATTTGACCAGATAAAACTCTGGGTAGCCATTGTTAAGAGCCCCGCCACCCCCACCCCCGGCTTTGGAAAATCCAGATGTTGGTGCTTCTCTGGTAACTATGTATTTTGTGATTTGGTTAGACAGAAATGTTGATCTGTTTATATTGTATCTGTTTGTAATTTCTGCTTGTATTTGCTCTGAAGTTCAGCGTGCTGGCTTTTCCCCCTGAACTAAGTGAGTGATAATATGTATGTTTGATTAAAGTGAGATTGTAAACCCCTTAAAGTTGCTTTACTTAGAAAAGCAGATCAAAGAATCTGTGCTAGCAGCCCTCTTGTGTGCTGGTCTTGTTGGGTTTTTCACCTCCATAGCAGCTGCTAGCAATATCGTTGTTACAGACATGGAGGTGATTGCGGCTTCCAGGAGCCTTGACCAATAAATAGTGTTAGTATTTGTCTTCCTTCTTCCTTTTTCAAAGTCTCATTTACCTGACTTTCCATCCCAAACTATGTTATCATATTTGTGCAATGCGGTATATACATTTATACCCTTCAAACACCCTGGCATCTCAGGCTTGACATTCAAGATCCTTTACAACATGGCTGCAACCTATCTCTTCAGTCTCATCTTGTATTAATTTCCTTCAAGTGCCCTAGTCCCCAGGCAGATTAGACTCCTTGTCTTGGAGTCTTCCAGTATGTCCCTGTCTTCTCCCTTTGTTCATGTATCAGGTAGCTAGGATTCTCCTCCCCCTCTCCCCACCCCCCATTCCAACTTATCTTCTGTGACTCAGCTCAAATTTCACCTCCTCCATGAAGACTTTCTGGAGCCTTCTGGTGGGAAATCAACGTTCCTTCCTCAGAATTCTCATAGCATTTTGTTCCTATTTCTTACATACTCGTGTTCTGTTTTGTATTCTTGCTATTGCTGCTATACCTTATCTGTGACACCAGATTGTCAGCTTCTTGAGGGCAGGGTCTCCATTTCATTTATGTTTTCAGAAGCTAGGCATTTAATAAATGCTTCATCGTATTCTTTCCCGTCTGTCGATTTCTACAATGTTCTCTTTTGTCTTGTAGAATTATATTCACATTTATTGATGTTATGCTTCTCTTTTAAGTCTGTGTACATATTCACATGCATAATAACGCATGCCTTGTTTTCACAAGTCCTCATATACAGGGACTGCATTTTTTGCACCATTATCCCCCATAGGGCATAGCAGGGTTCTGGGCACAAAGCAAGTACAAAATGATTTTTTTGGCTTGTTGATATTTCCTGCCTAACTTTTACCAATAGGTTTTCATCAGACTTTTATGCCCTATTATAATAGTGAGTGTCTCTATTGTCTTAGTGGGCAAATGACAATGACAAGCCATAATATAATAACTAAAAAATGGATATGAGAGAACCCCATTTAGTTTCAAAATTTTAAATTATAGTTACAATGTTTCATTATAGATTATTAAAAATAAGTGAATCATAGGTTAATGGGCCTCTCCCAGAAACTATGAAGCTTTGCCAGAAAGGACAGATCATGACGTGAAGGAAAAAGCTTTGGCTCTGGAATCAGAGGGCATGGATTCAAATCCTGCTTCTGATGTGTCTTGGTGATCCTGAGTGTCACTTACCCTGGAGTTTAGTTTCTTCCCCTGTAAAATGAGAGGCTTGTACTAGATGGCTTCTGAGTCCCTTCCCTCTTCTCTACATTGATTGATTCTCTCCAGTTGATTTTTCCCTGCCTGAGCTTGTAGAGGGTGCTTACTTCTAGTGCTGTTCTTATTGCAAGAAGCAAAATGTCCTTGGGGGAGAGGAGACTTGTATTTTTTTGTTTATTCATTCAGTCATGCAGCCAACAAAAGACTTAGGAAATCCCTGTAGTATATAAGACATTGCACTACACAAAGATAGAGAGGCCTTGGCTCCCTGTCCTCCATAAATTTATAGGTCATGAAATAGCATTAGGTTCGAAACCATCACAAATCCTAGGTCTATTAGTCTGCTAAGCTAACTAAGCTATTCCTTTCTTTTCTTGTTTGGAAATGTCTTCTTTCTTATCCCCAGCACTAGATACTAAAATCTGTATTCCAAATGCCTTCAAACAGTTTGATATTGAAGCCTCACTTTTTATGTGGAGAAGAAAAATATCCTTGTATAAACTGTTATCAGTCAGAATTTTGCAACTCTGTGTAAGTGAATTAGTACACAGTGTGGGTCAATGCAAGCGTTTTAAGGAGAAATGTTGTAAAAATTATTGAATACAAAAGCATTACTGCTTTCACAGTGGAAATAATGTTAGACCATAACTAAATATTATGAAAGTAATATTTTTTCAAAATTGCCTCACTAATCCAGTAATTTGAAATCCGGCTTGATTCTACAGAACCTTAATTTAAAATGACTGTCATTGGCTGACGTGGGCTGGTGAATTATGTAGGTAGTAAGAAATTGAAAAAATCTTGTGTTCAGTTCTACATTCTAAATGGTCACTGAGTAAATAAGATAACTAAAAATCCTTCCATGCATTCCTTGCAAATTTTAAATCAATAAGTTACTGAGCACCTACTATGTGCAAGGCATAAAGTTAAGTCTGTTCGTATTTATCAGAGTTGACTTTGTGGGTGGTCATTTAATCAGTTACTGCACTCCAAGGAATTATCCACATTCTTTTGTTGTATTAGAATTCAGTTATTTTGATTGTTACTTGAGGTCATCTGACTTTTGGCTTGGGTCTAGAACTCTGAGAGGGAACAGTATCTGCTGTTTGCAATCTGGCTAGGCACTCCAAGGTCTAGAACTTCTGGTTCATCCTTTTAACTGTGAAACATCATCCTGAACATGCAGCTCTTACAAATACCGGTGTCATCTCACTGGAAAATGTTAATAATTCAATCATAGATCTTAGAAGTAGGATGAATCTTGAGAGGTGATCTAGTTCAAGCCCCTGCTTCTGGGCAGGCTGAATTACAAATCATATCAAATGCATATCATTTTAATTAGATTAGATTTGCCCATTTTAATATATTTGCATAATTTATAGGCATCTTATATTGATGTGAAAAATGTTCAGTGCTTAATATTTATAGATTTGGACTTTTGTTCAAGCCTAAGTCACTACTCTGTCATAATTTGAGCCTCTCTAGAGGTACACTAATTTCTTCAAGTTATCAGAATACACCAAGCAAAGTTCCAAGGATCTAACCTGTCCAAAGAGTGCCTTGACCAAGACATAGGATGCCTTGTTATATTCTGTTGTTGGGTAGGGCTTTGTATTGAACACGAGCATACAACATAATCTTTGTGAACTAGAGGCTTATATTTATTGGTCACAAGGGTTGGGTTTATTTCCTTTTTTATTTCAGTTCATTAAATTCTGACAAGCACCAGAGGAACATGCAGAAATAAGCAAGACATGACCCTTGCTCTCAAGATGCTTGTGGTTTAGAAGGGATATCAATGGCATATCACAAAGAAATGTAATAATATTTTTGCATAGTTTTGTAAGATGAGGACAAAGTGCTGTGAGATTGGGTGAGAGGAGAAATGTTTTCATTTGGGAGAATGGAGCAAGGTTTCATAAAAGAGATGGAATTTGGGATGGACATTGAAGGCAGGTAGAATTGAAGAGAGGAGAGCTAATCCAGGAATAGAAAACAAGGAGGACAAAGACTCTGAGACAAGAAAGAAGGGGATATATTATCTAGTTGGGCTGAAATGTAGAGAATGTGAGAACAAGAAGATAAATTATCACAAAAATTTCTTTTCAGCTGATTTATTTCCAAACTCCATCCAAAGGTGAGCTTATTTTAAGGCACATTTGATGCAACTTCTTAATTCTAAGAATTTGGACAGTTCTTTGAAGCTTATTGAAATGGACTCAACATGCATCATATACTGCTCATGATTTTCAGTCAATCAATAAGCATGGAGGTGAATACTATCTTGCCTTTTTTTCCTAAACACACTAATAATTGGCCTTCAAATCTAAGGTTTGCTAGTTTTAATCCACATTATGACTTATATTAGCAACTGAGTTGCAGAAATATTAAAATCCTATTGGGAAATAGAAAGGGAATTATTCATTTTTCATGGATTATAAAAACACAGACCACCAGATTGTCTTAAGTCACTAGAGTAGCACCTAATGTCATGAAAGAGTTAATTCAGCTTCATAAAAGAAGCAGTTATTTCCTTTCTTATCAGTAAGTTCAAGTCTATTACTTTTTAAAGTGTCTTAATTATATTTATTGTAAATCAAAGTACTTGCATATAATGCAGTCCTTTACAACAGTAAATTGCACATATAGTTTTCTAAAGAAGTGTCTTTTAACCATAAAAGCTTTTAGAACCAAAATTCAATACTTAGAGACTCTTTAGGGAAATAGAAAAATGGATTAGATATTGATAAACTGGGTTTTCTAATAGTATGGACAACACTTTAGAGAGAGGTGATATACTGAAAGTTAAATGAAGCATTCTAAAATCAATCAATCAATAAGCATTTATTAAGTTCTTAGTATCTACTAGGTACTTTTCTAAGTATTGAATGTTACAAAGAAAAATCCAAAACAGTCCCATCAAAGAGCTTGCATTTAAAAAACTAGATTTTTTTGATTACTAATTTCCCTTATTCCCTCCCCAGAATGGCTCCCAGAGAGCCAGTCCTTATAAAAAAGAATTTTTTAAGAAATAAAAAGAGGAAGAAGCTAAAAAAACCTCATACCCGTGAAACCTCCACCTCAGCAGAGGAGCAGGGGAGTTGTCTTCTCGTACATCTTCTTTGGGATCAAGCTTGTTCTTTATAATTTGGCTACATTTTCTGTTGTTTGTAGTTTTGTTCTGTCCATTTACATTGTTATAGACATTGTGTATATTGCTTTTCTGGCTCTACTTGATTCATGTTGTAGTTCATTCCAGTCCTTCCACACTTCTCTGTATTCATCATGTTGGTCCTTTCTTGCATCACAGTAATATTCTATTACAATTTTGTACCATTAACATTTGTTTAATCATTTCCCCAATCGGCAGACATCTGTTTTGTTTCTCCTTCATTGATACGGTAAAAAAGTGCTGCTACAAATACTTGAGTATATGTGGGGACTTTCTTCTTGTCATTGGCCTCCCTTGAGGCACAAGCCTAGCAATGGATTCACTGGGTTGAGGGTATGGACATTTTAGCTACTTTGCCTAATTCCATATTGCTTTCCAGAATAGTTGAACTATTTACAGCAACATCAACAAGACGTGTGTGTGTGCGCGTTTCCACACCCATTCCAACACTGGCAATTGCCATTTTGCCAGTTTTCTTGTATGTGAACTGAAACTTGTGGATTGTTTTAATTTGCATTTCTGTACTAGTAATAAAGATAATTTTTTCCACATAGTTGTTAAGAGAGACAGCGCCACATAACACATATGTAGAGGTAAGCAAAAACAAATTCCTGCATTGGCCATGTCCAAATGTTTATGTCTCCTTCTGTGCTTTGAGTGCTTTGAGAGGTGATACTCTTTGGTGGATACTATGCATCATTATTAATCTTCTGGAATCATAGTTTTGTCATTGCATTGATCAGAATTCTTACGTCTTTTAAAGTTATCTACACAATATTGTTATTGTATAAATTGTTCTCTTGGTTCTGCTTACTTCATCCCCTTCATTTCTTACATCACAGTAATGTTCTATCACATTTATATACCATAACTTTTTCAGTCACCCATCAGTTTCCATTTCTTTGTCACCGAAAAAAAAGCCATGATGATTTTTGGTAAAAATTCTATATTGTTTTAAGAAAAAAAATATTTTTTCTTTATTCACTATCATAAGTCTCTCTGCTCTAATTTCTCTTAATAATTTTTTCAATTCTTTGTTTTCCCTTTTCTTTATCTTTCTCATAGATTTGTTTAGATCTGAGAGAAGAATGTTCGAGTCCCCTATTATTCTTTTGCTGCCCATAACTTCTTGGAATTCAAGAACTTTTTTTCCTTTATTAATTCAGGTCCCGCGCCATTTGGAACATTTGATATTGTTTTCAGTTTGTTGTCTCAGAATTCAGTTAAGCGTATGGTAATTTCCATATTTATCTGTTTCTGTATTGTGATTTTTTACTTTGCTTTGCCTGATGACATGATTACCACTCTTGCTTCTTCGTATTCATTAGAAGCCTAGTGAGTTTTGTTCCAGCTCCCCGTTGTTTGTTCTATGTGTGTCTTTGATTCATATACATAATAGAGTTTTGAGGTTTTGTTTTCTTATCCATTCTTTCACTCTTTCATTTCATCGCCTTATTCAATCTATTCACATTTGAAGTTATGAAAGTGACATTTATGTTTTCCTCCATTTATGTCTTGAGCATTTTTCCCTTAGTATTTTTTGTCTCCCCTCCCCTTTTAAGTTAGTACTTTGTGAAATGTTTCATTAATCCACTTTAATGCAGTCATATTCACAAAGCTTTATTCCTCCCTACCCTCATTTGCCCCTCCTGTCTGTTAATCTTTTCCCTAATTTTGGAAATTCATTTAACTTACTGATTTCTTAAAAAAAAAATTTAATTCTAATTCTTCCCATCTTTTCCCCCTTCCTTTTCCTTCTTTCAGCAAAGCGGTCAAGTCAAAATCCTTTCTCCTTTACTTCTCTCCAATTTCTTTTGTCCACTAACTTTTTTTGTCTTTTTCTGTGAATGATTTCTTTACCTTGTTCCCTTCATTAATTTGCATCTTTTTGTTTATTTTGAATTTTTATTCTTTTATTCATGGTCTGTACACAAATTTATTTTGTATTCAGGAGCTTTGTGTATGTAGTCATGGAATTTATGCTTCTGAAATACTAAGTTTGAGTTCCCTCTTTTATTCACTTTTATTCTTATTGCCTTGGTAAATCTTGACCCTTATTATTTTTTTTTCTGTTGTAATTCTCTTTTAGAAGATTCTTGAGGGAATAAATGAAGATAGAGGCATTGCCCCATGGTATAAATTTCCCTGTGTTTCAAATCATGTTGTCTAATTGTATCCCCTGCCCTCCCCATCATCATTCTCTTTCCCATTTCCCATTGATCCACTCCCTCTCTGGCTCTATGACATCCTACCTTTTTGGAGGGCAGTGGTGCTCAATAGATCTGATTTCCCTTCTCCTGAGGCAGAGTATTATCCATGAAGACATAACACTCCTTATACATTCAAATCCTGCTGGTTAGACCCATTGTTATGCCCCATGTCCCAGTACAGAGTATACCTCTTCTACTATGTGAATGCCCTTGATGGGGACCCATTCCCCACATCAGGTTGTGCCTCCCCCTTTCCTTTGATTTCCTTCAAATCCTCACTTTGCCTCTTTTCCTATTCTCCTATAGCTGTGCTTTTTGCTGAGAGACTATATGAGTTTTCCTTCTGTCTTTGTTCATCAATGGATTTGATTAGGGCATATTCCATATTCCCCTTGATCCTACACCTTCCATCTCCTCTTTTTGCCCCCCTCACATTCTGCAATGTAGTGCCACAAAGTATATTGAGTCATCACAATTTATATTAAATAAGGAATTGTAGGTTTCAGTTAATAGTTTTTGAGACCTGTTCTACTACTGCCAACTACTCCTATTTCTTTAAATTTGACTTTCACCTTTATTCCCTCATGTACTTTTAAAAAGAAATCTGTTAATAGGGTTCTTATTATTGTTTTTTTTTTCATTTAATAGGGGGTTTTCACCTGTTTTTCTTTTTCTTTTAAAAATCTTTAAAGATTTGAAAATTGGTTTCTTTACTTATCCTTTTCCTTTACTTAGCCTGTTTTCCTTTATCTTTGGCTTTTTGCAAGTTATATAATTTGCTGGACACCTTGTTTTTGTTTTTCATGTCTTTGATCTGTTTTCATTGATGAATAGGCTCACGGTTTCAGGGCATGTCATTTTGGATTGCATCTTGAACTACTTTGCTTTTCAAATTACGTCATTCTCTGGGGCTACTGGTGGGTACAGAGTAGTCGTGTGTTATTTAAATTCCACTTCCTTTGTATTTGAATGTCTTTCTCTTGGTTGCTGGCAGAATTTCAGGTTTGTCATTAAATTTAACAGTTAAATTTAACCTCTATATGTCTTGGAGTTTGTAGCCTGGGTTTGTTTGTTTGTTTGTTTGGAGAGCCTATCTGTGAATTATTTCAATTGGAACTTTCTTTTACATATTCATACATTCTGTGTAGTTTTCTTATATTATTTCCTACATTTTGGTATTCAGGTTATTTTCATCTGTCATGTTCTTTTGGTAGACCTATGAGTTTAAGTTGCCCCTATGTATCGTGTCTTCAAGATAAATAGCATTTGTCATTTAGAGACCTTGTGTTAATTTTTTTTATATTGATCCCCCTCTAATGAGGGAAACAACATACACATGAATCAGTACATCTGAGATATATCCAGACTAAATGAAAGGTAGCCTTTGAGAGGAAGGCCTCCTGGAGGAGATGGTCCTTGAGGTAAGTCTTAAAGGAAGTTGGAGATGAGAGAGGACATTCCAGTTTGAGGAGACAGCCAATACAAAGACAGAAAAATGAGAGACAAAGTGTCCTTTGAGAACAACAGCAAATAGGCCAGTGTGGCTGTACAGTAGAGGATGTGGAAAGGAGTAGTCTGTTTTCTAAAAATGGAAAAAATAGGAAGCGGCCATGTTGGCAAGAGCTTTAAATACC
This sequence comes from Trichosurus vulpecula, assembly GCF_011100635.1. Lineage (NCBI taxonomy): Eukaryota > Metazoa > Chordata > Mammalia > Diprotodontia > Phalangeridae > Trichosurus > Trichosurus vulpecula. The sequence goes on along the minus strand of NC_050577.1, from coordinate 45,225,242 downwards.
AAACAGAAGAGTTTATATTTTATCCTGAAGGTAATGGGGAATCACTGGGGCTTATGGAGCAGGAGAGTGACTTAGTCAGAACTGTGTTTTAAGAAAATCTCTTTGGCAGCTATGTGGAAGAAGGATTGGAGTGTTGTTAATGGGGAGAGACTTGAGGAAGAGAATCCATTTAAAAGGCTACTAGTGCTGTAGGAGTCAAGGTGAAAGCTAATGAGGGCCTGAACTAGGTTGGTTGCTGTGGGGGTGGAGAAAATAGAATGTGTGAAGGAAGTGTTATAGAGAAAGAAGTTATAAGACTGGTAACTGACTGGATATGTGGATGAGAGGAGTGAATGAGAGAGAGGAGTTGAGTATGGCACCAAGTTTGTAAACCAGATTTTCTTTTAAGCTTGCCAATCCAGAGTCCTCTGGGGTTTTTATTATTGTTTAAGAAAGTAACCAGAGATGTAAAAAACCTCATGCATCAGCAAAACCAAGACCTCACAAAGAAAATCCTTTCACCCACAACATTGTGCTACCACAAACCAACATCCAAGTCCTAGAATCATAATGGCTGTCCTGGACTTCATGCTTTGTGTTTCTAGAATGACACTAACTGAATACTCTTATTTTTCTGGTTAATATATAAATAGAGAATTGGGTTAATTGGTTAGACGCTGATCTAGTTAAATCTCTTAAGGTAATTTGGAGATGGGAGTTGCTGGGTAGCTCAAGTTTGTTTACAATTAAACATGTTCTAGTGAATCTCATTACTTGTCTTTAAGGCTTTTTAAAGCTGCTATGAACCACAAAATTTCTATTTTGGAATAAAGGAAGCATGACACAAACCTTATGGAATAAAAGATATTTATGAGTATAAATCAGTTAATAACAGCTATGCAATTACGTGTGTGGGTTTTTTGATTTTTGTTTGTTTGTTTTGTATATAGACCTGTGATTTCTTTGGTGTAAGGAATGCCCAGTGAGGGAACTCCTATCAAAGTAAACCCACAACTGCTCTAAATTTGGTCTTTTATTATTATTATTATTATTATGTATCTTATTAAATATTTCTCAATTACATGTAAAAAGATTTCAACAATCATTTTTTTTTGCTTTTTTTGGCAGGGCAATTGGGGTTAAGTGACTTGCCCAAGGTCACACAGCTAGTACACATGTCAGGTGTGTGAGGTCGGATTTAATAAACTCAGGTCCTCCTGACTCCAGGCCTGGTGCTCTACTCAGTGCACCACCTAGCTGCCCCAACAATCATTTTTTAAAAATTTGAGTTCCAAATTCTTTCCCTTTCTCCCACTACTCTCCTCTTCTTGAGAAGGCAAGCAATTGATATCCATTATATATGTGAAGTCATGCAAAACATAATCGATTTAGAGTCTTAATGAGTTTTCTGTGGGCACTGAGAGATTAAATGATTTACCTCGGGTTATACAACCAGGATGAGTCAGGGATGTGACTTGAACCCAGGCCTCCCTGACTTCAAGACGGGCTTTCTGTTTATTCTGCCACTCTGTCTCTTATGTTGTAGGTGTTGGAAAGGTTTGTGTTTATTATTATGAACAAAAATTAAAAATGCTTTGCACATCACCATTCCCAGTGTTTGAGCAATTAAATGGAAAATGAAATAAAAATTTTTTAAAAAAAGGAAAAAAAAACTATACATACCTACTGTGTGCAGTGCTAGGTACTAGACAGAGGTACAGAGGTGAAAAGTGACATTTTAGTCCACATCTTCAAAGAGCGTACATTCTAATAGTAGAGCTAAGACATTCACAACTTAATATAATGCAAATTTTGAATTTGATATGTGCAAAATAAAGGAGCAAACCAAGTACCCTGATTTGAAGATCAAGAAGCCACTTCTGTTTTTTGGGTGTGGGAGAATCAGGAAGATTAATGAAGATTTCAAAACTACCAACTTTATTCTGCTGGGAAATAAAAGATAATCTAAAGATTTTCTTTGCATTTAACAGTCAGAAAAAATTTAGTGGAAAATGTAATGGGTGAATGATGCTGGGAAATAAAAACTTCCCAAATGTAGAAGTACTGAAAATGACCTATAGTTGTTCCTTTGGATACTGTTGGTGCAGAATTCATTTTCTAGAGTTCAAATAGTTAGAAACTTTGCATAGCAAGTCTTCAGAGTGGGGGGAGAAGCATTTCTAGAGGATAAAACATGAAATGAACCCTGTACATAACATTTTATATTATACAAGGAATAACAACATTTTGTACACTAGACTTTGTAACACCCTGTTTATTCACGGAATTATTCATCTTCCCTTGATAACACTTAGAGTATATGAACAAAACTGTTGAAATTCGTTTAAAAATGAGTTTACTCAAAAAATTAAGCCTTAAATTCTTCAAAAGAAGTTCACTTCTCCTCAGAAGTTTTTTTCAAATGAAATTCTAGCTTACATTGCACCATGAAAAGAAAATATGAACTTTCTTTCGTTAAAGTCTTTAAATAGAAAAATGACTCCTGACTGAACCTGGATTCATAAGAAATGTGTCTGTGAAGTTAGACTGGTTTTAAAAAATAAAACTTACAGGCCCAAAAGGCCAAGTTGTCAACTTAGGATACCCATATTTCACCAATGCTACTGTTATTCAGAAGAGTTGGTTTTTTTTTTTTAAAAGAAAGTTGCCTTCAGAGCTAGGTCACACAAGAAAATACTTCATTTCTTGTACATATACATGTCTGAATACATGCATATACATGTACATATATGTATATATGTATATGGGCATCTCATTTTTGATTCAGTATAATGTCATCCACCTTGATCACTGCCCATATTCACAGTGTTGGTTCCAAGAGATTTGGGTTATTGATTTAAAAAAAATACATCATCAGGGTACAAGTTATAGGAAATATGGAGCCGAGGAGACTGGAATACCTACTTCTACATCTTGCTTTTGATCCATGCTGCCTGTGTGACACTAATCAGTGTCCCATTAACTCTCTAAGACAAAGCTGCAGATCAACTGTGGATCTGCTTTGGCAAAGGAGAAGTGCAGTCACAGGTATGAACAAAATGAAGGGTAGGCAATGAATGGTAAGAACTGTTAAGGGTTGTTGTAGTAGGTCAGACGTGTAGTAATGAGGGTATATATTAGGGTGGTGATAATACGGAGAGAAAAACAGAGCTGCTTATGAGAGATACTGAGATATATACAACTAGTTGGCACAGTAGTTAGAACACTAGACATGGTATTAGGAAGACCAGAATTCATGTCCAGCCTCAGGTACTTTCTAGCTCTGGGACCCTGGGCAAGTCCCTTAATTGCTTTTTGCCTCAGTTTCCTCATCTGTAAAATGGGGATAAATAACATTCAAACCTCACCCCCCCAGAGTTGTTGCAAGGATGAAATGAGATAATATGCTTAAAATGCTATGCAAACCATAAGGTTCTATGCTAGCTTTAGTGGTGACAATGATGATGACAATGATGATAAAGTAGAATTTAAAGTCCTTGGTAACCAATTAAATATAAGAAGTGAGGAAGAGGAAAGAGTCAAAGATAACCATAAGGTTTAGAATATGGAAGAAAGACAAATGGTGGTGTCACACATAGATAAAGAGATCAGTGAAGTGAGGTTAGAAAGAGGAGAAGGATATAGGGGGAAAGGTAAAAGTCTCAGCTTTAGATATTTCGAATTTGTAGTGCTGGTGGGTTATTCAAGGCAAAATATCTAATGGGTAGTTGTAAATAAGGGTTTGGCACTCAAATAAAAGGTCAAAACTCAAGATAAATACTTGGGAGTCATGTACACACACATACATACATACATACATACATATATACTTAGAAAGAGAGAGAAGAGAAATAATGTTGTTGCCAAAGGAGAGGGTATGTAGGAAAAGAAGACAGAAGACAGAAAGATTCTCTCTTTCTTTTTGGGAACATGTAAATTAAGAAGTCAAAAAGAGGATGGAGAGTCAGTAAAGGAAACAGTATCTAGAGTAGTAGGTCAGGAAACAGTAGAGCATAGTTGTCTCAAAAAGCCAAGGGAGGAGAATGTATCTAATAGGAGAGTATGGTCAGTTGCTATAGGTAGGACAGAAAGAATTAGACTGGGGGGAAGGACCATTGAATATGGTGATATGGAGATCACTGATGCATTTCGAGAGATTCTGGGATACTAAAACCATACTTCAGGTGTTGAGTAGTAGTGGGCTCTGAGGAAGTAACACATATTGGGTGAAGAAGAGGTTCAAAATGGAGGCTTGATGGAAGAGAGATGAAAAGGCCTTTTAAAAAAATTCTTGGCTTCCTTCAAAGTTTAACTCAAATGTCATCTCCTGTATGGGGTCTTAATTGTCCCTTCAAACTGTTAGTGCCTGCCCTCTGAAATACCTTGTATTCGTATTGTATATATGTGTTTTCCTCCATGGAATATAAGCTCTTTGTTAGCAGGAAGTATTTCATTTTTTTTCTTTATAACCCCACCTAGTAGGGGTTTAATAAATACTTGATAATTGCTAGTTAATTGGTAGTATCAATTAAATGGAAATCCTCTTTTTCTACAATCCCTCAAAATTCCATACGATTTAAATTTAAAAATCAGGCAATAGCAATTAATGTTTGCTGAGCATTATTGGGCACAAGATATTTTGCTAAACATAGCAGAGGATACAAAGACCCAGCCTCTCAAGGACTTTATAGTCTAACTGGGGAAATAAAACATATGCAAGAATAGATAACAGAGAATATGAGGAAGTTTATAAGAACCAATCAGTCAACCAGCACTTATTAAGTACTCACTGTACACCAGGAACTGTGATAAGCATGGAGGATAAAGAGAAAGTCAAAACCACAAAACTTGGCCCTGCCCTCAAGAAGCTTACAGTATAATGGAAGAGAAAATATGTAAATAAATAGATATATAGGAGATACATACAGGTTAGAGGGAAGCTAACTTTAACAGGGAGGGCTCAAGTGCGAGGGACTGGGAAGGCCTTCTGAAGGATTATACCAATAAGAATTCAAAGTAGGAAGAGATCACTGGGATAAGTAGGAAAGGATTACTAGAAAGTAGGATTCAAGTAGCTTCTTGAACAATAGGATTTAAAGAGCAGAGATATGTGAGAATGTCCTAGTCCAGGATGTGTAGGCAGGAAAATCAGTTCAGGAGAGCCAGTTTATTTGAAAAACTTCCCTGAGGGAGTAGGGGTGGGGTAAAGGTGGAAAGCCAACCTGGAGACAATCACTGCAATGCCTTGAGTGCCTGCCTCATGTATTTCACCTTTATCCTGTTGGGCTTGGTGAGCCTTTAAAAGGTGTCTGAGCAGGGAAATAACATAAGGAAAGCCCTATTTGAAGAGTAATAATACGTGGAATAATTTGGAAGCAGGGAGACCTAACAGTACTCTTACAACAGTCCAGTTATGACAAGAAGAGGTAGCTGAAAGTGAAAATGTGAAGAAATAACTGACAGGACTTAATCACTGTTTTTCTGTTGGGCTGGGGATGGGAAGGGAAGTTATGGCAAGTGAGAGAAAGGTTTCCAGGATAACCCATCATTTCAGTTTAGGTGACAGGGAGATGAACACAAATAGGTATGTCAGAAAGGGAGCAGCTTTGAGGTAGAGGGTAATTTTGATTTGAATGTGTTGAATTTTAGCTGAGATTGAGCCATCAAAGGAGGAGGAGACATCCAGCAGGTAGTTGGAGTGATGGGATTGGAGTCTCTGGAAGAAGCGAATGCTGGAGATATTGATTTGAGAGGCACCTGAAAAATTACAATTGAAATCATGAGAATGGATGAGATCTCCAAGGGACAGAACAGGGGAGTAAGAAAGAGCAAAATCTATCATGCTTTATGTTTTCAAAAGAATCAATACGTTAATGAAGTAATAGATAGTTATTTTTCATTCTCCAAATGGCTATCTTAAGTTATATAAAATTCCACAGATTTTCTATATTTTGTAGGTATATGAGATTATTATATCACTGCAAATCATTAGAGGAGTAATGGTCATTTATAATGGCCATTTATAAATGCTAGGATTCAGTCTTTGAGTTCTCGGTATCTAAAAGTCAAGGTAGATAGGAACTAAATCTTTTGAGTGTGAGACACAACCTGCCTGGATCTCTCTTCTATCCCAATTTGAATTTTGTGATCAGATGCAGAGCCCCTTATAATATAGCTTTCATATTGCTTTTGGTGACAGTATTTCATCCTGGGTATAGGATTGTTTTCTGTAAAAACTGGTTTCGTTTAAAGTATGTTTGTAGAGCTGCTCCAGAGTAGAGCTGAGATTAGGTCTGGTTGTGTTGGCCCTACCTCAAGACCTCAACAAATGTGTTGGGTGAGGTCTAATAGAGTAATTGGAGAAAGGAGAAGGAAGGCGTGGAAGCAGAGGAAAACAGTAATCACAATAACTTCTCAGCACATAGTGCAGCAGTGACAGAGTATTTCCATTGGCATTTCTTTAAGATGGTCAGACTTCCTAATGAGTAATTCATCTGATGTTAAAGATCTATGAAAAGCCGTTAGTTTTTAGCACTGTTCATTTATCATCTTCTATAGGCACAGTATTTAGTAAAGTAAGAAGCTTTTTAAAAGAAGGTTTCATAGTACTTTTCAGTCAAGAGCATCATTATTCAAATAATATGTGGTAATGCCTCATTTTCTTGGCATCATTGGGGTTAAGTGAATTTTCAGGGTAACTGAAGTTTAACCAGCTTATAACGGAAAAATTTATTTTTTCCAGATTTTTATGGAAATGTTATTAAAATGTTTTATATCCTTCCTGACTTAGTAAAAAGAGTATACTTAAGGGGCAGAGCCAAGATGGCGGCTGGAAAGCAGGGACTTGCTTAAGCTCCCCCCCACCCCAGCTCCCTCCAAACACCTACAAAAATGACTCCAAACAAATTCTAGAGCTGCAGAACCCACGAAATAGCAAAGGGAAGCAGGGCTTCAGCCCAGGACAGCCTGGATGGTCACTGGGAAGGGTCTATTGCAGAAAGCTGGGAGCAGAGCGGAGCACAGCCCAGCGTGGGCTGTGCCAGGACCAGCAAGACCGGGAGCTGGGAGGAACAGGCTGTAGGGCCCTGAATCAGTGAGCTGTGGCAGTTACCAGACTTCTCAACCCACAAACACCAAAGACAACAGAGAAGGTTAGTGAGAAAAGCTGCTGGGGCAGAGTGAAAGGAATTCGCTGTTCACAACCACCCTGGGGGCAGCAGAGGTGGTGCAGCTCTGAGGCTGCTTCCAGAGCTCCAGCTGCAGTTGCTTCTGGGCCCAGGCCTACCAGGTGGGAGGAATTAAGCAGCCCATCAGAGCAGGAGCACAGAGCTTGCTCTGCCCTGCCTGGATCTGGGCCATAATCCTGGTTGGCAGTTCTTGGGGAAGAAGGAGTGCTGGTGTGGCAGAGCTTGCTGTGTAGAAGTAGCTCTGAAAACAGCAGCACAGCTTCTAAAGCTTGGGACAAAGCACTCTATACTCTACAAGCAGTCGTACCCTAACAAAAAGCTCAAAGGTGAAATAGTTGGCTGGGAACATGAACAGGCAGCGAAAACAGACTCAGATTCAGACTCAGACTTTGGAATCTTCCTTTGGTGACAAAGAAGATCAAAACATACAGCCAGAAGAAGTCAAGAAAGTCAAAGAGCCTACGTCAAAAGCCTCCAAGAAAAATATGAATTTGTCTCAGGCCATGGAAGAGCTCAAAAAGGATTTGGAAAAACAAGTAAGAGAAGTAGAAGAAAAATTGGGAAGAGAAATGAGAATGATGTGAGAAAACCATGAAAAAGAAGTCAATGACTTGCTAAAGGAGACCCAAAAAATTACTGAAGAAAATAACAGCTTAAAAAATAGACTAACTCAAATGGCAAAAGAGCTCCAAAAAGCCAATGAGGAGAAGAATGCCTTGAAAGGCAGAATTACCCAAGTGGAAAAGGAGGTCCAAAAGACCACTGAAGAAGATACCACCTTAAAAATCAGATTGGAGCAAGTGGAAGCTAGTGACTTTATGAGAAATCAAGATATTATAAAACAGAACCAAAGGAATGAAAAAATGGAAGACAATGTGAAATATCTCATTGGAAAAATCACTGACCTGGAGAATAGATCCAGGAGAGATAATTTAAAAATTATTGGGCTACCTGAAAGCCATGATCAAAAAAAGGAGCCTAGATATCATCTTTCAAGAAATTATCAAGGAGAACTGCCCTGATATTCTAGAGCCAGAGGGTAAAATAGAAATTAAAAGAATCCACAGATCACTTCCTCAAAAAGATCCCAAAAAGAAAACACCTAGGAATATTGTTGTCAAATTCCAGAGCTCCCAGATCAGGGAGAAAATACAGCAAGCAGCCAGAGAGAAACAATTTGAGTATTTTGGAAGCACAATCAAGATAGCAACAAAGCAAGATAGCAATCAAGAAGCAGCTTCTACATTAAGGGATAGAAAGGCTTGGAATATGATATTTCAGAGGTCAATGGAGCTAGGATTGAAACCAAGAATCACCTACCCAGCAAAACTGAGTATCATGCTCCAAGGCAAAATATGGATTTTCAATAAAATAGAGGACTTTCAAGCTTTCTCAGTGAAAAGACTGGAGCTGAATAGAAAATTTGACTTTCAAACACAAGAATCAAGAGAAGCATAAGAAGGTAAAACAAGAAAGAGAAATCATAAGGGACTTACTAAAGTTGAACTTTACATTCCTACATGGAAAGATGATGTGTGTAATTCATGAGACCTTTCTCAGTATTAGGGTAGGTGAAGGGAATATACATACATACATACACACACATATACATATATACACACATATGTATACATACATATATGTCTATGTATGTACGTATGTATATATGACATGTATATATGTCTATATATAGACAGGGGACAGGGTGAGTTGAATATGAAGGGATCATATCTAAAAAAAATCAAATTAAGGGATGAGAGAGGAATATATTGAGAGAGGGAGTAAGGGAGAGATAGAATGGGGTAAATTATCTTGCATAAAAGTGGCAAGAAAAAGCAGTTCATTGGAAGGGAAGAGGGGGCAGGTGAGAGGGAATGAGTGAATCTTGCTCTCATCGGATTTGACTCAAGGAGGGAATACCATACACACTCACACCCCACAGGAAAGAAGGAGGAGGAGGAAGGGGATAAAAAAAGGGGGGGACAATAGAAGGGAGGGCAGATAGGGGGAAGAGGTAATCAAAATCAAATACTTTTGAAAAGGGACAGGGTCAAGGGAGAAAATTCAACAAAGGGGGACAGGACAGGAGGTAGCAAAATATAGTTAGTCTTTCACAACATGAGTATGGTGGAAGGGTTTTACATAATGATAAGTGTGTGGCCTATGTTGAATTGCTTGACTTCTTAGGGAGGGTGGGTGGGGAGGGAAGAGGGGAGAGAATTTGGAAGTCAAAGTTTTAAAAGCAGATGTTAAAAAAAAACCGGTGTTTTTGCATGCAAGTGGGAAATAAGATATATGGGCAATGGGGCATAGAAATCTATCTTGCCCTACAAGAAAGGAAGGGAAAAGGGTATGGGGGGCAGTGGGGTGATGGAAGGGAGGGCTGATTGGGGAATGGGGCAACCAGCATATATGCCATCTTGGAGTGGGAGTGAGGGTAGAAATGGGGAGAAAATTTGTAATTCAAAATCTTGTGGAAGTCAATGCTGAAAACTAAAAACATTAAACAAATAATAAAAAAGAGTATACTTAGTATGATGTAAACCCAAGATCATTGTTATTTTACATCAGTGAATGAACTGAATCCATTTTCTTGGAACCCCCAGCATTTCTTTTCATTTGTTTTGACTGGCTTTGCTGTTTTAAAGGCAGCTGTATCTTTACAAATGTTGTCATTTTGACTTCAATCCAATCCGTTTTTGGTTAGGCTGCTCCAGTGCTATTTTAGGTAATGATGGGTAGTGGGTACCTGTTTCCATGATTCGGATAATTGAGGTACAAACTATTTAGGCTATTTAGCTATCAGTTTAAAGTCTAGTGTTGTGGTCCTGGTCAAGAAACTCCATACATACACACATACATACATATATATCTGTATGGAGTCTACACAGAACAAGTGGAACTAAATATACACAATAGAATGTACTTGTATTTTTTTCTCTCAGTGTGAAAATTAGGTTTAATAAAGTAAGGTTTTTTTAAAAATTTTTCAAATATACTACTTCCCTCATCTCCCCCACCCAACAAATTAGGCACTCACCAGGTTATGTTGTATTATTATTTTAAACACCATACTTTGCCTCACAGAAAAAGTTATTTTGGAAGGGCAAGAGGAGTTTGAGTCTCAGACTGTAACACTCTTTGGAGACTGTAGCAACTTGCTCAAAAAAGTCTTATGTTATCTTAAAATCTCAATCGTTGTTAAAATAGTTGAGGTTCGAGGCCCTTTATGACTTACTGTTTAAAAATCTCTCCTTTTATAGTAGATGGCGATTTATATCCAGTTGCGGGGGGGGGGCAGTGCCTAGAGTCTAATGGCTGATTGGTGCCCAAATTTTTTAAAAACTAAAGATGATGAAAATTCATTGTACATTAATTCGTTAATGCAGAAGAGATAGCTAATGAGGCATACATAAAAAATTACAATGTGGCATGCTTATAATTTAACTGTGCAGTGTGAATTGTTAGTTCAAATTATTTCAGTCTGCATTACCTATTTGATAGTCTTTCTAGTATTCCTGCATTTTAATTAATTTTCCCCATTTTAAAAATATTAATCTACTTAAGAGTTCCATTCACTTACTTCAGATCAGTAAGGCAGAGCTAGTAAGTCACTTGCAAAGATGCCCCATATTTCTTGTGTTTAATGGATTCAGTGAGTGTATTAAAGTGAACGTTTAGTCCAAGGCTATGTTTCTTGGGCCCAGATTTTTCTAATAATACAGAATTGGAGCTGCACTGTTCCATATTTAAATACAGTGGTTTAAGTATCAATCATTGTCATATGTGATTTCTTCTTTTTCTTCTTTTACAGCCTTGTTGAAGAAAGCAAACTGATCCCAGTTCTTTTTGAAGTAATTCTGGTAAGACATGCAATGAATATTTGAAAGTCAAAAGAATGGAATGGAAAAAAATTATGTATGGTACACAAAAAATAAGATTTTACTGCAATTCCAGAGACCTTGCTTCTAGCCCAGCTTCTTCCATTAACTATCTCTATAACTTTAGTCAAGTCGTTTAACCTGGTGGTGCTTTAGGGTCCTCATCTGTAAACTGAAGAGGGTGGACTAAAGCTAGGCTTCTGAGCTTGGGGTCCACCAACCCTCCAAGATATCCATAGATAGATTTCTGGGGTTCTATGAACCTGGATTGGGGAAAAATGACATCTTTATTTTCCACTAACTTGCAACTGAAATTTAGCATTTCTTTCAGTTACAAGTGAGGGCAACAAACTATTATTCTGAGAAGGCAAGAATCCATGAACAGGAAGATCTTTAAGAGCTGGTGTTAGACTCCTCATGTGGTGGAGTTCAGAGAGCTCTGGACTCTGAGTCAGCTCCACTGGCCCAGAGGCCTGGCTCTCTGTCCTATTAGATGTATTACCTTGGGCATAATCTCTCTGATCCTCAGTTTCCTCGTTTCTAAAAGACAGAGAAAAATACTTGTACTACTATGTTACTTTATTGTTTTGGGAAGGCACCTTGTAAATATAAGGTATTATTTATGAGTTAATATGATTAAAATTATACTTCTCAAAATCTTACCATGGGTTAGGGGGATGACCATGGGTTCTTAAAGACTAAAGCATTAAGCAGTTAATCAATAAGAATTTATTAAGTGCCTACTATGTACCAGGCACTGTTCCAACAGAATGAAAGCCCTGGTACACTTTCCCATGTTGGAAAGGCTCCAAGCATTGGCCCGAGCATAAGACTGCACCTACTTTCTAAGGACCAGACAAGCTAAGTGTGGAGAGGTTCATCAGGAGTTGGCTGATCTCTCAGTGATGAATTTTCTTTGGCCATGACAGCCATAAAACAAAGAACATATTAAGTGGCCCTCAATCCTATGCAACCTCCTTCTGCTTTTGTACTGATGGTGAGAGTGTGGGGACAGAAAGTGCTTAGAATCATAGGGCTTTCTGGTCACCTAGAAACATTAACTTGGATATAGATACACAAAAAAAGAGCTTCTTCTCCAGTGACCAAGCAGTGAACATAGAGTTGGAGGAACTGAATCACATCAATCTTGACATTCTTGCTATACTTGAAGCCAGAAGAAATAAGGGAGTTGCAACTCAGTGAAAGGATCTCATATTCAAAGACAATAAGAAATTTCATTTCATGGGACATTTGGTCCTCGTGTGTTTCAGTGCTTGTGCTAAATACTTGCAAAAAGATGACCATGAAAATAATTGCAGTGTATATGCCAAAATCCGTAGCAGCGAATAAAGAGGTGGAAAATCCCTGGGAAGAGTTCAGTAAGTTGCTGAGAATTAGATCAACATATGCTTTGATATTTGATGGCTACAAAAGTGGTCAGAGGTGAGGTTGGTAGAAACGTATGTTGGCAGTTATGGTTCAGGACTAAGGAATGAGAAAGGTCAAAGAGTTGTAGACTACACAGAGGCCCCAGGATTGTACATCATAAATTTTTCCTTTGAGAAAAGAACTGGAAGGTGCTGGACAAGGTGAGCACCAAATAACATAACAAAAATGAACTTAATTATATTTTTGACAGGAAACAACTTTATTACTCCTTTGCGAGTCATTCCTGAATCTGCCATCAGCATAAGGTCACGCAAACAGCTTGTTAGAGCAAAAAAAATCAAAATTAATAGAAAGTTAGAAAAAAATGGATTAAAATGAGAAAAATATATGGCATGCAATTAAGCCTTGACCTATTAAAATAATTGTTCAAGTGGGAAAATGGGAAAGGGGTATAGGAGAGAACACCTATTATATTTCATATGAATATCTAACTAATTAATGTAAATCAGTTGCCCCTGCGAGGAGACCAAAAGAACCCCAAACCCACCATTGTCAGCAAACACCTGCCCTACTTGACAAGCAAAGAGACATAATAGTCAACAACAGTAGTTACTTAGAAAATAAACACATTTGTAAAAAAGTTCTTGGAGAAGAATGCTAAGGGTAGTTACAGTTAAAAAAAACCAGAAGAACAACTGAAGGTAAAACAAGTGTTAAAACAACAGAGTTCTCAGTAAGACACTTACCTAAGAAAATTATCCCAATCAAATCAAAAGGAGGTCCATAGAGCGTTAATCCAAATAAATGACAGATTAGTTGGAAAACGAATTTTATGAGGAATAACTGAAAGAGCTAGATCTTGCTCATTATTCTAGCTCATGAGTGACCAAAAGATGTAATTGTCAAGGAAAAATAAATATTTAAGATAATAAAGACAATGTAACAGAAAACAGGAAGAAAGAGTTTAGAAAAGTGAAAAACTGACTGCTGGGAAAAACGCCTATGATTCTTGGGTCATAGGAAGTCTTGATTTTTGGCATCTTTATACTTCCTTGCTTTTTTGTATTGTATATGTTGATACTAAAGTCCAACTCTGATGCCTCCTCATGGCTTAGAAGTGACTGAATTATCATGTTTTTCAATGCAGTAGAGGCTGTGGTGGATCCTACCATGTTGGAGACCCTTCAAGTATTTCAGATCTGGTAATGAACTACATTTCCATCATCCAGGAATCAGCCTAGATAAATAAATAGAAGCAAAGCATGAGAAGGTTGGCTACCGGACAATAAGGATTTCTGGCCATAAAAACTCCTGAGGCCAGTCTGCTAAGATAAAGAGGTCATGCAGTATGCGTTAATGGAAGAAATACCCTCATTGATAAATCATGGATCCTTGAAGAGTTGAGTATAAGGACTTTGCTACAGCAAGTTTCTAAGTTCCTGGGAGAAAAGAGTAAATCTTGTAGTTCTCTGTACTCTCTGTATCCACCAGGGTTAGTTAATACTGTTCACGTACCTGAGATTCTACAAACATTGGTTAATTTTTCTACAACCCCTTGTACCTAGTACACTTTAGATTGCAATCTCCTTGAGGTCCAAGACCGTTCTTTTGCCTTTCTTTGTATCCCCAGTGCTTAGCATAGTGCCTGACACATAGTAGGTGCTTATGGAGGTGCCTCTCCACAAAATGCTTATACTGACCAATATAAGCAAGTGGCACAATATTGACTGGCCTCATGTATTTGTAGGCTGTTGCTTCCACTTCCTGTTCTACTTCATTGTTTAGGGCAATGCCTTTTCTTTTGGTTTTGTTTTGTTTTTAGAGAGGGAAGGCAGGGCAGTTGGGGTTATGTGACTTGCCCAAGGTCACACAGTTAGTAAATGTCAAATGTCTGAGGCCGGATTTGAACTCAGGTCCTCCTGACGCCAGGGTCGGTGCACTACTCACTGCACCACCTAGCCACCCTGGCAATACCTTTTTTTATAGGAGGTGTGTTGTAAATGGTTTTTGTGTCCAATCTAATTTTTGTCTTAGTATCAGAGGAGGCGAGCATCTCCAACAACCCCAGGCAAAGTGTGATCCGTTTGTTCGGACTGCTAGTGAAATTCAGCTTCTCTCCTCTGGGCCAGCATTGCTTTTGTCCTCACTTGTGGTTCCCACATCTCAAGGCAGATGTAAAAAATCGCTATTGGAACTGACAGTAAAGCCAGTGATTCCTTTTACCCGTCCCTTTACCACTAACCATAAAGTTTATTCTTAAACAAAGAATTCAGGACACTTGCTATTTATAGGACTTGGAGTGTCAGGAGCAGGCTACTGGTCTTGATGAAATTAAGCAGGAGTCTCTGAGTGCGTGATGTCTGCTGCTGTTTGCATTAGTTTTCTGGGCTAAGCATCAAAAAGCAGACTCTATGCGCTTATGCAGAGCCGTGAATGACTTCTCACGTTGTGCCTGGAGACCTGACAAGCTGGAATCAGTTTACCGAATGATGGAAAAAGAATTTTAAATATTTAAATAAAAGGGACCTTTTTGTATTTCTGGAAGGTGAAATTGAGGTGCAAATTTGTTGGAAGTACCAGAGAGGACAGTGAAGGTCAGATGATTACCATATATTATTTTTGAATATGCAATCTAAGCAGCAGCTTTCACTGGAAGCCCAACAAGAAAATAGTATCACAATGAAGATACTGAATCTTAATTCTATTTAAAATATTGTTTGTTAGCCTGGCTTCTTTCATCCATCTGTACATATAGATCTGAGTCCCCATTGTGGTTCACTGCCTAGAGCTGATGATCAAGAGTTTGAATAAGGGACGTACTTTTGGCAGGACAGCACTAAACTTGCATGGGATCCTTGAACAGATTTTTATAAAATGAACACCAGGTGCAGAATACGATGTGAGGGAGAAGAGTTTAGATAAGAGCCAGCCCTTGCCGTGATCCTCACCTTTGAATTCCTCCAAGTCCAGCTCAGTTACCACCTTCTGCAGGAGGCCTTTGGCAATCCCCTTAATGCTAGTGCAATAAATAAATGCTTGTTCACTTGTTTCAGAGTCCAGTGAGGGTGCCAAAGTATTGGGTTGAGCAGGAGGTACATTCCCCACTGTATACATAGAGGGTGCCCTTTGGTTGGAAAACCCTTGATTGAGTCCCATGGCTCCTTAGAGGGTTTTAATACCAATTCTGCCATCATCAGGATCATCTAGTTCTTTCAGAATCTGTGTAGCAAGTGAACAGGCTCTTCTCAGAGAATGCTTAGTTCATAGGCCATCACTGCTTTCCACTGGCTGATCAGGAAGTCTAGCCAATTACCCACTAGAAGGTAGGTGTTTTGAATGCGTTTTCCTTTATAGGACACTAACCTCTCCCTGGAGCTATTCTGTTGGGCAAGTCACCCACTCTCTCCTCTTCTCAGTATGCAGAGTGTTCCTTGACTCTGGAGAATGGGCATATTCCTAAGCTTTAGTGATTTAGGCATGCTAGGGAAGGGCACCATGGCTCCCAACCTGCATGTAATTCTACAGGAAGCAAAGGGAATTGAATTTTTAGGCAAAAGGAAACCACTGGAGATATGTGAACATGAGTGATGTGACTGGATCCATGGATGAACAGGATCATTCTGTGATGAAGGGAAAGGGGAGATTAGAGGCAAGACCTTCTAGCTATTACACTAATAGTTTTACATTGAGTGGTAATATGAGTCTCTTATGGTGGGATGATGACAGTGGAAATAGAGAGGAAGAGAGATACAAAGGTTGTTGTAGAGGCCAAATTACCAGGGTTTTGTAACTGATTGGATGGGAGAAATTAAGGGAGGAAGAGTCAAAGACAACCCCAAGGTTTGGAACATGGGTTTAACAAGTAAATGGTATGTTTTTGTGTTCAGTTATTTTCAGTTGTGTCCAACTCTACATGCCCCTATTTGGGGCAAAGATACTGAAGTGGTTTACCATTTTCTTCTCCAGTTCATCTTATAGATGAACAAACTGAGGCAAACAGGGTTAAGTGACTTGCCCAGGGTCACGCAACTAGTGTCAGAGACCAGATTTGAACTCAGAAGGATGAGTCTTTCTGACTCCAGGCCGAGCACTCTATCTACTGCACCACCAAGCTGCCCTAAGCAAATGGTAGTTCTATAGGGGAAAAATTAGTATAAGGAGAAGCAAGTTTAGGGGGAAAGAGCTTGGGTTGGGACATGTTGCGTTTTCAATGCTAGTCAGGATGTCTTATAGGGAGTTGGAGATAATGGGTCTGCATTTCAGAGGTCCATGGATGAGGATTTGTATAGATTATTCATGACCACTTTAATCTGCATGACCAATGGGTATTTTATTTTATTTTATTTTACTTAACTCTGTTTCTTATATTAAAATGAATTAAAGTAACAGTATGAAATGTGATAAGAATAATAGTAAGCATTTCAGTTTTACTTGATAGTTCCCTTTTGGTTAGCATAATTTTATAATTTCCTATAATGAAATCATTTGGAACAGTGAGCATTCCTTTTAGCGTCACAGAGACTTTTCAGAATTTCCCAGTGTCCTTGCTCCTTCCAACCTTCCATAGCAAACGTGCAAAAATTGTCTTTATCCCAAATACCACACTTTGCCTCCACACAGCTACACCCCATAAGCTGGCACCCTCTTTTGCCTTGTCTTCCCCATGAGACTGTTTGAAAGAGAAGGCAACACTTGTCGCCCCCATTTCTTTGCCACCCATTTTGCTCTTTGACCCTTTACAAAGTGACTTCTCTCACCATTCCATGAGAGATACTTACCCCAAGTTCATTAGTGACCTCCCCATAAAGGTTATTGAGCAGTGGGGTGATGCGCTTCAACAGGTTACCCCAATGACAAGCATATTTGAATCTTGGGACCAGAGGCCATCTCATCCAAGCCCCCCGCCCCCGTTTTACAGATGAGAAAGTAGAGGCTGGGGGTCGGGGGGATGCTCAGAGTCACATAGAATGTGAGAGTCAGAGGTGGGATTCCAATCTCGTCCCTCCGAGATCCTTCCTGTGTAGTCAAAGACTCAAAGGTGGGAGATGATCACTCAGGGACTTGCTCTAGGAATTTGAAGGCTTACAAAACAGTAAAAAGTTTTGTAAAAATGCCAGTATGACATGACTGAGTTTGCCCTTGATCTGTCCAGAGGAGTTTTAGTTTCTTGTATTCTGTCTTAGCTGTTTCTTCCAATAGCCTCTTTGTTCCTAGGAGCCTGCCATTTTAAGAAGTTTGCAGCGAAAGTTGGCTCAAGGTGTGTGTGTGTGTGTGTGTGTGTGTGTGTGTGTGTGTGTGTGTGTGAAGGAAGTGATATATTCTGTGCTGTGGTAAGGGAAGTGTTTTGGAATATGTGACTAGGTAAATAACTCAGCTCTGTAGATTATAGTCAATAGGCTGCAATAGGCATCTTCCACTAACTTTCCTACTAGGAAATATTCATATGCATGTGTGTATGTGTGTATACAGATATACATAATTTTTTCCTGGACAATCCTTTCGTATGTTTACAGAGATTTTCTCCTTAACTTTATTGCTGATAAATCTCAGAGTTTGCATTTTTTTTACTACTCTTATAATGAACAACAGCATACCAAGCAAGAGATCATGAATAGGCAATGCAAGACAATCTTTACAAAAGCAGCAAATGAGGTTAAACACAAAATCTGGTTTATTCTTTTTATGGCTAATGTCAATGCAGTGCGCACTAAAAATATCCACGTGTGTGTGATGTTTGCTTAGATTAAAATTCACGTTATGGTCCTTCGCTGAAATTAGTCAAAACATGAATGTTGTTCTTTCGTTTTTATTGTAATGGGGCTTCTGTGCCATTCACAAGTCAATAGTCCTTACCACTCCATCTTATGTGGTAACTTCTATGCTTAGTTGTAAAAATGATTCATTTTGTTATCTGTGGCAGGTTTTCCTTTGAAATATATTACCCATGCACTTTAGAAGATTGCTCACATATGTCTCTCTGTCTCTTCTTCTATGGTAGCCTATATCTGTTGGAAGAAAGTGGCCCTTTTACACCACTCCTCAATGTTTTATAGGGTTTTTCCCCCATAGCTCCAGGTAGGTATTTAAAAAAATATTACAGAATTGTATTAAAAAGTCAAGTTAAAAAGAGAAAGTAGTTGCATACCTGGTTAGCTAGATTAAAGGGGTTGGTGATGTGGTGGGAGTAGGTCATAAATGATTATTCAAATTGCATCTAGGCCTTATAATAAAAAGTTGTTTTTAGCTCTTTGCATTTTAAGAGTGTACAAGACTATCTGTGTATATGTAGAGGCTTCAAACCTTCTTGTAAACTTAGTCACTAGTACCTTAAACTAGTCAAAAGAAACAGTCTATTTTGAAGGATATATACAGTCTCTATATTGTCTTCCAACCCTCATCCCCTTTAAATTCTAAGGGCCTTTCCAATATCCTTTCCTTGACTTGTTAAATGTTCCACATCAACCTTTAGCATGCTATGATTCATTCACATAAACAATATATTGATTGGTGAAGGACTCTGTCAAGGCAGTCCAGTTTCCAGCCATAGAGGAAGAACGAGCATGGTAGGCCAGAGCAGAGCTGTGGGTGTTCATTGCCCTCTTGACAAGCATTCTTATGTAGTAGGAGCAGCTCAGAAGACCTGGGGGCGTGTATTGGTGTAACACTTGCTAGCCCTGTGACTGAGGGAAGGCCATCGACTCTAGCTGACCCTCCATCTCCTCACGTGTAAAGTGGTGAGGTTAAGAATACCCAAACTCCCTCTTATATCTAGTTATTGTGAAGAGTTTTAGATTTATTCTTAAATGAATTTTATTGATACCTTTGATTTCATTCTCACAGTCATGTCTTCCCCCTTTCCTGCTACAACACTGTATTCCCTAGACACACACATGCGCGCACACACACACACACACACACACACACACACACACACACACTCACTGAGCTTTCTCTTGACTAGTTTCTGTTAGAATGATTTCCAGTTTTTCCAGCAAATTTTATTTTTGTCAATGGAAAATCTAACTTCTTTCTCCTATGATTCTTCCTCACAATTGAGAAAGCAAGATAAATAAAACTCCAGTTAAAAACATATATTCAAGCAAAACAAATTCTGGCATTGTCCATGTCCAAAAACACACATATGTTTTTATTTTCACTCTGTCACCTGTCTAACAGGAGGTTAGTAGTATGTTTCATTCTGAATCCTCTAGAATTATGGTTAGTCATTATGTAGATTGGGTCACCTATGTCCTTCAAAATTGTTTTTTTAACAATATTATTGTTATTATATAATTGTATGTTGTATAATTATAATGTAGCACAGTGCCTTGCATATAATAAACACTTAATAAATCTTCATTGACTATTGACTGGTTACCCTCCTGGTTCTATTCACTTTGCTCTGCATCAGTGTATACAAATCTTCTCAAGTTTCTTAGAAACAATCACCTTCATCATCCTTCATCATCCAACTTGCCTGCACAGATACATTTAAAGGTATTGCTTGGTTTGCCTCCTGCCAACCTACAATTTTCAATGGAAATCTTTAGGACAAATGCCAAGCTTTTGAGAGTAGAGTTCTACCTTTGCAAAGAGGTCACAGTCAGTTAACATCTCCTAGTCTGTGATTATATTGCATCACCATATCAATGGAACTGGACAAAGAGGAGGAGAAGGAACCAATTCTGTGCCCCTTTCACTTTTAAGGATCATATGAATTTTCTGAAATTTTAGGTGCTGATTCTTGTTTATTCTGCATTTGAATTTAACATAAAATTATACTTTTTTGTGTGGGAGATGGAGAATTGTACATTAGGTCATTTTAAAATAAATGACCATTTTATAATGGTATTGATTCTGCATATATTTTACAGAGATGCATAGAAAGATTGAAATTTAAGTATCATTTTCCAGAATTTCAGAAGAAAATAATGGTAAGAACCAGGATACAAATTCTTAAGGCCAAATTTTTAAAATTCAATTTAAAAAAATTTTCAGTCTGGATTTCCCTCCCTCATTGAGAAAACAAGAAAAATAAAACCCATTACAAACATATATTCCTACATTAGACATGTACAAAAACAATGCTAAGTCCATATAAGTCTCTCTATTTAGAGGTTGATAGCATGCTTCAGCATGAGAGCACTAGAATTATGTTGATCAGAGTTCATAAGTGTTTCAAAGTTGTTTCTCTTTATATAATTGTTATTATTATGCAAAGTGTCCTTTTGGTTCTGCTCAGTTCACTTTGTATCCATTCATACAAATCTCTCCAGGTTTCTCTGAAACCATCTTCTTCATGATTTCATAGTATTCACAGTGTAGGATTCCATTATTTTCATATGCCATATTTTGTTCAGCTGTTCCTCAATAGTTGGATACTTCCGTTTCTAAATATTTGCCACCACAAAAAGAGGTGCCATAAATCTCTTCCCTCTTTCTTTGATCTTTTTGACGTATAGACCTAGTAGCAGTATTTCTGGGTCAAAGAGTATGCACAGTTTAATAGCTTTTTGGGTCTAGTTAAAAATTGTTTTCCAGAACGGCTGGACCAGTTCATAGCTCCACCAACAATGCATTAATGTACCTATATTCCCATAGCCCCTCTGGCATTTGTAATTTTTCTTTTTCATCATCTTAGTTAATCTGATGGGTATAAAGTGATGACCCAGAGCTGTTTTAATTTGTATTTCTCTAATTTAGTGATTTAGAGCATTTTATATGGCTATTATTGATAAACTTGGCTTTCTTCCTTTGAAAACTACCTACATCCTCTGACCATTTATCTATTGGGGGATGGCTCTTATTCTTATAAATTTGAGTTAGTTCCCTATATATCTTAGAAATGAAAACTTTATCAAAGAAATTCACTACAAAGAATTTCCCCTCCAATTTAGGGCTTCTCTTCTCATTTTAACTGTATTGGTTTTGTTTGTGCAAAAACTTTTTAATTTTATTTAATCAAAAAAATTTAAATCTCCTGTGAATTTCTCTATGTCTTGTTAATCATATAATCTTCCCATGTCCGTAGCTCTGACAGGTAATTTCTCCCTTGCTCTTCTAATTTGTTTATGATTTCATTCTTTATGTATGAATCATGTACTCATTTGGATCTTGTCGGGGTATATGTTATGAGATATTGCTCTATGCTTAGTGTGTGCCAGACTGCTTTCCAGTTTTCCCAGCAGTTTTTGTTTAATAGTGATTTCTTTCCCCAGCACCTGGAATCTTTGAGTTCATCAAACACTAGGCCACTGTGTTGGTTTGCTTCTATGTATCATGTACCTAATCTATTCCAATGATCAACCTCTATTTCTTACCCGGTACCAAATTGTTTTGATGATTTTGGCTTTGTGGTATAGTTTGAGATCTGGCACTGCTAGATTCTATTTCTTCCCTCATTTTTCACTAAATTCCCTTGGTGTTCTTAACCTTTTTTTCTTCCAGATGAATTTAGTTATTATTTTTTCTAGCTCTGTAAAGTAATCCTTTGGCAATTTGATTGGTTTGTCACTGAATAAGTAAATTAATTTAGTTAATATTGTCTTTTTTATTATGTGGCTTGGCCTACCTATGAGCAATTAATATTTCTCCAGTGATTTAGATGTGTCTTTATTCGTATAAAGAGTTTTGTAATTGTGTTCATATAGTTCCTGTTTGTGTTGGCAAGTAGATTTCCAAGTATTTTTCATTTTATGTCTAACCAATGTGTAAAAAACTAATTAGTAGTAAGTGGCCTAATGAAGTGGATGGAAAGCCAGCCTGAAAGTCAAGACAACCTAGGTTCAAGTCTGGCCTGCGTAAGCCTGAGCAAGTCACTTACCCCGTGACTATCCTAGGAAACTCTCCAAGACTAAGTTGCAGAAAAGGTGCTGACCTGCATTGGACAGGGAGTTCCTCCCTGGTGGTCTGATCCAGAAAAAGAGAGAAAGAAGCCAATAGTTCATCATTAGGCTTGTCAGGCATGCGAAAACCTACAGAAGAATTCAAAAGCTCTCTCATTTGACCAATTTTTTGCTAAATGTGACATGGAATTTTCTCATTCCCCTCTCCTATTAGAGAATAGAGTTATCTCAAAACTTCATTTATTTCATTTACAAGATTGTGCTTCTTATCTGTGTGTTGTTTGCATGTCAGTTATTTGAATCACTCATCTAATAACTCATTTTGCTGGGCGATGGAGAAGAGGACAATGAAATATCCCTTTTGCTTCCATTAGGGAAAGAGGATATTGCATCTTATCTTTTATCATAGAGGTTGTAATGATACCTTGATGTTTATTCTCAATAGCAGCACAAATAATTCCATATTTCTATTTGTGTTTTGGTTAAGTCTTTACTTTCGCTGTGAATATACTGCATATATCTCCACAATATCATACTCTCTGTTTTCTAGTGGTTTCTTTTTTTCTGCACTACATGAACAGTATTTATCAAATCATTGTTGCATTATGGTGTCAATTTTATGAATTATAGTTTATTTGTTTTAAGTATGTTTTACATAAATGTTTGGAAGACTGATTTGAACATATTAGAAAAAATGTTTTTCACTTGGCCTAGTGTTTTTAAAAATACCGAAAGCAATTAGCTTTCATTTAGAAGTTCAACACCTGCATGTTACTATTTTTTTTTCAAATGCTATCCTTTTGGAAATTGAGAGAAAATAGCTAGAGTAGCTATGTCTTCAGAGAAATGATTTAGTATTAAAGTAGCTTATACAACATGCCTCATTTCCTCACAACCTTCTTCCTGACTCTCTTTGTAATCTTGCTTTTATCCTCCCCACCGTAGTGAAGCTAGTGTCTCAAAGGTCACCAATGACCTCAAATCACCAAATTCAATTACCTGTTTTCAGTCCTCTTCATCCTCAGTTTCTCTGCATTGTTCAACATTGTTGACTGCCTTTTCCTTCTTCATAAACTCTCCTTCCTTGATTCTTCTCCTCCTTTAACTATTCCTTTTCTTACTTTTCCATAACTCCTCACTGTCTTTGTTACATTTTGGGGTTAATATATGCCAAAGTTCTGTTCTCAGCTAGGTTCACTTCTTCCTACTATACCTTCTCCTTTGGCAATTGTTCAATCCCAATTGTTTCCTCTACAAAAAGGATTCCCAAATCTGTATCTCCAGCTCTCACCTCTTCCTCATCTCCATCTAGATATCCCATGAACATCTCAAACACAGCAGATCCAAAACTGAGATCATTATCTTTCTCCCAAAATTTGGTCTTTCTGCTGCCTTTGCTATCACTCACTTATTCTTCTCACCAAACCTGACTACTCAGTGTCCACATGCATCTGTCATGATTTCCTGATTTTGTACCTTTGCTCACTCTCTTCTCTGCCTATAGTGTCCTTCCCTAACCCCCTACACTTTTACCTAAAAGTCCATCTTAAATTCCCCCACCCCCAGAAACCCTTTCCTGCCTCTATGAGGTTTCTGTAGAATACCTTGCTTCTTTCAAGGCTCAACTTGAGTCACACCTCCTGCACAGGCCCTGTCCCAATTTCTCCAATTGATGGTGCCCTCCTTTCATGGGAATTACGTTATTTCTATTTTATATTTACCTCTCCATGTATATCTTCTTTCTCTTCAACTGAATATAAATTCCTTGAGAGTAGGGATCATTGGGTTTTTTTTTCTTTCTATCACCAGTGCCTAGTTTGGCACTTGGCAATACAGTAAATGATTGATTAATGCTTCTTAATTCAATGAATAGCATGTTGTTTGCATGTTTCTCATATGCATTTATCAGAATTTTTTACATTATCTGTTTTGTGTAGGTGTCTTCTCTCAGGATGAGTCTATGAGCTTCATAAGGGAACGATGATCATAGGCTCATAGATGAAAAGTTAGAAGGATTTTAGAAACCATCTAAGTCCAAACCCCTCTCCCCTCAATTTGAAATACGAAGGAAATAAGATCAGAAAATTAATTTTGTTATCCAGCGTCACACTGGTAGTTAGTGACACAGATGAGATTGAACTCGGTGTCTCTCCAGAGCCTCTTTATACTCTTCTCTCTCTACTATCCTATACATACATGTCTTGTCTAAATATCTTCTCCCTGGGGTGCAGCCAAGATGGCGCTGTGAAAGGAAGGAACTACTGGAGCTCTCTCACAAGTTCTGTCAGGTAAATCTAAAAAAAGTGAATCTGAGCAGATTTGAGAGAGTTAGAAGCCACTAGTAGACTGAGAGAGGTAGGAGCGCTGGGCACACGGATCAGCACCAGACCAAACCAACTGGCAACAGTAGAGGAATCCAGGCAGCACACTGGTCTGGGAGAGCACTGGGTGAGTGAAACACCAGAGCAAGAACAGGCCCAGGACAGAAGTACTAGCTACAGCTGTGATCATGATTGAGCCCCAGGCCTCTCAGCCCAGGACAGGAGTCTGGCAGTGATCCAGCCCCAGGCCTCCCAGCCCAGGACAGGAGTCTGTCGGAGCACAGAGCCTGCCGCTGCGGGAGCAGCTAGCCCTGAGGCCTCCAAACCCAGGCAAAGGCAAGGGCACCAGACCAAACCAACTGGGAACAGCAGAGGAATCCAGCCAGCCTGGAGGCCTGGGAGAATTCTGGGTGAGCAGAAACAGGCCCAGGGTGGAAGTACCGGCCGTGATCTAGCCCCAGACCTCCCAGCCCGGGACAGGAGTTTGTCGGAGCACAGAGCCTGCAGCTGCAGTAGCAACTAGCCCAGAGGCCTCCAACCCACAGTCTAAGCCAGGAGAGTCTGAAAGCCCGGTAGGCTGGGGGAGCGCTCCATGTGTGAAGCTGCTCCAGTCAGCACAAAAGAGGAGGCAGCTGCTGAAACCAACCAGTAAGACAGGCTGGGAGAAGGCTGGGCGTCCGAGGCTGGCAGAGATCCCCAGGCCTCCGGATGGGAGTCTGTGGAGGCCACGAGAGGCAGCAGCGCAACACCACCACCCGTGAGACATCAACTCCTGAGGCTTGCAGCCCAAAAGCATGAAATGTGTCTTCTTGAACTTCTGGGAGACATAATGTCCAGGTAAATGGCTCTAATCCCTACCCCCTGGACCCAGAGAATTCTTCGGGAAAAAACACTGGAATAGAGGAGACAGAAGTGAGGCTTCAGTGGCTGACCACTGGGAGTTCCTGAGACCCAGAGGGGCAGAACCAGCAGGGGTCAATACCAGGAGCCTGGACGTACCCTGGCATGCCCAGGAGAAGTAGCAGATGCCAGCACAAGCAACAAGCACCTGGGGCCATGGCTGAGGAGCAACAGTGCTGGAGAGCAGCCCCAGGGGAAGAGGAGACTTCAGGCAGCCAGATCCCTCCCTCACACCTCAGGAAACTGAAGGCTATAATACACAAAGCCAGTAACTAGGCCCACAATCCCCAGAACAAGAAACCTGGGAGAGAGAGCCCTGAGCCCCAAAAGCAGAAATTCACTGTAAAGCCAGGAAAAAGCTAACCAACATGAAGAAGAATACAAAAAAACCAAGGATCATTGATTCTTTTTATGGAGACAAGCATGATCAAAATACCAATTTGGAAGAGGAAAGCATGCACACTATACCCACATCTGATACCTCAAAAGGTAATGAGAGTTGGTCTCAAGCCCAAAAAGCATTACTGGAAGAGCTAAAGGAGGATTTTAAAAACCAAATTAGGGAGGTATAAAAAAAAGAAAAAAAAAACGCTGACGAAATCAAGTCCTTAAAGAATAAGATTGGCGAAATGGCTATGGGGATTCAGAATCTAAATAGAGAGGTAAAATCAACCAATTGGAAAAGGAAACTCCAAAGCAAAATGAAGACAACGACTCATTAAAAATTAGAATTGAGCAAGTGGAAGCTAGTGACTCTATGAGGCATCAAGAATGAGTAAAACAAAATGTAAAGAATGAAAAAATAGAAAAAATGTGAAGTATCTGATTGGAAAAACAACTGACCTGGAAAATAGATCCAGGAGAGACAATTTAAGAATTATTGGTCTATAGAAATCCATGATGAAAAAAAGAGCCTTAACAGTATCTTCAAAAAAATTATCGAAGATAACTGCCCAGAGGTCCTAGAACCAGAGAGTAAAATAGTTATTGAAAGAATCCACCGATCACCCCCTGAAAGAGATCCCAAATTGAAAATCCCAAGAAATATTATAGCCGAATTTCAGAATTACAAAGTCAAGAAGAAAATACTGCAAGCAGCCAAAAAGAAACAATTCCAATATTGTGAACCTATAGTAAGAATCACGCAAGATCTTTCAGCTTCTACATTAAATGACAGGAGAAATTGGAATATGATATTCCAAAGGGCAAAGGACTACAACCAATGATCAATTATCCAACAAAATTAAGCATAATTTTTCAGGCAAGGAGATGGACATTCAATGAAATAAGGGAATTCCAGACCTTCCTGATGAAAAGGCCAGAACTCAATGGAAAATTTGTTCTCCAAATACAAAACTCAAGAGAGACATAAAAAAGTAAACAGGGGGACGCCCCCCGCCGCCACAAACCTTATTAATCAATAAGGGCAAATTATTTACATCTTCATATAGGGTTATATCATCTTATGTATGTGTATATATATATATATATATATATATACACACACACACACACATGTATGTCAATCTTGAGAATAGTACAACTATTATGACAGTGGAAAGGGATACACATAGACTGTGGACGTCTGTATAAAATAACTGATATAAGGATAAAAACATAATTAAGAGATGTAAAGGGAGGGTTCTGGGAGAAGTAAGGAGGTAGTAGAAAAAGGTAAATTACATCAAATGAAGAGGCACAAAAAAGACATTATAGTAGAGGGAAAGAAGGGAGGGAGAAGAGCACTATTTGAGTTTTACTGTCATTGGATCTGGTTCAAGAAAGGAATAACATTCCCTGATAAGTATAGAAATCTAACTTGTCCCACAGGCAGTAGGAGGGGAAAGAGGGAAAAAGGGAGGGGCGTGGTCAGAAGAGGGGGAAGAAGTAGCAAGTGGAAAATGGTAAGATAAGGGAAGGGAATCAAGATGGAGGGTAAACTGACGAAGGTGGCAGTCAAAAGCAAAACTCTGTTGAGGAGTAGAAGGGGAATGGGAGAAATAAAAGCACAAACAAGGGGGAACTAGGATGGAGAAAAAGACACAGAAATCATAGCTGCAAATGTGAATGGGATGAACTCTCCCATAAAACGGAAGCAGATAGCAGAATGGATTAAAAACTATAATCCTAAAATATGCTGTTTAAAACCATAATCCTACAATATACTATTTACAAGAAACACATTTGAAACAGGGGGATACACACAGGGTAAAGGTAAAAGGCTGGAGTAAAATATATTGTGCTTCAGCTAAATTTAAAAAAGAAGGTGTAGCTATCTGTGTTGGTAAGCAAAATGGGCTCTTAGCACTTAGTTCAACCAAGTGCCCTTGAAGAGTTTGGCCTTTGTTTCCTTGATTAGATTTGGGTGTCCTTGGTGCCTCCTTGCCTCAGGGGAAGGCCTAGTTTACACATGAGTTTGAGTGACATGTCTGGGACATCAGAAGCTTTTAGACCTAGGTCACATGGGTGAGTCACATGTGTGACTCACCCCTGACCCTGTAAAAGATATAAAACCAGGGGTTGGCTTTCTCCTCTTTGGAGCTCTTACTCACAGCAGTGCTAGCGCGAGTGAGTCTGGGCCAGCCCTCCTTATGAGCTCCCGGGCTGAACCTAGATGTTGGTAACTATGAATCTGTCTGTCGATGTTTGTAATTTGTTTAGAGCTCTCACTCGTGGTGGTGCTGATGCGGAGACTCCGGGCAGCTGTAGCTAAGGGCCCTCCAGCTTGTAACCTGGATGTTGGGACTTTGTTAAACTCTGGTAACTGTCTATTGGGATTTGAATCAGACAAGGTCTGTCTGTCGATGTTTGTACTTTGTTTGTACTTTGCTCTGAATTTCAGGGTGCTGGTTTTTCCCCTGAAATAAGTGAATGATATTTGTATGCTGAATTAAACTAAGCTTGTCAACCCCTTAACATTGCTTTCTTTGCTAAAGCAGATCAAAAGAACCTGTGCTTTTGCAGTGTGCTGGTAGCGTTTTTGTTGATGGGCTTGTGTTGGTCTTTCAGCCCCACAACAGCTGCTAGCTGGATTGTTGAAACACAATCATAATCTCAGACAAAGCAAAAGTAAAGATAGATTCAATTAAAAGAGATAAGGAAGGACACTACATGCTGCTAAAAGGCACCATAAACAATGAAGCAGTATCATTGTTTAACATATATGCACCAAGTAGTATGGCATGCACATTCTTAGAGGAGAGTTTAAGGGAGTTACAGGAAGAAATATACAGGAAGAGTCAAAACAGAGAAAGAAAATTATAGACCAATTTCCCTAATGAATATTGATGCAAAAATTTTAAATAAAATATTAGCAAAAAGACTGCAGCAACTCGTCATGAGAATAATACACTACAACCAGGTAGGATTTATTCCAGGAATGCAAGGTTGGGTCAATATTAGGAAAACTATCAATGTCTTTGATCATATCAACAAGAAAGCTAGCAGAAACCACATGATCATCTC
Source organism: Trichosurus vulpecula (assembly GCF_011100635.1). Classification (NCBI taxonomy): domain Eukaryota; kingdom Metazoa; phylum Chordata; class Mammalia; order Diprotodontia; family Phalangeridae; genus Trichosurus; species Trichosurus vulpecula. The sequence goes on along the minus strand of NC_050577.1, from coordinate 45,196,275 downwards.
AATAGATGCAGAAAAAGCCTTTGACAAAATACAATACCCATTCCTATTAAAAACACTAGAAAGCATAGGAATAAATGGAGCCTTCCTTAAAATTATAAATAGCATCTACCTAAAACCATCAAAAAGCATTATTTGTAATAGGGATAAGCTAGATGCATTCCCAGTAAGATCAGGGGTGAAACAAGGATGTCCATTATCACCCCTACTATTCAATTTGGTACTAGAAACATTAGTTGTAGCAATAAGAGAAGAAAAAGAAATTGAAGGAATTAGAATAGGCAAAGAAGAAACTAAATTATCATTTTTTTGCAGATGATATGATGATTTACTTAGGGAATCCTAGAGAATCAAGTAAAAAACTACTTGAAATAATAAAGAACTTTAGCAAAGTTACAAGATATAAAATAAACCCACATAAATCCTTGGCATTCCTATACATTACTAACAAAGCCCAACACCAAGAGACAGAAAGAGAAATTCCATTCAGAGTTACTGTAGACACTATAAAATATTTGAGAGTCTATCTGCCAAGACAAACCCAGGACATATATGAACAATATTGTGAAACACTTTTCAAGTGAATAAAGTCTGATCTAAATAAATGGAAAATTATCAGTTGCTCATGGTTAGGCCGAGTTAATATAATAAAAATGACAATTTTTCCTAAATCTATTCAGTGCCAAAGCAATCGAACTACCAAAAAATAATGTTACAGAGTTGGATAAAACAATAACAAAATTCATCTGGAAGAACAAGAGGTCTAGAATATCTAGGTTATTAATGAAAAGAAATGCTAGGGAAGGTGGCCTAGCCATACCAGATATTAAACTGTACTATAAAGCAGCAGTCATCAAAACTACCTGGTACTGGCTAAGAAACAGAGCTGTGGATCAGTGGAATAGGATAGGTACACAGGATGGAGAAGTCAAGGACTATAGCAAGCTACTCTTTGATAAACCCAAAGAGGCCAGCTTCTGGGCTAAGAATTCACTATTTCACAAAAACTGCTGGGAAAATTGGAAAATGGTAGGGCAGAAACTGGTTATAGACCAATATCTTATACCATATACCAAAATAAAGTCAAAATGGTTTCATGATTTAGGAATAAAGGCTGATACTATAAGCAACTTGGGAGAGCAAGGAATAGTTTACCTATCAGATTGATGGAAAAGAAAAGAATTCATGACACAACAAGAGATAGAGAGCTTTACAAAATGCAAAATGGGTAATTTTGATTATGTTAAATTGAAGTGTGTTTTTTATTAAAAAAAAGTCAATGCAACAAAGATTAGGAGGGAAACAGAAAATTGGGAGAAAATCTTTACAACCAGTGTCTCTGATAAAGGCCTCATCTCTAAAATATACAGGGAACTGAGTCAAATTTATAGGAATACAAGTCATTCCCCAATTGAGAAATGGTCAAAGGATATGAACAGGCAGTTTTCAGAGAAAGAAATTAAAGATATCTATAGGAATAGGAAAAAAATGCTCTAAATCACTACTGATTAGAGAAATGCAAATCAAAACAACTCTTAGGTACCACATCTCTCCTGTCAGATTGGCTAACATGACAAAACAGCAAAATGATAAATGCTGGAGAGGATGTGGGAAAATTGGAACATTGTTACATCGCTGGTGGAGTTGTGTACTGATCCAGCAATTCTGGAGAGCAATTTGGAACTAAGCCCAAAGGTCTATAAAAATGTTCATGCACTTTGAGCCAACAATACCACTTCTAGGGTTGTATCCCAAAGAGATCATACAAGTGGGAAAAGGACCCATATGTACAAAAATATTTATAGCGGCTCTTTTTGTAGTAGCAAAGAATTGGAAATGAAGGAGATGCTCATCAATTGAGGAATGGCTGAACAAGTTGTGGTATATGAAGATAATGGAATACTATTGTGCTATAAGAAATGGGGATGATATGGGCTTCATAGTAACCTAGAAAAACCTACACGATATAATGCTGAGTGAGTGGAGCAGAGCCAGGAGATCATTATACACAACCACAGACATATGGATTCTGTGAGGGCTAATCCTAATAGACTTTGGTCTTCTCAGCAATACAAGGTGTAAGGACGACTCCAGTGGACTCACGATGGAGAATGTTATCTACATCCAGAGAAAGAACTATGGAGTCTGAATGCAGATTGAGGCACACTTTACGCTCTCCCTTTTTTTCCCCTTTTTTTCTCTTTTTGTTTTTGTGGGGTCTTTTTGGTTCTGTTTCCTCTTTCTCATGATTCATTGCATTGGTCATAATTCTTCTTCACAACCTGACTAGTGTGTTATACGTAGCAGATATATTGCATTCCATGCCATCTTGGGGAGGTGGGGGGAGGGGGGGAAGAAAACCTGGAAGAAAAAAAAATACATCTTATCCTTCCTGGTGCCCAGTCTTCTGGATGTAGTAGGAGCTCAGTAAATGTTGGTGGAGCTGATATGATTTAAGAAGGAAAAGTGATTATTGTGACATTTATTCATCTTAGTCTAGGATCCCATGATCCTACCTGGTTGCGGTTAGTGTCATCATTTTAGTGTAATTGTAGGTTTTCTAAATTCCCTAAAAAAAGTTCAGTTGTAATTTTAATAAATGATAGCTTATCAGTGAGTCACAGAATTTGAGCGTTGGAAGGGTGGCCAATCACCACTCTACCTCAGCTCAGTGGTCATCCTTCCTCTGCTTGAAGACCTCCCCGCTCCACCCGTCTCCAGATTGGAAAAAAGAAAAAAAATGGCCACATTGGCCAATCATCTCACCTTCCTTAAGAGAAATCATCACCTATCTATTTACCAAAAGGTGAGAATACCAGTAATCCCTCCAAATAAAGGCCAATTCTTTGTGTGCTTTATACAAAGCATTCACAGCTTGTATTACTGGGGCAACTAGGTGGTTCAGTGGATAGAGCCTGCGCTTGGAATCAGGAAGATTCATCTTCCTGAGTTCAAACCTGGCCTCAGATACTTACTAGCTATGTGATTCTGGGTAAGTCACTTACCTCTGTTAGCCTCAGTTTTCCTCATCTCTAAAATGAGCTAAAGAAGGAAATAGCAAACCACTCCTGCTTCTTTACAAAGAAAACCCCAAAATGGGGCCACTAAGAGTCAGCCATGACTGAAACAACTAAACAACGACAAATAACTGGAAAGAAATCTATGAAGATATGTAAGAAAACAACATATTGGCTGAGGAGGAAAAAGAGTACAACACAAAGTCTCAGGAATGTAAATAGCAACTTATAAATTCAGTAATTATTGTACAAGGTGTCCCAAAGCACTACGACCATTTATCCTACCATTTTTGATTATCCCTAAGCCTCTGACCCAGTTCTGCACTCATGGCTTAATCATGTACTAAAAATATGTAAAATAGATCTGAGCATAGTTAGGACTATTGAGCAGTTGATGTCCAAATGGAAAATAAAAGTTGTTTTCTATTTCAAATGTGCCACCAACAAACTAATGTCAAGTGCAATTGTTATAAACCCTGACATTTTCCAGGGAGATAGCTTAAGCTCATTATGATTCTGTGTGGCCTTCAATCCATTATCATCTCTGCTCAGTAGAACTAAATATAGCTTCTAAGTGAAAGAGAGAGGCCGACCCAAATGTCTTATTAATTACATGATGTACTTGGATGACATTAAACTTAATGCTTGCACTGAATAACACAGCTAACAGTTTCTTCATCTTGTTCATTCTTTCCTCAATTATATAGAAATGTCGTTTGGACTCGAGTGTAAAATTCTTAACCTATGGAAAAGATAGATACTGAAAGTTTTGAGTTTGAATCTGGAGGTCACATTGAATTATTGGATGAAGGTGACACTCACAGATACCTTGGTCTCCTCTAGGCAAAACACATCCAGCATAAATAAGGAGAACACTGTGTCTGGATATGCTAAATCACTGGCATCCTGAAGCAAAAGCTGAATGGGAAAAACACATTTAAAGCAACTAACATCTAAGCCATTGAAGTTTTGACATACTTTCAAACTGTGTAGACTTTCAAATGGGTTTTGACATATTTCGAAAGTATCCTTAGAAAAATGCAATCAATATTAACAAAACACTTGCCCACTAGCCCAAGGTTCCTCTCAGAACAGAATAGCTGGATGAAACAGTGAAGAAAAGTGCTAGACTTGGAGTCAGGAAGGCCCGAGTTCCAGTATTCCCTCAAACTCTCTGACCCCTGGAAAGTCATTTCACCTCCTTCAGTCTCATTTTTCTCATCTGTAAAATGAGGATGACATAACAGTACCTTCCAGTACTGCAAGTATTAAATGAGCCAACAGAGGTGCAGCACTTTGTAAAGCTACATGTGATCCTACAAATATAAATGCTAATTAGGAGACATGATTTCAGACTTACTTGACAAAGAGGTAAAAAGACCCCACAGAAATAATATTATGACAAGCAAACAGAACTTTGCCAGCCAGTGATAGAGACTGCTAACAAGAATACATGTTGAATTTGAGTGTAACTGAAAGCAGTTTACCTCTGGATGAAATCTGTGAAATGGCTTTAATGCCAGAATGGAGTGAAATGGCCTCACAAACTCAACTGACACTTTGTTGGCAAAGAAGCATCAAACCTATGGCTGAGTTTTGTAGTTTTGTTTTTGGAAATGGAGAGGCTCATGGTGGCAATTCAGAACAGGGTCATTGGCACCAGAAGTTACAGAAGAGTTATCCTGAAGGAGCCTAGACTGAGAGATCGACATAGGTTATGCAAAGAAACCATAGAAGGTGCAAAAATATTACAGGAAGGCTGCAAAAATTACCACCTGCTGATTGCCTAGCAGGATATGAAATAGTATCTAGAATTCTGCATCAGAAGATTTCATCCTTTCATGGACTAACAGATGACAAATTTCATATTTCACCTACAGGCCTCAAAATGTCCTGAAGAACTAAATCAGCAAACTGTCCTAAAACCAGAGCATTGCCATGGATCAAGCAATCCTTGTGGCTGAAGATCACCAGAGTGCAATGTTCATTGATAAGATTTATGAACCATTACCAAATACTTCGGATCTCTATGTTGCATGGAACAGAGGGATTTCCAATGCAGAGAGCTCAGAGAGGTCAAATCATGTAGAAACAGGACATGATTCCTATCTTTCCATTTGTTACTGGAGTTGTACTGAGGGTTCCTTTTAGGATGCCTATGGAAGATAAACTTACAGCCTTTAAACTTTTATTTAATTATGAAAACAGTCATCTTATCCACCCATGAAAGCATCTGCAGAAGATTAACTATAAAAAGGATGAAAGCAATTTGTCCCAGGATTGTTTCTTTCTTAACTCCATCAAGTAATATGAGAAATTTTTCTACAATAGTAATAAAAAAGCCCCACAGAGCTCATTATCCCAACACAGTTCCCTCATCAGAAAGGTGGGAGAGAATTGATAGATATTCTCTGGGCACATGATGAACAGCTTAGAAATTTATAGAAATACTTCTGGAATAAATAGAACTCATTTCACAGAGTAATACTAAAGGCTGATAACAGGTACATAATATGCAGTTTGTTGAATGTAACTGCAGGTGATTTATTTCTGGATGGAGCGTGTAGAACAGCTAAGATCTAAGCATGGAATCTTGGGCCTGCATGGTCCACATGCACATGAACTCAACCAGCAACATGTCAATAAGGAAGGAATGAATAAATGAATAAGTCAAGCAGGTTTGTTTAGAGAAATGAAAGAGGATGATGATAGTAATTCAGGGTCAGGTCACTGCTGCCAAAAATTACAGAAAGACTATCTTCAAGGAACATAGGCTTATTGATTAATGCAAATTACTCCATCTATGGTATCTGCTCAAGACTTATGTACCAATTGACCAACTCAATGGGCTACATATTTGTGGCCACATCATAATTTGGGATTTGGCATTCTTTATGCATTGAGTTGTTCCCATGTAAATAGCTAGGCCAATCTTTTGTGAATGGTCATGAATCTCATTGGAGAAAGGTTGGGGTTTTTTTGGCCTTGTTTCAGTCCATACTTCATGATCTGCAGAAACCCCAGTAACTAGGAAGTACCCTGTTGACCTGATGTTGGATGTTTTCCGTGATGGCAGGGACTACCTTTGGCACACATATGTCTCAGTGTTAGAGTTAGCTTTTTCTTAAATTCTGTGATTCTTGGACATTCTTTTCATTGCAAGTCCATTCTCTGTTAAATGGTTTTCTTCCTTTACTGTTTCTCCTCTTCAGGGCTTTTCAGAGCCACTTTCCAGGAGAGGATGTTGAAAATTGTAAGTTCCATTAGGAAACAGAAATAGCAAATAATGTATGATCCTTTCATTTTTGCTATTTGTTATAACTTTCGCAAGAATCTGCAGTGTTTCAGAAATTTCCCTTTTTCTCATCTTTTCTTAAAGCTAAAAAATGAAGTATAAAATAAATGAATTTTGTAATAAGCAACAGAAACCTAAATACTGTACAAAATATAGCCTATATCCATTCTTTCATATGTGACATTGATAATGAAATGGTGATTATTAATCCTCTCAGAGTTTTCCAATATAGTTATCTTCTTTTTGAGGGGAGAAGGCAGGGCTGTTGGGGTTAAGTCACTTGCCCAAGGTCACACAGCTAGTAAGTGTGTCAAGTGTCTGAGGCCGGATTTGAACTCAGGTCCTCCTGACTCCAGAGCCAGTGTTCTACTCACTGTGCCACCTAGCTGCCCCCCAATATAGTTATCTTATTGCCTTACATATGCCAAATTAGGATCTGATGCAGAAGCAACAAATTAGAGCTATTTGTATGGTAAATCCAGTTAAGCAGCAGTACTTCTGCCTTAACCCTTTTCTGAAATATATATATATATCCATATACAGGCACACATATATGCATGCATATGTATATGTGTATATGTGGAGAGAGGGAGGACAGGAAAAGAGAGAGAGGGAGACACAGGGAAAAGGGAGAAGGGTGACCCATCTACTCCTTCAGAGATCCAGAGGCTACTCTGTAGATAACCCATTTCCCTTTTTCACAGTGTTCCACATTTCTATGCCCTTTGTCAGGTTTAAGTATTATATTTAAATTCACTACACACACCTGTCTTTAGGACTCACATCTGGATGACATTGCAAGAGCATATTGCTGAAAGCAAACAGGCTAGCAGTTTGGTCGATAACAGTGGAGTCTGTGACAATACTCTAGGCCTGAATAAAATTCCATTAGAAGAGGGGGGGGGAGGAGGGCGAGAATGGGGACCTAGGATAGAAGAAATGGCTCATGCTGCAGTCCATTTAATGGAGGGTTCCCCAGAGAATTAAGTCGGGATTATTCCTGTTAAAATCTGGTGCAGAAGATGTGGCTTAGCTGAATATTGTCTCTATAACAGATGCTCAGTTTCTAATGAATAAGATTCTAATGATACCTTAATGATCTCTACACAGAACACAGTAATAAAGTCTACATATCTTTGAATGGTCACCTTTGTGGCTACAGGATGGGTAGGATTTTAGATGACCCATCTCTTCTTGTTAATCCCAGGGGCTCCATTGTGAAAAATGAAACTTGTTTATGGTAGAGAATCAAATTGCTGTAAAAGGTTATTTCACTAGATAGTAGCAAAAATCATAATAAAATAATTTAATAAAAACGGAAGCTTGAGTATACTTAATGGAACATGATTAGATTTAATTTCCTGACTATTTCAATCATTAAAGCTGCATTATCTTTTCTGAGGCCTCATTTGGGCTCTCTGCCACAGAGCTGTTCATAACCACTTTCCAGTAGAGCATATTGAAAGTTGTAAGTTCCATTAGGAAACAAAAATAGGTGACAATATGCTCCCCTTTCATTTTTACTATTTGTTACAACTGATTCATACCCAGTGTTTCAGAAATTTCCTTTTTCTCCTCACCTTCTTAGAGCTGTAAATGCTACCAAGTATAAGCAACCACAAAAGTTTGGTTCTAAAGATGAAAATGAAATGAACCTTCATGGCAGCCTGAGGCTAGGAGGAGCTTTAAGAGGCCAGCTAGTCCAGCCCCCGCCTTGAGACGCAACCAAGCCTAATTCTGTCCAATACCCAAAGAACTTCAGAACAGATTCCCACCACAGAGTTTTATCTTTATCCCAGGGAAGGGGCTCTGGCCTTTTCTCTTAAGCAGCTCTAGCCAGGTTGATTGGGGTCCAACTTGTGGCTAAGGATGAGCCCTGCAAAGATCTCAGAGAATAAAAATGGGTATTATTTCTGTGGTTTTTCCTATTGGAACTGACCAAATAATGCCAAGAAAAAACAAGTTAGTCTGTGGTGAGGAACCTGTGCCTTGAAGCCATGTTCCTCATCCCTGAGTTAGCTAAAGTCAAGAATAGAGACCAAGATCCAAGGAAAGAGGAGGCAAGGAAGTGCAGTGAAGCATCAGAGGAAGGTCATCATCCCTGAGCAGAGTCCCTGGGGCCTCCTGGGCCAGCTGGTAAACCCTGTTCATTTAACCAACTTAATTTCTACCCTGAATCCTGCCAAGAAAACCAACAAACATCAATTCAAAAGGTGACCTATTTTGTTCTCTTCTTAACTCCATTGAAATCAAGAGAAAGGTAGTAGTTGGACCATAGTAGGCACTTAATTACCGTTTGTTGATTGCATTTAAGACAGGTTTTGAAATGGAGGTCCATGAAAATTTGAAGGCAAAAGGACAGCAGAGGATGGATAGTGTCATGAAAACAATTAACTTGATCTTAGAGAGACATCAGGAGATAGTAGAGGACAAAGGGGCCTGGCATGTTGTGGTCTGTGGGGTCATGAAGAGTCAGACATCACTGAATGAACAAAAGGAAATTGGATGGGAAAAATTTATTTTCACTTTTAGTTTTCTCTGTGTTTTATTTAATACATATAAAACCATTGTTCCAAGAAGGGATATATACACAGGCTTCACTAGACCAGCATAGGGTCCATGACACAAGACCCCTTTAGAATCTCTGTTTTAAGCAATTATTTTAAAACTGAGATTCAGTAAGGATTCCAAACCCTTTAGGGTGTCATCCAGCACCCTCTGCAATCTGGCACCAACTTCCTCCATCTTCTCCTACTGTCTCTCAACACAAACTCTCCATTCTAGTTGTCTTCTTAGGATACTTTTGCTCATGCTTTTCTCTCTTTTCCCATGCATTCCTCTCCTGGGACTGTCATGTTCAAATATTGTCCTCCTGCTCAAATCCTACTTTCCCTAACGAAGTCATTCCCTGGTTCCCAACAGTCACCAAATCTGTGATACATGGAAGTCAGTAGAGCTTTCAACAAGTGGCAAATACCCATGTGTAATTTCAGACCAAATGTTGGCTGGATGGACCAGAGGGGCAATTGTATGCATGAAGTGGTTATGCTATCCATTCCATATAAGACAGCACAAATACATCAGTCATAACACCAGGGAATAACCCAATAGGGGATTGGAATCATTCCAATAGAGATTAGTGCAAATTGGAGGCCACTTGAACTCGTCTTGGCTCTGGGAGATGCCACGATCCTACCAGGCCGCCTTGATTTGGGGACACTGTGGCAGTGCTACTCCACATGATTCCTAATTCCTTTTTCTGCTTCTCCTATATCCTGTAGCTTGCCTCCCTATCCATGTTTAGTTCTAGAGCAGCAATCCCATCTTTTATACTTTAAATTTCAGGAAAAAAAACCACCCCACATATTAAACATGTTGTCAAATCTTGTTAGTTCTAACTCTATGACTTTGGCACCCCTCTGTTCAGGGCCTCATCGTATCTTGCCTGGACCATTACAATGGCTTCCTGTTTCTTCTTCCTAATTCAAGACTCAATCTAATCCATGCCTTAAAGATTTTCCTAAAGTGCCTTCTGATGATGTCACCCCCTTACTTAAATTCCAGTACTTCTCTATTACCTGTGATCATAACACTGTGAGCGAGTTGTGAACCTGTGAACATAAACTCCTCCATTTAACATTTAAAGCTCTTTCATCTTACTTTTCCAACCCTTTCACAAATTACTCTTTTCCAAACACTTTATCGTCTAGCCCAACTGAACTTCCTCATGTTGTCCTTATAGGTGGCCCCAACTACATTCTTTGTCCCATTATGCTGACTCTCCCTTGGCTCTGGTTCACTTCCTCCCCCATGCCTTTAGAACCCTCAGCTTTCTTCAAGATTCAGCTCACGTGCCTCCTTCTGCACAAGGCCTTCCCTTATTGCCCAGATTCTAGTCGTCCCACCTCCACCAAAGTTACCCTGCACCTTCTCTGTATTTAATTGTGTGACAGATGTGTGCACATTGTCTCCCCATTAGACTATATGTCCCCTGAGGTCAAGGCTGTTTGACATTTGTTATTGTATCCCCAGAACCCAATACAGTGCCTGGCACATAGTGGTAACTTAATAAACGAGCACTCCCAACCAGTTAATGTCTTTACTTGGTGGTGCCACTGCTTTATGGTAAGACGTACAGACTTTGTAACTGTATGACCTTGGCTAAATAACTTGGACTCTTTTGGTCTGTTCTTTCAACTAAAAAATTAGGATGATAGCACCTACCTCACTGGATGGTTGTGAAGACAAAATGAAAAAAATATACATAAGGCACTTTGTAAACCTTAAATGCTGGCTGTTATTATTGGGATTATGCTAATATCAGCTGCAGATAGAAATCCATCACTGAAGAATGGGAAAGCTATGAGTGGTAAAGGGAAATCCATTAGCTGACAGGGGAGGAGCTATATTGAAGAGATAACCTTGGCTAGTCACTTAGAAAAGGGTAGAGTTGAAATGCATGGGTCTTGCCGTATTGATGCACCAGTGAAGAACCTGCAAGAGGAGCTTGAGAGTGGTACTGTAGATTGCACCTGGAGAACCAGCCAGAGATGGCCTTTTATTCCTCAAAAACTAGATGGGAGAAAGAAAGTGAGATAGAGACAAAGAGATTGAAAGGGAGGGTCCATAGTGAAAGTGAGTACAAGCACAATACAGAGCTCCAGAGGGCAATGTTGTAGGTGGGCTCTAGTAGCAAGGTGCAATTGAGAAGAGAAACCTGACGTGGCTTGAGAACTACTTTTGTAGTTACACTGAGCACGTGTAAATTACCAACTTCTGTATTGTTTGCACCCTTTGGTTCCTCCCATTGTAATAAAACATCATGAACCCTAATTAGGGTTTCTGTGCTGCTGCTGCTGCTCCCTTGAGGAAGGTGCTGAGTAGCAAGGAAGTCAAGATGCTTTCCCAAGGAAGGCATTTACAGAGAGGACAACCCACTTCACTTTTTGAGGTGGTAACAGCAAAAAAGACCAACATAGATGTAGGGAATCTTTCCTTTCAATTTGGTCATGCCTATTAGCAGCTTAATAATTCAATGGGAATTTTAGGAAAGGGTTTGCATTTGAGACCTAATATAAAATTTCTGTCCATTATCTGGATGAATTTATAATCCATGATCTATAGTTTTTTTATATTGGAAATTCCACTTTCATCAGTTACAGCATTTATAGCAACACAGACAATTTGATTCTGTTTCCAACGCATTATAAATGTAATATACTTGGGGATTTGGACAAATTCAATTTGATATTCACTCATTAATTATCTACTATGGGCAGAGCATTATGTTTGGCCCTGGGGAAGGAAAGGAGATTCAAAGAAAAATGATACATTGTACCTGTTCTCGAGGAGTTTCTAGTCTAGGAAGAGAGATATAACAGATGCAATACCAGTTCGTTTCTGATTGTGGGATCGGAGAAGACTTCCTGGAGAAAGTGGCATTTGAGCTGAATCTTGAAAGTTGGGTAAGATTTTAGCAGGCAAAGGAGAGGCAGGCAAAGATATATTAGATCAGTGGTAGGGGAAGGAAATTCCCCTAGAGCTCTAGCCATATTTCAAGTTGGACAGCTAGACTTGGGAGGTAACCAGGGTCCTGAGAAAGGAAAAACACTCTTACTAGGGATAATCTTTGTCAGTGATAGCAGAATCATGGAGGAATTTTCCTGAGCTGCCTAGATATGAAGAAGGGTTTCCAATTTTGGGATGCACACTGAGAGTAACCCAGAGCAGTTGAAGGCTCGGCAGCATTTCTCAGGCCATAGAATGTCAGCAGTCATTGAGGACAGATACGGTTCTAAGCTGACCACCCTCCTTTTTCTGTCCTCTCTTAAAGTCTACACTTTCTGAAATGGCTTTTTAAACATTTTCTTCAGGCAGAAAATGATATTGTTCACTAGAGTTGTTCCCGCAGGCTTTCAGGCCAAGTTCAATCCGTCATCATCAATTAATATTTATTGAGGACTCGCTCTGCATGCTGATGTTACTAGCTGCTTTGCAGAATAAACAATTTGATATTTTGTGTTTCAGAGAACAGGATTGACTATCTCCTTGGCTAGGGTGAAGGTGAATAACAGCCTGGGTGGAAGATTCTTTGACTTTTTATTTTAAATGAAAGAATATCTTCCTTTGGAGACCTCATCTATTGTCTTTCATGTCTGAATTTTATTACTTTGCTAGCTTAGACCTTAAACCCTTAGGGCAGAGATTCTCATTCTCTAAAAGTATGGGAAGTTACTAAATGTCTTCCACATGTGCCTTAATAAATCCAGGTACTTTTGGCTCATTAAACACAATACTAAACTATAATCATACTACTGTATATGGATTTTATTTTATGTCTAACATCAAGAAAGCAATTGAGCCCATTTTGGTGCTGAAATAAAATCTGATATTTTTAGAGCCATTATCTAAGATATGTGTGTACAGATTAAAGAGAATTGCAAAAATCACAAAATTTCAGAGTCGGAAGGAGCCCATAGTCCATCTAACTCTAAACTGTACCTGAAAAAAGATCCCCTGTCCAACATACTGGAGAGTGTTTTCCTACTTCTCACATGCTTCTCCAGCCAGACTGGCTTCCTTGTCGATCTCAAGTTCCTGTCTTTGCAGAGTAATCTCCTGTGTGTGGAAATAGGCTCCTCCCTTACCTTCTGTCTGTGCATCCCAAGAGCTGAGCATAGTGCCTTGCATACAGTCAGTGTTTAATAAATGCTTGTTGACTGAACTGACTCACTAACTGACTTACTCCTGTAGAATACCAAGCTTCCTTTCAGGGCTTAGCTAGTGTGCCACCTCCTATGGGAAGCTTTTATTGGTGTGAGTGTTCACCAGCTCTTCGTAATATCGTGTATGCACGTCTCTGTTTACGTGTTGTCTCCCCCAAGACAATGCAGGCTTCTTAGGGGGTTCCAAATTGTTGCTCTATTCACTCTGCCTTCCAGCTCCCTTAGGAAGACCTGGGTTCAAATTCTGCCTCAGGCACACACCTTGGGTCCTTGGACACGTCTTTTAACTGTCGTATCCTCAGCTTCCTCATCTGTAAAATAAGGCAGTTGAACTCTATGGCTCTCGAGATCATTTCCAGCTCAAAACATAAGTGCCAGAATGATTACTCTTCATTTTTGTCACTTAACATAGTCCTTTGCGCAGGGTCCAGACCAATGATTTCATCAATATAGTTTGGAAGCCCTTTCCCATGACACTCCTTGGTGTCCATGTGTTTGAGGCGCCAAGAGATTAAGTAATCTGCCAGTCACACACCCAGCACTTGTTCAAGACCAGGTCTTTCCAAATACAAGGTCAGCCCTGTATCCACTTTATTTCAGTGTCTCTTGCCTTGCACACAAGCATCTAATAAATTAGCTCGAATCTGATTGGTCATTGAGATTTTGCTTGAAGACCTTAAGTGGGAGAAGCTTTCCACCATCTGAGATATCTCATCATACCTTTGGAACAATTAGGAAGGTTTTTTGGTTTTGTTTTGTTTTTTAACATCAAACACATATTTGTCTCTTTTGTTTCCGCTCATTGCTCCTCCTTTTATCCTTTATGGCTGAGCAGAACACAACTTATCCCTCCTTTACGTGGAAACCTTCGCTATATTTGAAGACAGCTATTATGTTTTCCCTACGTCTATTCTTTTCTAGCCTGACTTCCTTCAAATGATTTTTATGTCATGATTTCTAGGCCCTTCACCATCAGGATTGCTCTCCCTGCCCCCAGCCTCACCTCCAGTGTTCTCTGGCTTATCAGTTTTTTTCCCTAAAATGCAATCTGCAATAATGTTGAACACATTGTCAAATGTGGGCACTTTATTGGATACATTCGTTTATTGATTATTTCTTTATTCCAAGGCAGTGTTCAGTCCAGGGGAAGGGAGAAGGTTTTCTTTTTCCCCTCTAGAAAAGAAGCAATTTTAAAGCAGAAGGCATCAATTAAACTATTTTAGAAATAAAATAGAAAGTGATGCCCAGAACTGGACACAGTACTCTAGATGAGGTCTAAGTCAGAGAATTATATTTGGAAACTACATTTCTCTTAATGTAGTCTAAGATTCCATTAGCTTCTTTAGCTGCCACATCACAGCATTGGTTCATATAAAACTTTCAGTCCACCAAAACTCCTGGATCTTTTTTCAGTCAAACCAGTGTATGCAATTTTTTCTTTAAAAAAAAAACAACCTTGAATGTAATTGGAAGGAACTCACCCATAAAATGGAAGAGGATAGCCAAATAGATTAGAAAGCAGAATCCAACAATATGCTGTTTGGTAGGGTAAGGGGGAGAAATAAGCACTTATATAGCACCTGCTATGTGGCAGACACAGTGCTAAGTGCTCTTCATGTATATTATTTCATTTGATCTTCACAACAACCTTGTGAGGTAGGTATTATTACCCATTTTGCAGTTGAGGAAACTGAGCCAAACAGAGGTTAAGTAAATTCACCAGAGTCACACAGGTAGTAAGTGTTTGCGGCTGGATTTGAACACAGGTCTTTCTGACTGCAGGCCTAGCTCTATATTCATTGTGCCAACAATTACCTCTGACTTTATAAGAAACTCACTTAAAATCTAAAGACTCCTAAGAGCAAAATCTGTTATGGCTTAAGTTCTTAATAAAATTGGAGTATCAATCATGATCTTAGATGAGGCAACATCAAAAAGAGTTATTATTATCCTGTTATATTTAATTTTCTATAAACTGTGGTGCAGGTGGATAAAATTACTCCTTTATGTTGTTGAATAAAAGTATTGGTACATAAGCTCATCTTCTATAGACTCACTGAAAGTGCATTTGAGACAAGTCCAGGAGCAGAAAGGATAACAGAGATGGCGTGTACTTCATCGTATTCCCACATAATTTTGCTTTCTTCCACTGTGTCTCTAAATTTAGAAAAAAAATTCTATATAGTTTGGACATCAAAATTATTCAATATGATGACATCTGTTAAAACATTCCCAATTTTTATGTATCAATATTATGTCTGAGCAGTTTTGAGCAATAATTTTAGCTTCATTAGCTCTCTCGTTCCAGTATAGTTTATTAGATAAATTCTAAGAATACCTTAGAGTCAATATTTTTATTTCAGGGACTTGTTGTCTGATAGTTGTCTGATAGTTGATGAAGGAAGGCATACATCTGCTGTATACATCTGCCCGTTTGATCGTGTTTTTGTGATTATCGCT
The DNA here is from genome assembly GCF_011100635.1 of Trichosurus vulpecula. Taxonomy (NCBI): domain Eukaryota; kingdom Metazoa; phylum Chordata; class Mammalia; order Diprotodontia; family Phalangeridae; genus Trichosurus; species Trichosurus vulpecula. The sequence continues at coordinate 45,180,781 of NC_050577.1, read as the reverse complement.
GTACTTGTTAGTATCGTTACTTTGCTGTTGCAGGGGTACTATACTCTAGTTTGCTCCAGAGTATCTGATGTGGTGACTTGCTTATAAGGTTTTAAGGCTTATGAGGATTTGGAGGCTATCTATTCTAGACAGTGCCTTTTTTCATTGTTATGTCCATTCAGAAGCGACCCTCTTGCTAATGATCCTCAAGTTCCACATGCAAGAAGCAACAGGGCTTTTTCTAAAGAGAACTTTTTTTAGGAGGAGATTCTCTGAACTTGAGGGGTGAGGTGTTAGTTCAAATAATGTAGTCCTTGATTCTAATGTATTTCCTTTGTAGCTGACTGCACTTTTGACTTAAAGTGATTTCATCAGCAAACATATGGTTGAGAATTTGATTACATGGTCAAATGGAGCGTGGGAATCATAAGATCAGTCTCCAGACCGCTACACCGCCCCCCACCCCCCCAAGCAGAGTCACCTTAATGTGCCATTACACATCATGGACCAAGATTCTCATGCAGTCCTTTGCATATTGTCTCATGGATCTTCTTGAACACCAAAAGCTCCAGGGAAGGCCTTCGACGTGAAGTTGATGTACCTAGGTGGTCCCATTTATCCACTGGTCAGTGGGCTGGGGGTAGCAGGCCAAGAGAGAAAGCCCAGCTGAGTTCATGCTTCTCCTTTCACTGGCGCTAACACCAATGGCAAAAACAGAACAGTGATAGAAAGGGCTGCACCCGCCCTTCGTCTTCATCTCTGTTGTGAGAAGGCATGGTCCTGCCGATCACTTAGATGAGTGGCCACAGGCAAATCCCTTAGTATCTTTGGGCTTCAGTTTATATGGTGGTGACATGAGGATAAGAGTCTTTTCCCTGGCTGCCTCATAGGGTTCTTGTGAGGAAGTGACTTGTACACTTTAAACTGCAACATAAATGTAAATACAGTGATAATTGCTGTTGGATGTAAATACCACATACTGAGGGACAAGAGGTCTTGTCTTTATGTACACTTTCCCTGGCCGTGGAAGATGTAATGGCATACTGTGGAGAGGTTGGGGATTCAGTAAGTGCTGGCTGACTGATTTTTAATTTCACTAAAATTAGATTCATTTTTTTAAAAGCCTGATTTGACCCTGGTATAAAAAAAACAAAACAGAACAAAAGGCAGCTAGGTGGGGCAGTGAATAGAGCATTGGCGCCGGAGTCAGTAGGACCTGAGTTAAAATCCAGCCTCGGACACTTAACACTTACCAATTGTGTGACCTTGGGCAAGTCATTTAACCCCAATTGCCCTGCCTTCCCCCCTCCCCCCAAAAAAACCCTAACATGCATTTCAATAGCAATAGGCTCAACTAATTACTAACAAATCCTCTTACCCAACAGGCTAAATTTCCAGTATATTTCTCCAAGATTACCATCTTTGCTGTTGTCTAGCAGAAAAGGGAATTCGTGAATATTGTAATTTTAACTGGTTAAACCAAGCTAGATTCCAAGAAAAGCAAACTAAATGATCCTCATTTATGGAAATTTGGAATTGGAGGTGCATGCAGTCTTACATAAAATACATTTTATAGTGCAGTAAATTTTAGGATGAGTTATAAAGATCAAGGCTACCTTGTGCCATTGATTTTTAAATATACCACATGCATCCTTCCAGTTACACAATTGCCTAGACTGTTACATGATCAGAATCATTTATAGGGAAAAGAATGTTTGCTTTTAAAAACTTAAGCTGTGATTGACTTGTCCTTAGAAATCTGCCAGTGAGCTCAGCCATAGCACCATAGTGTCTTCAGAAGCCTCCCCCCGCACTAGAAACAGGCTGATCAATTCCCATTAGATTCAGAAGGATTTGGATCTGAGGGCTCAGTGGGCAGTCTGCTGAGGTTTTTCCTATTTTCCCAGGAGCAGCGCTCACTTGGCCACTTGACATTCAGAGGGAAGAGCAGACCTAACTAGGAAAGACTAAGTTTAGAGGAGGCTAACTGTAACTCTAACTAGAGGAGACTTTGAGTTTAAACAGAAATATAGCTGTAGGGAACAGGATGTCCCAGCATCCCAGTGCTCGAGGTAAAAGGAACTCAGTATAATTTTTTAAAGGTAGTAGGCTTCACTTTCAAATTTGTTCTTTTCATTCATTTATAATGAGCTGAATCCTAATTGGAAATCTTTCCATTTAATTAATTATTAAAAATAACTATTTAGTATGTGTGGTCTGTATTCCTTTGTAAAATTCAGTAAAGGAAACATTCCTTTGCTTTCAGTGAGATTTTTAAATAAGAAACCAAGATAGTGGAGGGTGGTTGACATTTGAACCTGGTATTTGAATAGGAGGAAGAACTTGAAGGATTTTAGAGGTCATTTTGTCTACTTCCTAAATTTTGCAGATAAGGGAACTGAGGCACAAGGAAGAGAAGTCGCTAGCCTGAGGTCACGCATGGATTGGAGGCCAGCTCCTCTGCCTTCAAGTTAGCGCAGTTTTTTAACTCTCTTAATAATAGGATGGGCTGATCATTTTATAGCAACAACATTGACTCATTTGAACATCACAACAACCTTGCAGATATAATTATTCACATTTTTACAGATGACAGACCTGAAGGACAGAGGGAGTAAGTGACTTGGCCCAAAGTCTTAGGGCTAGTCAAGGTCAGATGTGACATAAGGTAGTAAGTTTCATTCCCAAGCAAAACGAATCCAGTGAAGCCAATGATAAAATCCAAACACTGACAATAAATTGAAGGAAAATGGGATTCTACTTCTATTGTGTCTGTTAAATCTCTGTTTTACATATGGCTACCTGGCAGGATATGGTACCAGACACTGAAGTCCTTTGTCAAACTAAACTGCCAAGCATCCAAACTCAGCTTCAGAGAACGCAACTCCGATGGGCTGGCCGTGTGGTTTGAGTATAAAAACATATGCTTGCCAAAAAAGACTATTTTATGGAGAACTCACACAGGGCAGGTGTTCACATGGTAGTCAGGAGAAGCGATACAAGGACACTCTCAAGGTCTCTCTTAAGAATTTTGGAATTGATTGGGAGACATGGGAGATACTGGCACAGGACCACTCAGCATGGCGTGCTCACATCAGAGAAGGTGCTGTGCTCTGTGAGTAAAGCAGAATTGAAACAGCTCAAAGGAAATGCAGGATGCACAAATTTAGAGAATCCACTCCAAATATTCACACAGACTGTTTGTGCCTGACCTGTGGTAGAACATTCTGAGTTCATATTGGTCTGATCAGCCACAGTCAGACTCACTGTAACTTTAAAATAGTGATGTCATTTTGGTCCTCTTCAAGAATGAAGGACAATGACTAGTATGACTATTTAAATGCATTGCTACCGACTGTTTAGTTCTTTGTGCTGCCTTTTTAACCTCTCTCAAATAAAATACTTGCTGAAAAATTGAAACCTATCAGCAGATTAAATATAAAGAGGCTCTCCATGTCAGTTTATTAATAATAATGATAACATGTCTATCAGTCGTATAATGTTTTTACATTTCCAAAGTGACCATATGTGTAATGTCATTTGATTCTCCCAACAATTCTTTTCAAGGCAGATAGGTGCAAATTCTATTAACCTCTTTTGACAAATGATAAAACTGAAGTATAGAAAATGTGACTTGGCTAAGGTCTGATGGCTAGTTGGGACAGATTTGGGATTTGAACCCAGGTCTTCTGACTAGATAACCTCTAAGATCCCTCTTAATTCTTTAGATTCTGCTAAACTAGGGATTCTGTGATTCTGCCCGATGTTCTTTTTGCTAAACTGTAATGCCCTTTATATTCACGGAGACAATTCAGATGAAAAGTGGAGATCCATTCATACTCTTGTCAGTACAGTGGTAAATTTGGGGCTTGGTGTAGTTTTTCCATGGCTTCCTTAGGGCCAGTAATGGGAATAAACTGGTTTTGTATACTCCCATAGCAAGGAAATGGGCACATCCATGGCTGCAGTTATTAGCAGTGACCCATTTTGGTTAATAGTTGGGATAGTCCCTGCTTGAACCAAATGTGGAAGACAGCGAATCGTGCTTCAGTCTTTCCAGGCACTCTGCTGAGACATAAGACGTGGGTGGCATTATCAATAGTGGCTTTGTGAGATGTGGATTCTTAGTCTTCTCTCCCCAGAAAGGAGTGTCAGGGCCTACCTGCACCACTTTTAATATGTTTAAATATTGACAAGCAGTAAAAAATGTGAAGAATTCTATTCTAAATGCTTTTTGCAGAAATGAACCCCAGAGCGGAAGTTGCAAAGATAGACTTTGGGTGAATGTGAAGAAAATATTCTTAATTAGGATTCTCCAACAGTGAAATAGGCAGCCCATAGCTGGGGCTTCAGGGGAGGCCATTGTTCCAGAGATGATCGTTGTGCAGGGAGGACTTGGGCTAAAGAGTCTCTGAGATCCCTGATAACTCTGGCATTCCTGTGTCATTCTATAGAAATGAAAACTTTCAGCAAATTCTGCTTTTAACAGAAATCTATTTTGTGGACATTCTTCAAGGGATAAGAGTTTTATTGGGGGAAATAATTGATGTGAATTTTTGAGTCCAACTTACCTTATATATTCTACATCTCAAGTAAAGGAGAGGTTTATAATAACTGCAAAAAAACAGTAAGTATGTACATATACTCATAAATATCATAGACCCTCAATTTTGATTTTTTCCTAGTGTACTTCTTTTGCAGATGGAAGCTAAAGGGAGCATGCACTGTGAGTCATTCTGAATGATGAGGGCAGTGACTATTTCAAAGGTTATACTAGCATTAAAATGCAAATGGCACTATTGGTTTCTGCTAGCACAAATGGAACCTTAGTGACTTATATGTCCAAGGCTGGACAGGTGGATAGGACCTCTAACTCTGGAGCTAGTGTTTTTTCCACTACACTACACTGTTTCTATAAATTTGGGGAGTAAAGAGATAGCTTATCCTGGTACGTCAGTAGGTTGAGTGAATGGCTCAAATGGTACAATGCAATTTAAAATTAAAAATATACTTCTGTTAAGAAAATTTCCTCCCCATGGTGTCAGCTGAGCAGCAGGGCAATACTGTGCTGTTGGTCCTGGTACGAAAACTTCTATGTTTTACACTACGTGTCCTCAACTTTTTCCTGAGAGAGAGAGCTACTTTTGATGTTTTCAGTCTGATTGTCACTGGCAAGGGATACTGGGAGAGGAGCTGATGGAGACAAGGCTGCTGGTAGTGGTTCCCCCCCACCCCGACCTCTACCTCATGGGAATCTCTAAAGGTCATGTGATAGGGAGAGCTAAAGCTTGAATTCAGCAAACATTTATTGGGCTCCTTTTTGGTATAAGGCATTGTTCTAGTGGACTCATTATCCACTCTTGATATCCCCTTGACATCCACTCTATTGCCACATGCACACCTCTGCTCTCTACCTCTTGATTTGAAAATAGAAATTAAATCACTGCCACAGCTGTTGTGTTGTTTCTTGAAGGACTTGTCAGTTGATTTCCTGTGGCTTTACTCATCATCCTTATGACGTCTCAAACCACAGCCCCATCCTTCCTGGCCATAGCTCCCTTATGTATTATTTCCTCCTACTAGGGTGTAAGCTTCTCAAGGGCAGGGACTGTGTTACTTTTGCACACACACGTGTGTGTGTGTATATATATATATATATATATATATATATGTATATATACATATATACATATATATATATATATTTACCTAGTAAATGCTTAATGTAGTTATCCTTCCACCTCATGACTTTCAATTTTGATATATCATGGGTTGGCAGAAATTAACTTGGAATTTTTTGGGAGTTTTCTGGAAGCCACAGATGACACACAAAGGCCAGCAGATGATGCAGAAAAAGTTTAGAAACTCAGAAATGCATGGAATATATGTACAGTATTGCATAACATCAACATATTTTATCTTTTAATACCATAACAATTCAGACTTCTTCTCTGGTACGAAGGAGGGCCAAACAATTTTACCCCGATTTGCCCCTGCCCTTACCCCCTGTGATGTGGAAAGAATAACTGCAGATGCTTCTTACTCATTCAGTGTGGATCCATAAACAAGACATTAAAAACTAGTTGAGAATTTGAAATTCAGTTATTGACCGTGATAGAGATTTAGAAAGAGGAGGGATCTTAGAAGTTATCCTCTTATTTTACAGCTGAGAAAACAGAGTCCCAGAGAGGTGGGTTCTTGGCTCCCTTCCACTATCCTGCTCTTTCAGTATAAGTGAGAGAAAATAATTTGAAAATCTTCAGAATCCTCCTTGTTGCTCTTCTCATTCAGCAACTGTGTCGTGCTCCAAAGTAAGACCTGGGGATTTGACACAGGACTTTTAATAGAATTTGTAGATAAGTGGGCAGGACAATAGTTTCCTAGTTTGGTTGCGGATATTGAGTTATTTGAATATGAATGAGTGGAGGTATTTCCGTAGTTGTTGCTGTGATAGGCTTGTATGATTTTGAAATATATGTGGGAGCCTTCTTGTTTGATGAGAGCCTTCTAGGATGCCTTTTCTTTGCTGAATCCAATACTTTCTCTAAATCAATTAATAAATACAGTGGGGTCTTGTATTTTTTTCATCTTTTAATCGGTATAACTATAGATGTGATGTTTTATAGAAAACATCACTGAAAAGCTGCCTGTTGCCATCTCATGGTGTCAGCAAGGACACCCTCAGTACATGCATAGACTTAACCACTTTCATAAGACTTTAGAGAAATGAGAAACCATATATGTAGATCAGTAGTTTCTGATTCCTGTTCAATCATTTGAGCAAAACACCATCTAAGATATTTTTTCACTATCTTAAAATTTTCACCTTTTTGAATATTTGTGCCTTTAAATTAGATTTCATCTGTATGAATTTGGTGAGGTCCCATAACGCTTAATGAGCTACTGTCATTGTCACATCTTCACATGGTCCACTGGGTGCAGAAGATGGTAGAGATCAAATGTAGTGGTTCTGCTTTTTTTTCTGAATAGATCACTTCATTGTAAAAAAATGCCACCGTATATCTGTTATATTTCACATGTGTTTATTGATGTTCCATTTTCCTCTAGAAATACCCATCTGATTAACTGTCTTAGTTGTGTTTGGTACTAAACTATCTTTAGGTTTATCTTCTGAATTGCTTTTTTGCAATTTCATGATAGGTTTCCTGGCATTCTTGTCTACTACTTTGGGGACAAATTAGTATATAAGAGCTGGAGCCAGAAATTACTAGAAGGAGGAGACTGGCCTGGAATGCATTTGGAAAACATCAGTGCTTTCAGTGATTCCAAACTGCTCACTGATGCCAAAGCCCATCTTCTCCTGGTGAATCATGGAACGCAATGATCTCTGAAGAATTAAAATCCCAAATAGCGCAAAAAGTAATAGAAAGATGTATGGTGGGCAGAAGCAAGCTTTAGCATGTTCCTAGAAATAGCTCACACGTGAGAAGTGAACACTCGAAGACAATCGTGAGGATGCATATGACCAGAAAGTGAGGAGGGTGGATCACACAGAAACAATGTGTAAAAACTACCTCAATGGTATGTTTTTACCCCCAGGTTACAAAGGGTTAGTTTTTAGTGTGTTGGGCGCATCTCCTTTGGTAGATTTATGGATGAATATGGACAAGAATTTTAGGTGAGGAGGTATAGAGAGGCTGTGATCAGCATCAGTGGAGAGGTGTAGCAGTAAAGGAAGCATCCATACTGTAGAAATGATGGAACTGCCAGAGTGTGACTTTTCTTCTGCATTTACTGATACGGGCTTTGCAGGGAACTCATCCTTGAGTACCCTCAGGATGTAATTCTCCTCCAACATCTCCTGGAGTGATTTTAGAATAAAGGTAGTCAATGCCTATTACTTGTCCTTCACATTGTTCAGGCCTGAACAACATTTGTTGCTTCCTTATTCCATAGCACTCACTTATAGCACCGAGGTCTCAGCTGAGTATTTGTCCAGGGACTTGAGCAAATTCAGAGCTTTTTTTTTAAGACACACACACACACACACACACACACACACACACACACACACACACACACACAGTGAGCTATTCCTTTGTGGCTTAAGGCCGGTAAGAATATAAGTAAGGTCTCTAAACTTTCATAACAGACCGGCAACTTTTTAACTTGAACATGTGGTACCTTAAAGCATGTGGGTCTTTCTGCAATCAGCAGCACAGATTATTGGCACCTTGTCAATAAATTCAACCGTGAATTGATGACAGTACATTTGTCAGAGGCTTATGTGAGGAATCTAATACTTCAAAGAGCCAGAGTAATGGACCTTCTAACCCTTCATCCCTACGCATTCTCTAAATTCTCTATGTACTAAGTTAGATTATTATGTAATATTCTTAGACTACACTATCTCAGCTCCTCCACAGAAATGCATTTAATAAGTTTATTTAACATTGTGCCATCAGTACCAGATTGATGTTTCCATGTCTTTTATGAGGTCATAAACACAATCGACCCCTTCTTGAATTGCATACCAAAAGGGAAAAAAATCTGGAGTTGTATGTTTGTTGTTACTGTTAAATCAGGCAATTAGAACTATTTAGCACATTTCCCTTTTTATCTTGGCTCCCAGGAAACTCAGAGCTAAATTCAGTGCTCAATTACTGTAACTAACCCATTCCAGGTATCTAGTTATGGGTGTTTGTTTCTCTCTTCCCTTTAACTTTCTTTTGTTCTGTTTTTAATTGTTTTATTTTATATTACATTGAAATCATCTCATGTTCTTTTTGGGAGTCGAACATTAGTCACCTAACATTCATTTAAGTTCCTACTACATGCCAGGCACTGTACTAAACTCAAGAAATGCAAAGAAAGCCAAAGAATATTCTCTGCTCTCTAGGAACTCACAGTCTAATGGGGGAGACAACATGTAAACAACTTTGTACAAATAAGATAGATGCAGGATAAATTGGGGCCAGTCTTAGAGGAAACACACTAAAATTAAGGAAGAATAATCGTTCTTGCCAGCTAGATTCTGATTTTTTTCTCCTTGCTAAAAAAAAATACAAGTACTGTCAAGGGACCCTTTAAATATGGGAGCCCTGGGAAGAAATCCAAGTTGCCCCACCCTAGCTATTGCCCTGTTGACCCCTCTGTTATGAAGACAGTTTTCAGTCAGTCAAGTACCAAGACTTTGTTACACAAACACCCACTATGTGCCAGGCACTTTGCTAAGCATTTGGGGATACAAAAAGAGGCCAAAAAAAGGCCTTGCTCTCAAGGACCTCATAGTCTAATGAGGGAGACAAGATGCAAACAATGAAGTACAAACAAGACAGAGAGAGGGTAATTGGAAATAATCTTGGAGGAAAGGTGCTAACATTAAGGGAGGTCAGCAAAGACTTCTTGTAGAAGATAGGATCCTAGCTTGAAGGAAGCGAGGAGGCAGAGATGAGGAGAGAAAGAGGGAGACAGCTGGAAATACTCAGGTTAGGAAACGGAATGCCACATGCAAGGAACAGCAGAGGAGGCCAGTGTCGCTGGATTGCAGAGTGTGTGGAGAGTGCTAAGGTGTAAAAAAACTGAAAAAGTAGAAAGGGGCCAGTTTGGGAAAAGTTTTGAAAACCACAGAATTTTACGTTTGAGCCTGGAGGTAATAGGGAGCCACTGGAGTTTAGTGATTTTGGGGAGAGGGGTGATATGGTTCTACCTGCATTGTGGGAAAATCAGTTTGACAGTTGAGTGGAGAATTGATTGGAGTGGTCAAGTATAAATACAAAATAAATAATAATGATTATAAATGAGATCTCTTTTTATTGAGTCAGTGTTTATTGAGAGCCTACTGGGTACAGTGGAAATTTAGAAAGAATATTTTAGATATAATATATTCCCTAATGAAGACTATAATCTAATAGAGAAAACATTAATAAACCTGTGAAAAACATATAACAACAAAAATAGAATAACTTATTATAGGACTATATGATTGTCTTCGTAATTGTTGAAGGGTTTTTATAGTCTCTACTCATCTACTTCCACAAAGGCATATGTTACATAACATTGCCCTTATCAATGACATTGCATAATAGGATCATTGACATTATAAGTGAATCCTAGATCATTGTGAAACCTGCTGTTCTAGCATTCATTTGATGAGCTGAGGCCAAGCTTGAGCCTTAAGACCCATAATGCATGTTCAACTTTTCTGCTTTCATGGAACCATTTGATACCCTTCACTAGGGTATGCATGAACAAAGAGAAAAAGCAGGGGGCTTGAAGGGAGATGGTAAGAAAAAAAGTGGTTAGAACAAATGGCATTGAAGATAAATGGTTTATCCCATCTAGTTCAACTAAAACATCCAGGATTAACCTAAACCCACGCTAAGCATCATTCTTTAGACTTTCTAATCTAAGCAGGCAGAGTTGGGAAAAAAATACGAAATGACCATTACTGTTTTTCTTATTCCATTTTTAAGTATTGTAGAGCAGATCCAAGAATTTCATTGTGATTTTCGGCAGTTTTATGTCTCCCTAAATCTTACACATAAATTGTAAAATGACAAATCATGTAAGAGGCATGAATAAAAAATGGGATGTATCGAAAGCTGAAAAGAAATGTCTTTTCTTTTTCAGCCCTTTCATTGTCTTAGCATGTGTAGCAAGCCTCAGTTTATAAAGGCTAGCTTCAGTGTTCCTTACCCCATAAAGGAAATGGGTCAGGAAAAGGGAGAAAGAAGTTGTGTGTGCTAAAGAGGGTGAAATCATGGTAACTACTAATACATAAACTTCTGATAAGATAGAAAGGTGGCTATTTTAAAGCCTAAGCAAAATAGGTTAATCAGTAGTGAAAAATCTACATATTTGTTGTACATTGATTATAGGCATGCAATAAAAATGCTTCATGTGTGATCTTTGTATTAGGTTATATGAAATACAGAGCTGCTTCCTTTTGGGTTAATTTGTGTGTTCTTCGGCTATTATGTTATTTCCCTTAGAAGAGAAAGCAGAGGGCAGCTAGGTGGCACGGTGGGTAGAACACCGTCCCTGGAGTCAGTAGGACCTGAGTTCAAATCTGGTCTCAGACACTTGACACTTACTAACTATGTGACTCCGGACAAGTCATTAACCCCAATTGCCTTGCCAAAAAGAGGAAAAGAAATAGCCACTAGGTGGGGATTTTTTGTATGCAGGTCCTGACACTCAGCAAACATTGAGCAGTAGAGAAATTATATGTATTTTATCTAAATTAAAAGCAAGTGAATAATGTAAACATTTTAAAAATAATGACTGTCTGAGCATCTAAGGATAAGATGAGATTGCAAGCTCTTCAAGGGCAGGTACTATATGTAGCTTATGCTTTTTTATGTCAAGCAATGCAATCAGCATCCTGCTGGGTAAACAGCAGTGCTCAATAAATATTCAGTTGGTCTATTTAAGATGCTTTCAAGCTGCCAAGGAATTAGCTTGTTGAGATAGAATCACACCAAGGAAGAGCTTCTTCAGCCAATCAGATTGTAGCATTTGTCTCTTTTAAATATAGTTCTTGCTTGTGTATGTCAGTAATGAAAACGTCTTGCTTGTTCTCCCATCTTTGGGTTGGTCCAGTCATACAGCAGCACAGACAGGGTGTTTTCTGCCTAGATTAGCTTGTCTTTCAATGCCCAGGACAGACGCATGTGAGAAACAACTTCAGTCTCTGTGGACGGGGGGCTGGCCCCATTACTCTCAAGCTCTCTGGCTGGCTGATTCATGGTGGAGCACTGTTAGCCTTGGGCCTAAAGAGGAGCCAAGAGAAAATGGAGCTTCTTGCTGGAGTGCCAAATAATGTGGAAGGACAGGACTGGGGAGTTCAAGTGGCAATATTGTCTTGCCAAAAGGACACCAGTAAACAATCTAATGTGTGTTAGGAGATAGATGGAATTCTAAAGGAGAGTTCAGCATTCTGATAAGCATACTTGGTAGAAATTGTTCTTTATATACTGACTGGCACTGTACCACTAATAATAATTATAATGGTAATAATATGATTATAATAATGATGAAAATGGAAGTGAAAATGTTTTTCAAAGAGTGACACACTTGATTAAAAGATGGGAGTTAACTTTTCACTTCAAATCCAGCAAGACGTCCAGCTAGTCATGTAACCTTGTGGTTACAGAGAAGAGAGACCAGTGTTCGCTCTGGCCTCCTAAATATTTTCCCTAACTCCTTTCGTACAGCCAACACATCTTTGTTAAGTTGCTGTAACAAAGAGCCTATCAGTGGCCGTATCATCATCTGCCATGCAGGTGGCAAAATCTCCCCCCGCCCCAATTTGTATGTGACTGTGCTACCCTCCTCTCCACTCACCCCCGGCAATACCAGTTATACCCACTTAGGGGCCGCAAATCTGTCAGGAGGCCCATAGGGAAGGCCACATGCAGAGCTGTCTTGGCCATGCTTAGCTTTTTGTCTCAGCCTGGCATTTTGTCAATGTATAGAGTCCCTGGCATCTACAGCTGGAGACAAGCAGCTCTTCTGTAACTAAGAGTATCAGGAAGTCGTTTGAGGGCCTCATGCCAGAAGTGGGACTTGAATGACATCTTGACTTCAAAAGTAGCCCTCTCCCATGGTTACCCCTTCTGTCTCTAATAACTGGGTTCTCATGCCTCGGGATGGAGCCTTATGACCTTATACTCCAATCCTAATAACTGGATCTCTGTTTTCTTCTGCATTCTCAAGGCCCAACCTTGGCACTTTGCTCTACCCTCTAGTCTCATTTTTTAGTTCTGCTTTGTTCTCCCCAGTCTTTGTAAGTACTCCCTAAGCCTAAGCCTTCCGCCAGACTTCCATCTCCTTCTCCAGTCTTCTGCCACTTGCTGCTACCAGTCTCAAACCCTAGTCACAAACTCCTATGCCAACCTTCCGGCATACCCACCAGCTGTCTTCCTTTGGCTGTCTCCATCTCTTAGTCTTCCTGTGCAGACCTCTTCCAGGTTCCTTGTGCTAAACTCTCTTGACATTTCACCTGTCTTTTAAATTCCTTCTTGTTATGGAGGACTAAGAGGAAGTCTTCATCACATGAGAGTCTTTCCCAAATTTCTTGCCCTCCTGCTGGTGGATCTCTCTTGCTTTGGGGCATAGCTTCTTCTCCTGGCCAATATTGTTGGCCCTTGAGACCCAGTTCTGACAGGATGATGTGGGGCTGAGGCACAAAGATGATGTGTTACTATAAGTTTTGACTGATTTTCAAAAAGTTCCTTCAAGTCCAATCTCTGAGTTCATCAGTCTAGTTTGTACTTCTTAAAACCATTAACTCTTTCCTTGTGAGTCTGTCACCTCCCAGCCTCTTCTGGGTGCTCCACCCTTCCATCAAATGCCCTTCCTCAAATCTGTCCTTACTAATACAACTTATGTAGGTGGCCTTTAAGTAACGTGGCCTCTTTCCTCTCCCTCCTCCACTCTTCCTTATGCATCAGTAATATCACCTATTCCTCTGTATTGATCTAAAGTAAAGAGCTTCCCATTTGTGTCTCCTCCCAACCCCATTAAATAAGGGTAGATGATCAATCATACCCAAGATTTCTGTTTGCAGCTATTATTTGGGGAGGGGGGGCTTGTGTACTCTGTGAAGTTGTCTGTGTGGGTACTCCCCCAGTAGTGCTAATCATAACCATCCATAGGTGTTTCCCAGAAATTACTAGTTATTTCAAAGGGAACCCTACATACAAAAGGGTGTGTGGAGTAAAAAAACCCACAAATTTGCCCTAAAAGTAGCACTAAATAGAACAGAATTATTCAATAGTATGATCTTGCAGGTCTGCGTATACGGTAGGTAAAAAAATTTATAGAGGGATGTTTTGTTGCTTTCCAGAAATGCCTCCAAATGAAAAGTTGAAAGGTATGTAATGTTCATTGTGGGCTAGCTAGTTGGTGCACTTTATAGAGTGTGAGGGCTAGAATCAGGAAGACCTGAGTTCAAATCCAACCTCAGATACTTAGCTGCTGTGTGACCCTGGGCAGGTCACTTAACCCTGTTTGCCTCAGTTTCCTCATCTGTAAAATGATCTGGAGAAGGAAATGGCAAACCACTCCAGTATGTTTGCCAAGAAAACCCCAGAAGGGGTCACAGAGTCTGACAGGCCTGAAAAACTACTGAATAACAACAGCGTTCATGGTGCTTCAGTGTAGTCAAATACATGTGTGCAGGGATGTGCACAACACATGCACATCTGCTTCTAAGCTGCTAGCGCTCTTCAGCCAGCTTGATTCTAGTTATGGTCTAGCCAACAGTTAGATAATGCAGGATTGACAAACCACACACAGAAGAGAGTCCAGTATTACTATGGTTCACCCAGCACTATGCTGCCCCCAATCCCGTTTCATACCTCCATAATTCAGACAGGCTATAGAACTCATCAAAGCCTAAATCTGAGTGATAGCTTTCATTAGCATACAACCCTTCCAAATTAGACTAAAAAGTGTTATGGCCTACATACTGTCAAGTCTCTTTGAAAAAGCTGATTTTTTTTTTTTACTGATATTTCCTTGTTATGCCCTTGGTATTCCATAGCTGTCCTGTTTAAGCACTGAAGCAATTAGTTTTGAGAAGGCTGATTCTTTAGGGTCCAGTGCTTTCCTGCCTTTCATTTGCTGAAGCTGTACATTTTAATGAAGTTGTTTCATCTCTGTTGCCAAACACTAGAATTTTGCTGCTTCAATTCTAATTATCTCTGTTGGCGAATGCTATGTTTTATTAGAGCTGTCAAGTGCACTGTTCATTAAATGTCCACAGTCTGTGGTGTCGTGCACACAAATTAGATCAGCTTTGCTCGTTGATGGATTATGTAGAAGTTAAGTATTTTCTTCATAAACCTTTAAAATGTTGTGCACCAGCCATCCCTGGCCTGTTGGTGTGGGCAGAAGACACGCATGTTGGCTGAGCCCGGCTTCCTGTCTCTCAGCAGTCGGCTGAGGGCAGTGCTCAGTTACTGACAGTGAACCTCTAGGATCTGCTCGATTCTTTCAGCTTTCCCATTCAAGGAGTTGTTTCTTCCTGCAGTTCCACAGCATCATTTACTAAAGTATAAAATTATGCATTTGACAGCATAGCGGTGTATTCCACTCTCTCTTTGTACATCAGATTTCCTTCCGTGTTTTCTTCCTCTATCTATTTCCCACCACCATTGTAAAGCATAAACGTGTTGTGTTTTTACGTGTGTATCTTTTCAGGTTGCTTGTTTTTGTCAGCAAGAACAGTTACCCTTCTGTAGGCTTGATAACGGCCTGAATGGCTCTCTTCCATAACACTTTACCCAGCGTTCACCGCTTTTCAACTGCAGTTACACAGGCTTTCTTCAGAGGCTCTTTGAGAGGACATTGTTTGCAACTCTAGGGAGCTCTCTGACAGTTCCCCCAGAGAGTATTGGTAGCAGCTGTAGCGGGAGCAGTTCATCCGCCTCCTTTCCTGTTTCCTCTTATACCCCCTGTGTCATCAGCACATTATCTATTATTTGAGTAAATACATCAACCTAATGACCCTTTGTAAATGGCCCTGCCCTTGAGAAGCTCTGAGACTGCTACAGAAAAAGACAGGAAAATATTCAAACATCAAACTAGCAAATGGAAAGGGAAATGTTTCTCTCAGTTCAGTACCCGGGTTACTTGGCCATACCTAAATCTGTGTTCGCAACAGTTTCTAATGCAGTCCTCAGGACATGGAGACTGAATGAGGTCATTGATAACCTGGAAATCTTGACTGTTCTATAGCTTGCAAAAAAAGAACGAATTTCCCCTCTGGTTGGTGAAGGATTGAGGCTGGGGGATGGTGGCAAGAGTGTAGCAGAGACCATTCAAATTCTGCTTACTTCACAGCATCACAGGGTTCCAGGGTCTCATTGGTTTATCTCTGTATCTTTCATTAGCTAGCATATACAATTGGAGACTGTATCATCCGTGATTTTTATTAAAAGAATTATCAGTATCACTTAAACCACATTCACCTTGTATGGTAGAAGAATGAGATGTTTTATAACTAGCAACTTTATTACTGTGAGGGTATAATAGAAAAGGTGAATTTGGTCATAAAAATGTTTATATCAGAGAAATGATGGATTTCTTTGCAATAAGAATTTTTATTCCCTGGCAGGTCTTTGTACAAGAGTGTCATATGTCATTTTACCAAAGGAAAAAAGAAAGATTTATTATCTGCACATTCCTGTTTTTCACGAGAATAGTTTCCTTATGTATCATTAGTTACCTTGTCATGACTAACATGGAGTGTCATCTTGGTGCTTATTAATCAACTCTCCCTTCAAACCAATCTTAAGAAGAATAATTAAATTACCCTAGTGACAGATCATCACTTCCACATTTATCTTTTTTTCACATAGTATCGTAGAGTATAAATATCCTCAAACCGCAGACTCACCTATAATGACTACTAATTCAAGGACTCTGGGACTGAGAGGATTTTTCTGTTTCTAAACTTGCCAAGCAAACCCCTTCTTAGGATTAAAGAGCAGAAGGGCAGAGGTTAAGCCCATAAGAGACCAAATTATACCTTTAATTATGTGTGTATATGTACACACATATATTCACATATATGTGCCTATATACACATGTTCAACCTTCAGTTGTGCATATAAAATCCTGTTAATACTGATGAAAATGGGAGTTATCAAAGCTGAGGGAAATTACAGGACAAACACAGGCTGAAGTTTTATATATGTTTTTATTTTAGGATCAAAATTTTGAGGTGTAATCCTGCCATGAATTCATCACGTTTTTAAACTAATGCAATATTTCCTTTTAGCTGTGATGATTTGTTATTGGACTTCGTGATTAATGTTGGGGTTTTCAGTGTCCCCACAGAATCCTAACACAATGCTTCATTATGGTCTAGAGCTGACACTGGCCTCTCCAAGGCCAATGCAGCAGAGCCTAAGCTCTGGCTACTTCTACTAGCTTAATGGTCCTAGCAACAGATGGCACCTGAGGCAGGGATGCCTTCCACATCTGATTGTTAAAAATATAATCAGATTCATTTTTTGGTGGTGTTATTTAATGCTTTCTAGATCCAGCTCTTCTTGATGCATTCTTATAGGAGGAGCCTTGCTGAGTACTACAGGTTTAGCATCAATATTTAGGCCATTTGGTGATGAATTCTTTGGCTATGGCCATTCATGAAACAAAGGAAAATAGAAAATTGCCTTCTTGTGACCCCCTTCTCTTTCCTCAGAGTTAAGTGGTGGGGGGATAAGAAAGGGGAGATGGTGCCTAGAATCACTGTTTTTAGATCCTCTCTCTATAAAACTTAGCTGTTGGTATTCTAAACTTGAAATGTTCATACAGTAGTCAACAAGAGAATGTAATATTGGAGAAACTAAATTTTCAATCTTGATGATAACCAAATATCATGGCAGTTAAATACCAGGATGACCCACAGGTTTTCCTTGGAGAGGTAAATGGAGTTAGTATAGCTGGCTTTGACATGTGTTCAAAGTCAAATAAGCATTTTATATTAAGCATCTATTTCGTGCAGACACCTATGCTAAGTATTGTCCAGACATCATTTTATTTGTCAGTACTCATGATGAATATTCTTTTGAAAAAGCACTATGAAAATAATTGCAACTTAGGCACCAGCATTTGTTGCAAACGATAAGAAGGTAGAGAAAATCTATGTTAAAATTAAATCAACATATATTTTAATACTTGGTGACATCAGTGCAAACATGGAAATAAGTGAGGGTGGTGAATATATATTTGAAATGTTATTCAAGAGTAAGGAATGAGAAAAGACTTTGATCTCCTTGACAAGGGGAAAGATATAGCAGGCAAGGCAACACAAGTTTAGAATATGAATTTGTAAAATCTTAAGGAAAAGGATGGTGGAAGACCATAAACTGTATCACTTCATAAAAGAAAGAGAAAAAGTAAAAACAAATATAATTTTCAAGAAAGCTTGTAGAGGTACCCAAGTAAGCAGTCAGCCTAAGAGCATTTAAAGATGAAACTGGAATGTTTACAATTGCCCTAATCCCCTATCCCTTGGCCCAAAATACGGAAAAGATCTGTGAAGATGTTTACAAAAAACTATTTTTATCATTAAATAGCAGAGCTGTCATGTTGTAATACTAGATGAGCTTTTTCCTCATACATATGAAGTCATGCAAAACATTTCCACATTAGTCATGTTGTGAATTTTTAAAGCAAGAAAAATAAAGAAAATGAAAGAAAATATGCTTCAACCCACACTCATAATTCATCATTTCTCTCTCTGGAAGTAGATAGTATATTTCATCATGATTCCTTTGGAGTTGTCTTAGATCATTGTATTGATAAGAATAGCCGAGTCCTTCACAGTTGATCGTCATTATAATATTGCTGTTACTGTGTACACTCTTATTTCAGTTTTGTTCACTTCACTTTGCATCAGTTCATATAAGGTTTTCCCAGGTTTTTCTGAAACCATTGACTTCATAATTTCTTTACAGCACAATAGTATTCCATCATAATCACATACCACAACTTGTGCAGACATTCCCTAGGTGATGGGCATCCTTTCAATTTCCATTTCTTTGCCACCACAAAAAAGAGCTGCTAGAAATATTTTTGTACATGTGGGTCCTTTCCTTTTTGTTGTTTGATCCCTTTGGCATACAGGCTTAGTGGAGGTATTGATGGGCCAAAGTTTTATAGCTCTTTAGGCACAGTTCCAAATTGTTCCTCAGAATGGTCAAGCCAGTTCACAACTCAAACAACAGTGCATTAGTGTACCTTTGCCCTCATCCTCTCCAGCATTTGTTATTTTCCTTTTTATTTATTAGCCAATCTGATGGGTTTGAGGAGGTATCTCAGAGGTGTTTTAATTTTCATTTCTTTGATTATTAGTGTTTTAGAGCATTTTTTCCAGTGACTATTGCTAGCTTTGATTTCTTCATCTGAAAACTACCTGTTCATATCATTTGACAATTTATGAATAGGGGAATGGCTCTTATTCTTACAAATTTGGTTCACTTCTTTATATACTTGAGAAATAAGACCTTTGTCAGAACAATTTGCTGTAAAATTTTCCCCCAGGTTCCTACTTTTCTTCTAATTTTGGCTGCATTGGTTTTGCTTTGCAAAACCTGTTTAATTTCATGCAATCAAAATTGTCTGTTTTACCTCCCATTATACTCTCTATCTCTTGTTTGGTCAGGAACTCTTCCATTATCTGTAGAGCTGACAGGTAATTTTTTTCTGTGCTCCCCTAATTTGTTTATGGTATCACCCTTTATTTCTAAATTAGATGAGTTTTTTGAGGAAGTATAAATGGTGCCAAAGAAATCAAAGATGGGGAAACAACAGGACCAGACCAAGCAAGTTACAGGAGGTTTTTGTTGGATGTGATGCAGCTGTGAAGGCATTCACAAATCAATTCACAGGGTATTAGAAGGAGGGAAAATTATATTAAAGCTGTATAAAAATTTTCAGATTTCAGTATTGTTGCTGCCACTCCCCACAAGCCCCAGGAGACATCAATAAATATCAGCTCCAATGCCTACTTTCTTATCTATATGATATCTTATAAGAATAATCCAAATATACCAAAAGCATCCCTTATGAGGACATTGGAAGGTAATATGCCAACTTTACAAGTGATATTCTACATCAGACCACTGCATCATCACATAATGAACTGAAATATGTAGAGGATATAAGATCTTACTCTGTTTTTTTGTTTATTGGCTATAAAAAGAATTTGATTTGGTAGAACAAAACACTGTTTTAAAGGCTTTTGTCTAGCAAGATGTTTTTATGTAAATATTGTGCAAAAAATTCTTCAAGAGATATAATGATACAAATAACATTGATTGATTACTCTTATTAGCATGAAAGATAGCGACGTGCTTGCCAAAACTTTTTGCTGAAGTCATGTAGGAGATCCAATATAG
Source organism: Trichosurus vulpecula (assembly GCF_011100635.1). NCBI lineage: Eukaryota > Metazoa > Chordata > Mammalia > Diprotodontia > Phalangeridae > Trichosurus > Trichosurus vulpecula. The sequence continues at coordinate 45,160,922 of NC_050577.1, read as the reverse complement.
AATAAAACTCAAAGAGACATTCTCAGTAGATGATAATATCTTTCAAAAGCTCTTGGTTGTGGAATACATTCTGCTAATTGCATCAAGCTCGGTCATATTGTGATGTCCTAAGTGAGATCTAAGATCACTCGAAAAGATTTTCGTCCTTACAGGAAAAACAAGAGGATAAAGAAAGCCTGTTGTCCAAACTATGATGTGCGCTTGAATGGAATACTTATAAAATGTGTCTGTCAGTCTGTCTGTCTTTCTATCCATCCTTACTATTTATCTACACTCTGTGTGTGTGTGTGCGCATACACATATATACAATTTAAATAGACACTATAATGAATAGATAATTTGCTGGGCTCAGAATTGAATAGTAAGAAGGAAGATGACTAGCCTTTGGGAAATCCCAAGTTCTTTTAATGACTCCACACTTCTCCAAGGAATGGAGACTTTTTTTAACACCAGTATCTTCTGAGAGACATAATTGATAGAAAGCTAAGCACAGAGTTTGGAAGAGTGGGGTTCAAGTCCTTCTTCTAGCACAGTAGGCTGGGTGACCTTAAATTCTCAAACTCTCTAAATTCTCAAACTCTCTAAGACTGAAGTATAAGTTGAAAATCAGGTGCATCTCTATGTTGTTAGGGGGAGTTTCATCATTAGATTTTTCCTGTAACAATGAAATTACAGTGTTAATCCCAAATCATGAAACGTGGACAATTTTCAAAGAATGGAAGTTCAGAATCATCTGAAGATAATGAAGAAGTAGGTAGTGGATGGCAACAGGGTTCAACACAAGACAAGGAATTGTGCAAGTGGTGTGGTATAGAACGATTTCACCAAATACATGAATAACCAAAAAAAGAGAATGGGCTAGTCATATAGTAGGCATTATACCTGGTATTCATGCAATGTCTAAAGAACACAGGAAACACTCCTTGTGGGATGGATAGACCCTAAGAGTTGACAAGAGTTGCATGGGATGGTTATACATAGATGAATTGTGACCAACATGACTGGAGGGAATACCTGTATCATGGAGGTCTCAAAGCCATTGGCATAATAGAGCAAATTGGAATGACAGCATTAGGACAAAAATAATTATCATTTGAACTTTAATAGGATATTAAAACTGTCAAAAGATCATGATAGTTCTGTGATATAACCACAGTAACTCATATCAGCATATTTTTCAAGACTATAAATAATTAAATCTAATGCATTTTATAAACAGAAGCAAATGCAGTGAAAAGTCTTGAGAAAGAAACCATCTGCAGTGGTCTTTTGAACAAGTAGGATTAGAACATGAATTTTTCTGAATAGTTTTTACTGAATTAAGACATTAAGAAAACATGCTATTGAATATTAGAGCTAGAAGGGGCCTCGCAGATCATCAAGTTCAACTTCTCATTTTACAAATGAAGAAACAAAGGGTCCAAATATGGTGACTTGTCCAAAGTCTCTCTCCCACGCAGCTCATTGATCTAGAACTCAAATGGACCACTCCTGACTTGTAGGCCATATCCTATTGCCTTTCCTATTAGAAAGTAAGGCTAAATTTCAAAATACATAGAAAAGCTGATTCAAACATGGGAGGAATAGACTCCATTTCCAAGCTGCTGCCTCTGTAGTAAGGAATTCCTCCACTAAAGTTCTACTACACTGATTTATTGTGAAGTAGATGGTGAACCCCTGAGAACCAGGTCAACAGAGCAGTTCTACCAACATGATTCAGTTGAATTTGTCATCTAAGTTAGGCAGCATGATGGATAGACTTGGAGTCAAGAAGACTCGGGGCAAGATGCTCCACCTCTTTTCACCCCAGTTTCTTCATCTGCAAAATGGAAATAATAATAACCCCCACCTTACTGGGTTGTGGTGAAGATCAAATGAGATTACGTATGTAAAGTGCTTGGAAAACCTTAAAGCATCACAGAAATGCCTGTTCATTATTATTATTATTATTATTATTATTCATTAGAAGGTGGGGCCACCAGGAGATTTTTATGGCTATTCTAGCCCACAAGACCATCTCCTAAGGCACAGAAGCTGTTTTGCTGGAGCATGTGCCCAGGCCAGTGAAGCACAGATCTTTGAGGCAAGATAGAAGTTAAGGAGTTTGAGTAATTGCTGATTCTTTGCTCCCTTCATGCCCAGGAGGGTTCAGTAGAAGGACTGCTGAGGAGATGGGTTTAGATCCTGGTTCTGCTGCTTACTATCCGTGTCACCCTGGCTAGGTCATGTTACCTCCCTAGGCTTCAGTTCCTCATCTATAAAAAAAGTGGCTCTTCGAACTCTCAATCCATCAGCTTATGGTCCTTTATTAGGCTCATTTTCCATTGCTTTTTGGCTTTGTTCTTTCAAAGTTTGTTTGAAGTGCCATCATCTAAACATCCTAGAGCCACAGGTTGGAATCCACTTATTCTGGCTCATTTGTCATCTTCCCAACACACTCTTTTTGAGCCATGAGGTTACTGTTCAGTTCATTGAAATGAGTTAATGGGCTTTCCAGAACAACTGACTTCCTACCAAGGAATGTCTTAGGCACTGAGGAGAATTTGCTTCATTAAGCTATCAGAGATAATCATTAAACCTTGTGGAAGGACGTTGGGGACGATCATTTGCTCATTCATCTTTATTAGTGCCATAGTTGTCTGTGGGCATGATTATGATGGCAACGAATGTTTGTTGTAGGAACACCAGGAAAGCATTCTGGGCAACACCATGCAGAGTGTCATCGCCCTACTCAACAATCTGGTTGCCTACAAAGAGTCGAATATGAAGCTGCTCTACGAACAAGGTAAGAGTTTTCTTGGAGCCAAGTTCTGTCTGTAATGCTGTTGAGAATAAGCTGGTTAGATTTTGTTTACAAAACTAAAATCTACCATTTAATATAGTGATCAATTCATTTCACTAATGCTAAGATTTCATGTTTTATAGCTATAATATAGAGCTCACTGTTGCATAAATACTTTTCATTTATTCATTTCAGTGGCATGGGGACCCCTTCCTCTGATATAGATCACAAGTCCTTTCTGTACTTTAACAAAGAGTTTCATGAGTTGCTATGATTTAAAAAGCAATGGTTTAAAAAAAGCATGTTAGTTTAGTGCTGAAAACCATTACCTATAGAGCTATAATTAGGTTTAGGATGAGGGGGTGGCCTTTGTCCCAGAGCATTGAAATTTAGAAAGTATGACTGAATTTAGCACCCTAGTTCCTGAGAATAGTTCATCAGATAGGAAGCTGCATCCCTCCTGGCCTAGTAAGGCTAAGATCAAGTGTTAAATAGGAAGCTGTCCTAAGGTGTGCATGTTTTCCTCAACAGGCCCCACAGTTGGCCAGAGCTCCTCCCAACTTTGTCCTGCCCTGATCCTTCCTCCCACCCCGTGACTTCTCTGCAGCAGCAATAGACTTAGGATACCTTGGATGCCATATCTCTGTCTTTCCCTCCCTAGCCCACCTTGTGTCCACCTTTTCTGGGATGAGCCTGTCTGCACTAAACTAAACCAGCCCTTAATCTGCAGAGGTGTAGTCCACCTCTAGGCATCTACCACCATGTCTTTAGGCCTTACTCTATCTAGAAATAAGGTTAAATACCAATAGAAAAACATCTAGGTTCTTAAAAGATCACTGTCTACATAAGAAGGGATACTTCATGTCCAGGTTAAATTTTCCTGCTCTCATTAACTTTCATACCTCTTCAGCTATCATTTGTGGAGAGAAGCAGAAACTAGGCACATTCCTCTTCTACAGAAGCTTCATAAACGTCAAGAATGGGGTTTTTACTAAGTCATTTTCTCAAATATTTCTTCTCCAGGTTAAAGAGTTCTAATTCTTTTCACTGCCTTCTTTTCTACAACTTTAGTCACATGCATCGCTTTACTCCTGGTCCCTTCTTCATTTACAGATTTCCTTCAGCTGAACTGAGGCCTGATCAAAGGATCAGAGCACATTTACCAGGCCTAATTAGTTGCTTTCCAAAGACACTAATATTTACTCGTAAGTAGTGAGAATGAAGAAGAATCTGAAAAGAAGATTGAACAACTTTCAATATTCTCCATTTAAGCCTTCCTCATAGCCTCACCAGGATAGGGGTGTAATGCCTCAGTTCTCAAAAAAAAAAATGCTTGAGAAGCTCAAGCGTTTACTGGACCTGCCAAGCTAGAAGGACTTTCGGTCCCTTTGGACATCTTGCTTTTGGTAGTAGGTTTGAACTAAGTCTTCCAAGACGTCCCTACTAGAAAGTGTCGCATGATTTTCATTCATTCAGTATTTCATATGGTTGTTTCAGTTCATACAAAGAATTTTATTTACAAACTTTCCTGGAATCAGGTTCCATGTTATAAAATACTCAAGTGATTCTTCCATTGAAGCTTCTCTCCATTTATTTGAAAAAACATTTGGAAGTTGGTTTCCCAATCAAGTCTCATTTATTTATCCTAATGCTCACAATAAGCAAAGCTGCAAACTATCCCAACAAATGAATCTGGCCTACTTTGAAGCACTGTCCATAAACATGTTTTCCCTTAGTTAGTACAAAAGAGCTTTGCTTTCCCAGCGCACACAGAAGCTAAAGATGATGGGAAGGAACCCATAAGCAACCAGACAGGTAGTGAGTCAAAGCCAGTTTGGGATCAAAATGCCATGTGATTCATACATGAACTGCTAAGAATGAACTGTTCTTAGTATCCTATGTATTTTGACTCTTTCTGCTGTGCTCATTTACATTTATTACTATGAAACTCCTCTACTCTGAAGCTGTTTTTGAGTTCAACTCATCACATTTTTTTTTGGTTTCAAACATTTTTATTCTTATCAGGAAAAGAATTCATAACATCAGATAAGACCTTTTCTTTTGTTTGTGTATTTAAAAAATAACTGAATTATTAACATTTAAAAACTGGCTGCTGGCTAGTGTCTATGCATTGACCTTTACATAATGGATATTAATACAAGTTTCTGTATTACTGGCATGACAGTATGAATGATGGATTTACATGGCAAACTGCGGTCATCCAATAAACCACAGCAGCTCCAAAGGAGCATTTAAAGAAATTATGTATGTCCTCAATAGCTCATGATGGCTCTAAAAAGAAATTCTCATTTCTCTGGAGGTTTTATTACAAAACTGCCTAAATCGGTATTTACCCAGGAGACCAGAAAATCACTTGGGTAGATGCTTTGGCTTTATGGATCAGTAGCATACATTCTGCAGCTTTCAGAAAACCCTTTTCTTTTAAAAATAAAATTCAAAATAGTCTTAAAATGACTAAGTCTCATGTGATTGTCTATATAATATACCTTTTTAAGTTAAGATATTTGCAAGATAAAAAAGATATTTGCAAGATTATGCTATTAAATTGTAACACATGTCAAGAGGTAGCAGGAACTGTATGTATTTAAATCTGGCACTTCCTTAAAATCTTAAGAGTTTGAAATATGTTTTCAGAGTATAGGCCCAGTAGAAATCGAAACAGTTCTAAGGATGAATTTAAAAGCCCTAATAAATAAATGTACCTTAGAGGTCATCTTCCAGTTTTCCATTCAAGTTAGAAATACCTTTGTAGCATCCCTACTTGACGGTCATTCCAACCTTCAAGCAAAACTTCTCTTAGTGAGAAACTTACTACTTCACAAAGCATCTGTTTAGTTTTTGGATGGCTCTAAGTATTAGCAAAGGGAAATCTTATATTAAATGAAAATCTGCCTCCTTGTAATTTGTACCCAGAGGACCTACTTAAGCCTTCTAAATTTATTTGGAGAATACTTCACAGAGCAAAATCTTTGAAGAGACTCTAAAGTAACCCTTTTAAGGGTTGGGAGAATCTGAGCAGACTCTTAGAGCCCAGTCAGTTAACAATCTAAAATTATTTTTAATCAATTCATGGTGAGGGTCAATAAAAAAGCTTATTTCTCATTTAAAAAAAATAATAGTTAATGTAATCATTTGATTTTGGATAATGCTTTTCCTTTAAATCCTCTGTAAGTTTTATGGGCCTCAGTTTCCTCATCTTTCAATGAGGGACTTTGACTAACTGGTTTCATTCAGTGAACTCTCCATTGTAGTTTATGGATGTTACATCTCTTTCCTCCCCTTGTTTGCATTGGCTGCTCATTTTACTCATTGTTTACATTTCGGGCAAATAGTTTGGTGAATGAGATTATTGAATTTCATTTTTCATTTTTTATTATTCCTAGGGATAATTTAGTTTTTTTGTGGGTGTAATCATCATCCTTAGGTAATTCCTGATCCAACAGATCTTTAAGAATTTCACTGAGGTGACATTACAACTGGCACTTTTTAGAACATACTGTACCAAAGGAAGGACCTTACATAGACTTTGAAGACACACTGCAAGCTTGTGAGGACATCAGGCTAGTAAAGTGGGGCCTTTCCTGAGCACTGCCCAGACCATCCCAGAGGCCTGGGATGGCCCCTTTTCTCCACTCCAACCCTCTCTCCCCAACTTCTCCCATTCCTAGCCCTATTGAAATCCTTCAAGTACCAGCTACTATGGCTGCCATCTCCCCCACGATTCCTTCTTGAGATAACTGTTTAGAAGGTACCCTTTCCACTTTGAATCTCTCATGCCAGATCCTACATGTGTTCTAACTTGTAGGTACTTTTGTGCAAATCTTTCTCCCCTTCTAAATTACAAGCTCTTTTAAGGCATTTAATCTTTATATTCCCACTGTCTAACACAGTTTGTTGAAGTGAAATCTTCTTGTATCTCAAGAAATTTAAATGGACAGCCAGGAATAGAAAAGTCCTCACTAGATCCATCTTCCAACATAGGACAGAAAAGGAAATTAAATGGTTCCTGGATCCTAAGACCACTGAAGACTTTACAGATCAAAGCTCACCCTTCCATGGCCACTGGGAACAAAGGATGCTAAAGCAGACCACAAGCATAGATATTTGGTACTTCTTTCTACAAAGACTCTAAAGCACACAAGACTACAGGGAGCACAATTTTCCAAGGTTAATGAGGCAAACTGCATTGCAATAATCAGTTCACCAGTCACAGAAGTCTAGATCACTTTTGAGAGGACCAAGCCTGGGAGGAGAGAGAAATGCTAGCCCTAAAGAAAGGAAGGAAAGAAAGGGCACTTGTGATTGTGACTACTGCCTCTGATTTCAAGAGCACCTGGGAGAGCAAAAGTCATGAGAGATCCAGGTCTTTGTAGCTAATGAAAACTGACCTGCCTCAACTTGGGGCCACCAGAGCCCTCTCACCAATTCAAGACACCTCTTCCAACCTCTCAATGTAATTTCATTTTATCTACCTTGGGGCGTTTATCTTTAGGTAAAGATTTATTCTAGAGTAGAGCTGGTGCCTGGGGCCAGGATTTGGTGAGGTTCTTTTATTCCTTCAAGGGCTGATTATTCTACATGTCCCAAGATGGCACAGGCATATTTTCTACTTTTATGTATTTAATAATATCAAAGTCCTTTTTTTTTTTGGAGGAACGGTTGTTGTGGTATGATCCCAAATGTTCATATAAAAGGGACAATTAAAGAAATTTAAAGAAACACTTATAAATTTGACACTTATACTCCAGTGACCAATTTAAAACGATAGGATTCAGGTGATTTTTTTAAAAACCTCTTGATTTTGTTCAGTAGCTGAAGTTTTTTCCTCTCAAATCAATTAAATATCAGCAAGGCACTGTATAATTCAATTGCAATATTTATTCTTCTGCATGTTCCTGAAGGTTATTTAAATGGAGGTGGGTGCAGGGAATCATATTTCAACCCACAGTTTTCATAGCTGAATCAACATCCAACGAGAATGGAAATTGCTAGTGGTGATTGATTCGGACGTAATTATAAAATATGTTCATAGTGTGATGCTTACCTATTCAGAGAATAACTGAAAGGTATGAATATAATCCCTGAGCAACACAGTCAGAATAAGACATCTGACAAAAAAATATAGCATAGACTGTCTGGATTTGGGTATAAAATTAGTAATTAAGATGATGATATAATAGCTGGATTTTGCAATTTTCATTGGCTTAAAGTTTTAGAGATTGCTACCTCCATACAGAGTGAGATGGACTGAGACTAATTTTTTCAAGCTGTTTCTTATACTCCTATCTTTGCACTCCCTTTCTTCTTCCCTTCCTCCTCTTTTCCCTGTTATCCAAAAAAAAAAAGCCACCCAGTGCTATCTCAACTTTTAGTGCTATATATGAATTGAGGACAAAAGTGATTTATTTAAACAGTTTTTCATCATATTTCTTCCAAAAAGATGACAGTTTTATCTTTGAAGAAATATCATGTGGCATCAGCCAAGAATGTCATTTATTGAATTTTATGTCACTATAAATTCAGGTTGATTAGCTGATTTATTTTTGTTGCTTCTTTTGCGGTCACACTAACCACTGCAAACTTAGGTGACTTAATGATTCACTAGCACTTAATGCCACTAACATCTGGCAAGTTTCGCATGATGAAGCCTTCCTGCCTGTGAAGTGGACGTCCTAACAATGGTCTGTTTCACCCCCAAAGACCATGAAACTGAAGAGCTTTCAAGGTTTGGGTGGAAGACACTGCAATTGATTTACTTTTCATGTGCTGATCAAAGCCTTGCAGGGAACCTGGTGATGCTCCCATGTACTCTCATTAGGAAGCAGGAGATGGGTTCCTTCAGGGAAAAAAACATCCAAAGAGAAGCATGGTATAGTGGGAAAAGCAAGGGGTTGGGAGTCAAATGACTTCAGTTCAAATCCTGGCAGTGTCACTTATTGTGTGAATTTGGGCAGGTCCTTAGTTCTCTCACATGTAAAATGAGATAATTGGAGTAAATTAAGAATTCTCGACCCTTTTTTGAATCGTAGAGCCCTTTGGCAGTCTTATGAAGCCAATGGTCTCTTTCTCAGAATAATGCTTTAAAAAGGCATAAATTAAAATACATAGTTTATACAAAGGAAACCAATTATATTGAAATAGTTATCAAAATCTAGTTTTTTTTAAAGTTCATAGACCCCAAGTTAAGAACTGGACTAAATAGTCTGAGGTCCCTTCCAGTTACTGTTCCTACAAATTTATCTGGTACTCCGTAACTGAATTGTGCCACAGAATTTCAGCCCTACAAGGGGCACCTGACATTATGTAATCCCACCTGTACATGAACATGAAGGCAGCGAGAGAGAGAGAGAGAGAGAGAGAGAGAAGGAGGGAGGGAGGGAGGGGGAGAGAGAGAGAGAGAGAGAGAGAGAGAGAGAGAGAGAGAGGAGGAGGAGAGAGAGAGAGAGAGAGAGAGAGAGAGAGAGAGAGAGAGAGAGAGAGAATCCAGAAGAAGGGTTCTGGGGCAAGAAAATGAAGGGGAGATTCATTAAGCTTATGTAACAGTAAGATGAGGAGAGAAGTTCATGTTCAGTGAGGTTCATGTCAAAAAGATCTCCAACCTTTGATTAACTACAGGTTCCACCTTGAGCTAACATCATGCTATGCTTGTGAGAAAACATATAGACTCTTTTGCACTTTGCAGTTTGGCTCCAATGTCTTTTTCTAGCCTTATTGATTGCACTTCACATTGTATGCTCTGCATTCCATACAAACTGAACTGTTATTAACTATTCCCCCATCTAGTCCTTCCTTTTCCTACTTTCATAAATTCATACAGTCGATTTTCTCTTCCTTGGGATGAATTTCTTCTTTATTTCTTCTTTATCTTTGGTTAAAGAGCTTTAAGATCTAGCCTCCAAGGAAACCACCATTATGTATGAAGGAGTCATAAAGTGAGCAATAGAGAAAAAATAAGAAAAAAACCCCACTAAAATTACCAGAGATCTCAGGAAGAAGAAAACTCAATTAAGGGCCTTGAGTATAAGTAGAAAAGACAACAGAGAACATATTAATAGCTAAAAGAAATATGGCCTCCAGAGCAGAGAAAAGAGTTCAGGCATCTATGAATAAGTATTGTAAGACAAAGGAAAATGAGTCAATACCTGATGAGGCAGATGAACCTATAGATTGCCAAGAGAGCATGGAACCACAGCAGGATGTTCCCAAATGATTTAAAAGAGAAATAGAATTATGAAAGCAAACTGTATGGCTTGCAAAGCAGCAATAATTGGCAGAATGGGAAACACTTGAACTCACAATGAGAAGTCTCACCAAAGAAATAAAAGGGGAGAATAACATATTGGGAGTGAAAATACATGGAAATTAACTACAGTATGGAACAGAGAAGCAGAAATCAGTGACATTATAAGAAAACTTGAGCTCCATGAAAGCTAAACATTGATCTTGAAGACAGAACTGTAGAGACAACTTAGAAATTATAGGTCTCCCCGAAGAACGCTATAATGCAAACTGGGATACCTTAATTGAAGAAATAATAAAAGAAAACTGCCCAGAACCTTTGGACACAGAAAACGAAGTGCTTACTGAAAGTATCCATAAATCGTTTCCAGCAAAAACCAAGCTCAAAATAATTCTACTGAGAAACAACAGATTCTATATGCAACCAAGAGAAAGGACTTCAGATATAGAGGAAAGGAAATTTAAATAACACAAGACTATTCTGTATCCACTAGAAACTGCAGGAGAAAATGGACTATGTTTCTAAGAGCAAAGGATCTTAAGATGCAACCCAAGGTGAACTGCCCTGAAAATCTGAGCCTAATCAAATGAGAAAAATGAACATTCATTAAAAGAGAGGTAATTAGAACCAGACATACCTGAAGAAAGTATTTCCTTCTCAAACACCTGAGATAACAGAAACCCACAAAGAATAAATAAACACAGCAACAAGGTCAACAACAAAATAACAGCTGTGAGACCGTCAAGACATTTCTTTCTAAACATACATAAGGAGATAAGGGTGAAAGCAGTATGCAGAGATCATTATTGCTAATCAAAAGTGGGGGGGGGGGGGAGGCCGGGAAATAGGCCTGAAATGTCATGGACTAAGCACCACAACAACCTGCCTATAGGTGAACTAGTGTTCTGCGAGGGACTACATTGCAGAATTGGCGGGGCGGGGGGGGGGGGCTTAGAAGAGGGAGGGGAGAGGATAAAGATAGAGGGGAATGTGTGATGTACTCTAATCAAGTAAAATACTAACAGTGAGTGGGAAATAACTACTATAGTCTGTCTAGAAGAAGAGAGACTATAGGAGAATGGATAAGGATACAAAAGAAGAAATCGGAAAAGGGGGAAAGAAAGAGGGAAGACCTTGTTTCAGTGTTGAGAGAGTGGGCACCACTGATGAATGCTCCTATGGGACAAGAGGCATGTTCTCTAAAGGGAGAGTGGAGCCATATGAGAGGTATGATCTTCAGTGATTTGGTGCTTAGAGAGACCACTCATCCTGCGTTGGAAGGGGAATCTGAGCTCCTGGAGGCAGCTCAGAAGGGTAGGAGGACATAGCCCAAGGGAGGAGATTTCAAGGCAAATGGGAAAAAAATAACAATATGGAGGGTAAAGGTTAGTGATGAATAATGTGATAAAGGAACATGGGTAAATTTCCTGCATAGGACAGTGTCCTCTTGTCTGCAGGAATTGGTGTAAGTACAACAAAAAAGGGGGGGCCTTCCAGCAATATCTAAGACAGCAGCAAAGTGTTTAGAAGAAAATTCCATGAAGAGTGCAGGGTTTAAAGAAAGACTAAATAATCACATGGACCATTAGCCAAAGAATAAAAGTCCAGAATAGACAGAAAGTGAAGACGGATAATGAAGAGAATGAGAGAAAGAAATCACTTTTGGAAAAAAGCATAGGAAATGAGCATATTAAAACCAAAAAAGTTGAAAAGGAAGATGGGAAAGGGGATTCTACTTGACTACTTAACCAAGAGTGGGGGGGGGGGAAGAGGAAAAAATAAATAATGAGAAAAAAGAATAAGCAAAACTGTGAAACTGGAAGAAGGGGTAAGAAACAAAAGATGAAGGTGAAGGGAAAAGAGCCAGTGGAACTGTAACTGCCTTGAGACACGCTAAAGGAAAATAACTGGAGACATAGTACTATATTTACAGAGAAGGAAGGCAAAAAACTATTAATTTGAAAAAAATATATTACAGACAAATGGAGGAAAATAAAAATCTAACTCACATCTTTAAATGTAAATGGATTAAACAAATCCAACAAAATAAAAAAGTGATAAATTGGACACAAAAACTAAATCCCATGACAGCTTCCTTACAAGTTGTTGTTCAGTCGTTTTTCAGTCATATCCAAGTCTTCATGACCCTATTTGGGATTTTCTTAGTAAAGATACTGGAGGGGTTTGCCATTTACTTCTCCAGCTCATTTTACAGATGAGGAAACTGAGGCAAACAGGGCTAGGTGACTTGCCCAGGGTCACACAGCTAGTAAGTGTCTGAGGCCAGATTTGAACTCTGAAAGAGGAGTCTTCCTGACTCCAGGTCCAGTACTCTATCCACTGAACCACCTAGTGCCCTACACCAAGTTAGGAAACAATAAAATGGACTATTCCCATTGCTTAGTATTTAAGCAGAATTTTAATACCATGGTACCCTCCTTCTCCACATTAGGGATAATATGCTTGTATTTATTCATCTTAAGTCATTCTTTTCACAATAAGATTCAAATTCACATTCAACAAACATTTGTTATACATCCACTACATACAAAGCATGGCACCTTCCACTAGATATTGAAGATGCAGACATGGAAAAGGACATTGCCCCTATCTTTGAGAGGCTCACAAATTAATGAGGAGAAGTACAACATTCATAAAAATAAATATGATACAAGATAGAATAATATCCACACCTAATAAACCACCCTTTAATAATGTTGTGGAAGGGAGTTTGGACTAGTCATTTCTCAGGTCCCATCCTATTCTAAGATTCTGTGTTTTTGTTTTTTGTTTCTTTTGTACTTGCTAGTGTGTGAATACCCTGCAATCACCAAAATTGGAGGCATGGAGAAAAGTTAATGTAATGGAAGAAAGCTGTTCAGATGTAAATTGTTTTCTCTGAAAGTACTTCCACAACATGTTGAAACATACATTCACTTTTATTCCCTTATGTCTAGACTGCTGACACTCAGGATCTAAAGATGGAAATGAAGAACCAGGCAGGTTGTACAACCTAGGGAGATAGACAGCTAACATCTGGATTCCTTTTTTCCCCTTAAGTAGTTAAATCTATGCAGCCCCAAATCACCCAAAGCCTCTTTTCTATTCTCTATTTTAGAGGAAAAACAATGAGTGATGTCTGGTAGCAATTATATAGTCCTTCCCCCACCATATTAAGGAAATACTGGAATGCGTAAATTGAGGTTAGTTATTAAAACAAGAAGAGTAGTAATAAAACTTTGCAGAAGGAGCTTAATCACTCATTTGCGGATCATGAAAAAAGATAATAGTCAACCTTCACGGGTGAGGTGTCCTATTCATCTAGCGGTCCATTGCTTTGACTTTTAGTCAAATGTCAAGAGATTAATTAGATTTCAAAAGTCTTTATGTATGTCATATTGTTAAAGTCTGTTGAATCTTCCACACTTAAAAAGTGAGTCCCCAAAGACTAACAATCTTACATTAACATTTTTAATAAAAAAGGGCTCTATGTCAGTCCTCTCTTCTTATAGGTATATAATATAATGATTGGCAAAATACAAAATGTACTTTGATCCGTGTAAGCCCCCAGTATTGGATGTTATCCAGTTCTTTTAAGAGTTCTTTCCCTCTGAGTCATCCCATTTCATAACTGCAAATAACTGAATAAATCCTCCACCAGTACCTCCCATTTTGTTAACAGCAGTTTTCACCATAATTGATTCTCATTCTACCTCAGACTCCCTCCTACTCTTTTCTCTAAGAACTCTCTGTCCTGTTCTCCACCACCACAATGTACATGGCATAATGCACAGACTGAAGAGACAATTGAACCAGATTTCTCTCCTTTTCTTCCCCTCCCTCATCTTCACGGTGCTTGACCAGTGCATCATAATGCATGCTCTAATGCTTCTAAGTGGGCCGCCCAGGAGAGCCGAAGGACTGCTGGCCCGGAGTCAGAATGTAGGAACTCCTGACCCAGCTCCAGACTTCCTTAGCTCCATGGCCTAGTCAGACCACAGCACTTCCCTCAGCCTGTGTTTCTTAGCTATGATGTAGGGATAATAATTGCCCAGGCCACAATAGTAACATACATGGTTGGGAGTAACAGAGGTACAGATAGACTAGGCTGATGCGGGCTCATAAAAACAGCCTGAGAGCCGTGACTCATACAGTACACAAATCCTGCTCAGGGACGAAATTGTCACCATTCGATCATTCCCCATCTGACCTCTTGACTCCAATTCCCTCCCAAGAGTTCCTGAATCTCCTCTGCCAGGAAACCTTGTACTCTGCTCCCCTGCACTGAAATCTCCCATGGATCTCCTTGCTAGGTCTCATCTGCTAGTAAACTTCCCCCGCCCCCTACCCCTGAAAGCCTACAACAAATACCCTTGAACCACTGACTATAATGTGGTTACGTGAACAAAATAAATAATAACTACTTATTTGTATAAGGTTTTATTGTATACAAAGCACTTTGCTCACAGCATTCCTGTAAGTGACTGAGTACAGGTATTTTTATCTCTATTTTATACCTATAGAAACTGGCATTGAAACAAGTCAGATGACTTGTCTAGGGTCACACAACTATTAAGTGTCAGAGGCACCAGGGCTCCTGACTGCAAATCATTCTCTTGACACTGTGAATACAAAAGTCCTTTATATTCATAGGGTTTATATTCCATAGAATGTTACCTCCTGGAGAGCCTGGACTATCTTACATTTACATTGGACACTTAATAATTGCTTGTTGCTTCATTGATGGATTATACGAATACAAGTTATGATCACTGTCTTCCATAACAGCCCTGCTGTGATATCAACCTCATTGTGGCTCTTTGTTTTTGAAGCTACACCAATGGACACAGCTCAGGAAAAAAGACCAAGTCTGGTCCTGGCGCCAGAGTACACTCATTTGCCAAAGTGCATCTTAGCTAAAGATTGAGGGTCCAGTCTCAACAGGTTGGCCACTAGTCAATGAATTATTTAAATATAGAACAAAGTATAATCTCAAATAGCCAGCAGACTCCTTCTGTTTCTGTGGTGATTATGGAAGAATGTTAGAAGAAGGCATGGGTGTTATTAACTCCTATCAGGCTGTCTGTAAACATTAATTCAACTGTTGGTGCTCTTTGTCCAAAGACCCTCGATGTGATATACTCCTGGAGGAACTGCATAACCTCAATACTTTATTCATGGAGAGACTTGGAGAATATTATATTTAACAAGCACCTTTGCAGAAAATCAATTGACATGTCTCATCAGGTAGGAAATATCTGGTTACTGACTTTGGCGTCGAATCTAAATGTTTGCACTCAGGTCAGTCCGTCTAGCTTTTATTAAATGCTTACTATGTGCCAGGCACTGTGTTAAATGCTGAGAATACAGATACAAGCTAAAAGAAAAACAGTCCCTGTCCTCAAGGAGCTCACATTTTAATGGGGATAAAATGCAGACAAGGAAGCTAACAGGAGCAGGGAGGAGCAAGGTGCCCAGAACAATCCTGCTGAAGGCAGCCTGATTGGCAAGGAGGAGATGACCAGCTGGGCACCCTCTCTGCACAGAAGTTCTAGGAGGGAGGGGCCCCAGGAGCGGAGGATACGTCTGAGATGTGAGTTAACTAGCTGATCGTTGACTAATTAGAGCAGAGGCCAAAAATGATGACAAAATGGGCTCTAACATGACCTACTTAAACAATTGGTTGACTGAAAAATGGGAAATGGATAAAACTAAAGTTAATAATTCTGATCATCACCATTTCCTAGATAAACACAAAATAGTAGCTACAGAGAAACCAAAAAAGTCTACACAAAACCACAACAATACCACATACTACAATTTTTCATTCTCAAACTCTAGACTAGGTGTGGGGAGCCTGCAGCCTCAAGGCCACACACGGCCTTCTAGGTCCTTGGGTACAGCCTTTTGACTGAGTCCAAGTTTTACAGAATAAATCCTTTTTCTAGGGGGATTTGTTCTGTGAAGTTTGAATTCAGTCAGAGGGCTGCACTTGAGGACCTAGAGGGCCACATGTGGCTATAGTTTCCCCATCCCTGTCCTAGATTCAAAAGGGCATCATTTCTTAAGCATCATTGATACTTAAAAAATTTCTAAAACTGTGTAAAACTTTAGAAAACAGAAAAACACTTAACCTCCTTGCCCAAAAGAGATACATAAAATACCATGACAGTATTGCCTCACAGAGAGATCAGAGAGGGGGAAAAAACATGATGAAAGCTTGGTGCAAGACCCAACTAGATCTTCCCCAGAACACTTAGAGATGAAATTGTGAGGACAACAAATAGATTTAAAATGGACATATATGCTGTTGTTTCTGTAGTATTCTATTATTGTCAATGAAAGTTGAACTGCCATCTTTGGACTTTAACACCTCAGAAGTCTGTCTTTTATGATATCTGGGTTTGCATTCAAACATTGCAATATTCCGGTTAAGATAGTAATAACAATGCCTCTCTAGAATTACTAGCTCTATGACCTTGGATAAACTTAATTTCTATACATGCATCAGCCCTAAGGCTCATATCCCAAGTCAAAGACGGGTTGTTGTGTTGGTGGAGGGAGCATTAAGTGCTCTTCATACTTGTGAAATCACAAATTCATCACTTATTCATGCATTCTTGGAATACAGATTTAGAAATGGAAGAGACCATAGAGATCTCATTAGAAAATGGGAAAATCCCTTAAAACAAATTAGGAGTCATGGCTGGACCTGAATAAGTAAACTCAAAAGAAATCTGCGTTGAAGGCGATATAATTTTGAAGGTCTTAAGGTTCCACTGGTTAAGATATCTCAAAAAAGAGAAGATTTCAAAAGAACAGAAAATATCACAGAATTCAATATTACCAAAAAAAAAAGTGACCAGTAAGATATCAGCTTGTTTTGGCCCATGTGCCTCCTTTCTCATCTTCGTGAATTCCTTTTGAGATTTGCCTATGAAGGTATCAAAAGTGCCATTGATGAAAACATGAGAAAGGACCAGGGAGGTGTTCATAGACAATACTCTACCGTGTCTGTACTCTCTGTCGCACAGTCAGCTGAGAAACAGCTCAAATACAAGCTCCTGCTGTCTTTACTATTTGTTGATTTTTTAAAAATTGACTCAGTAGATCAAAATGAAGTTTTAAAAAGATCTACACACATCCATATATGTGTACATATGTGTGTGTATAGAGTTTATCTGTTAAGTCTTTGGTACATGCCACAACAGATCATCCTATGATTAAAAGTAACTATCAAACAGGAAGCTATGTGTTCACCAATATCATGGGGGAGGGTACTTCAGTTAGTGCAGAGGCATCCCTAGCTTGTGGATGACATTGTGCCAAGTTGTATCAGGCCCACAAAAACTAAAGGTCCCCCTCTCAATAAAATGAGTGACCACTCAACTGACATCAGTTCATATAAGAAAAATTGAATAGATTAAGGTGTATTACCCAAATTAAATTGTCATATATCTATAAATCATAGAACAGCAGTCTCCAAAGACTGAAAATTTTCAGTGATCCAAAGGGCAGTGGAGAGAACCATGATGGATATAAGTTTTGTGTGAGAACTTTACCAGATTTTGTTTGTAATGAGCGGTATAAAAGAAAGAAAAGAAGATGGGCTGTGTGCATGTCTGTGTGTGTGTGTGTGTGTGTGTATGTGTGTGTATGCGTGTATGTATGTGTATGTTGAGAGCAAAGGATAACCGAAAAGATTTAGAGGAAGGCCTCTGGTGTGGAAGGTTATTTTACATAATATGAATAAGAATCTCCCAGGATATAGTTATGTTTGCCAGTCATGAGATTATTCAATTTGAAAAGATTATATTGGCAAAATGTTCCACATTTAAAGCATTGACTTTAATACAATGTTCTTCCTAATGAAGATGGCCCTAGTGGAGCAACACCAATATGCCATATATTTCAGGTTATTATTCCAGTAATTAGAGATTTACACTTATCCATGTATGAACTTTCACCCAATGCACATTGGATTCAATGAGATGGGCTTTTTGTGCCAGAGGGCCTATGTTTGTAGGTCAAATCTGCCACCACAAGATGAAGTCAAGTTAATGGGACCACATAAGGACTGACCCTATGACACTACACTCTAACCAACTAAGTTATCTGGTCAAAATGCAGTGCTGTACAGTTGTCATCCAATCACTGAAATTGTTTTTAAGGATAAGGTTGACAAAGTGATTTTCCAGTGGCTTTACTTGAAAACCAGAGAGATTTAATTGTGTTGGGGAAAGAACTTGAGAATCCAGTTTCGTTCAGCACATTTTTCTTAACTAAATCTTAAAGATCTGGCCAAGCCATAGAGTTTTAGGGCTTAAATTATGTAACCTAGGTGCTCGTGGCTAATAAGTTGTATATTCTCATTCAGATCCTCGGGTGTATTTTTATACTTGTAAAAAGACAACTTCAAGATCATTTTAGAGAAGATGGTTAGTTGCTTTTATTTTGTTTATGGGATTCCAATAATACTCTTAACAAGGAAAATGGGACCAGAGAAGTCATTTAATTCCCAAGGTCTAACACAGGTCTAGTGCTTGTTTTTGCCTTCTTGATTATTCTGTTTTAGAGCGAGGCAACTAGCCTTTAAAGCACTATATAAAAGTGAGTTATCATCATCATCATCATCTTTATTGTAGTATTAAAGTGCCATTATTATTAACCGAAGGCAATGTACAATTATATTATTGTGGATTTTATAGAACCTTCACACCAAAGAGCCTTGAAAGAAATGAAAGAATTTTTATACATACCTTAGTTTATTCCCTCACAACAGATATATGTTATTGAAAAGATACTTTTTTCTGCTAATAACTTCCTTTGAAAGTAAGATTAAATAAAAATGCCTTTTCCTATTAAATTAGTCTATTTCTAACTATTGTAAATAGGCTCTAAAAAAGAGGAAAAAAAAGGTTTAATGGGAAGGAAAACAGAATAATGGTGTACCAGAGACAGGCTAGGAAAAAAAAAGTGAATGAAGAAATGCAGGAGGAAAGAAGATCAGTGAGGGAGAATATGAAGGAAGAGACAGAAAAATGCCAGCTGCAGATTTCAGGAAATGATAACTAAAACTTGGGTGGAAAGGCACCAACAAAGAATAACTCAAACTAAGACAATTAGGGAGGAGGCAAGAGAATGGTGACATCAGGCCTTCTGCAAAGCCATGAATTGGCATCTAAGTTCATGACCTGAGTCATAAATGTTTCAAATTTACATTCATTTGTGACTTAGAACTTCCTCCCCTAGTATACATATATACTTATGCCATAATCATCCCTCACAGTCATGGTTCTATTGGTGAAATAACTGGTAACTTGCTAGAAGCCAGGCAATCACTATGAGGGAGACCATGTGCATCATGATAGGACAGTCATTTGCCCTGTAACCTGTGTCTCACTATGCCCTGGGGGTATAAGCTCAGTCTGCTCCTTCCTTCCATCTTAATTCATTTGGCTAAAGAATAGAAGGAGAGAAGAACTGTTCTTTTTCCTAATGGAACCTGTTAACATTCTACAACCTATTAAAAAGCCTGTGTTAATGGATGCATAACTTATAAATGAGATATACATTTCCAGTTTAGTTTGTCCTGATGCTTGTTGGAGATGGTTAAAAACTTTTTGGATATGATCAAGAGTACAATACTGCCTGTATCAACAGTAGCTTATCCCTACAGTGTTAAGGCACCGTATGAAATCTTTGTTTAGAAAAGAAATAGGCAGGTAGTATATATCTTTGTGAAAGGAAAGATAACCTGAAAAATAACTTTAAAACAGCAGCACTTGTTCAGGTCCAAGCTGAAAGACAACTTCATGTGCAAATGTAGAGATAAAATAAAACTTTAGCAATCTGGAACTTCTGGGAATGGAACTTTTTGAATTCATTGAATTTTCTACTTAAAGATTTTTCTTTCACTTTTAAGCATCAAGAAAATGTAGTCTATTTTAACCATTTTGTATGAACGTATTTCCAAAACAGATTCAATACATCAGTGAATGTAATGTAAACTTCACTTGATGACTCAGGGTCAGTCTTGTGAATATCAGTCCTTATCCTGAAATTGACTACATCGATCTTCTCCAGGCCTGTTGATGTTTACAAGACCATCTGCCTGGACGCTGCACTTTTCGAGATTAGGTGTCTTACATTTTGTTTTTTGTGTCTCTTTCCTTGTTACTACCACACCAGCAGTAAGCTTTTGATGCTGTTGGCTTGTTTATCTGGTTTTCTGCTTAAGCAGCGGTGACTCAGAAACCAGATAATCAACATTGTTAGGGTTGTAAGAGTAAGGGACTCTGACCGAAGACATTAAGGTAGAGTAAAGAGCATGTTCTTTTGTCACAGCTTTTGGCTGCTCAGAGACCTTTTTGACTTATTTCCTGTCTAATGGTTGTACGAATACAGAATACCAAGTTCCATAGGTGATATATATCTCAGACTTAGCTATGTCTATTTATTTCTGGATGTGTCCAAACTAATTTCCCCCCCAGCATTTAGTTTATTTGACAGCTGATTGGGTGTGAGGGATGAGAGAAAAGGAAGAAGAGAGGATGACTCCAAGGAAGCTATAAGGCTGATAGTGCCCTTAACAAAAAATAGGGAAGTTGAACAGAGAGAAGAGGTTGGAAAGGAAAGATGATGGCTTCGGTTTGAAAATGCCTACATCCATTTGGAGATGCCCTATAGCCAGTTGTCAGACTGAAGCTCAGGAGACACACTAGAGCTGGGTGTGGGGATTCAGTTTAAAATAACATTGTAGGTATTCATCAGATTTTTTTCTTCAGATGGTAATCATGTTTCTCTTTGGTTAAAGATATCAAATCACCCACAAAATGTATACTAATCAAAAATGTATTTATGCTTTCAAATGAAAAATTATTTGAGAGTGAAACAGTAAACTTCTATTTTTCTTCATGGCCAGGGTTCAGAATTTACTATTGTTAGAATCTTTCACACAGTCTTCCAAGGGCACTTTAATATCAGGTGATAGAATTACTTTCTATGAGCAAAAGAATGTTGAGCTATCACAAAAATTATCATTTAAAAACTGATCTTAATTATTTTCTAAATTCTTTGCGATCATTAATAGTTGAGCTTTGTTACCCTTTGGGCATACATCTTTACGTTTTCCGTTGTGATGTCATTTATTAACACAAATTTCTAGGTATGGCAGCTCCATCTCTGACATGTTAGATCAACCAATTGGACCAAGGAATTTGAGAGAGTTTCTTTTCAAAATCTTATTTAATATTTTATTTTTTCTCAGTTAAAAGTAAAAACAATTTTAACATTCTTTTTTATTCCTCAAATTTTGAATTCCAAATTCTCTCCCTTCCTCCCTTCACCCTTTCATTAAGAAGGCAAGCAATTTGACATATACATGTGTAGTTTTGTAAAACACATTTCTGTGTAAATCAATTTGTGAAAGAAAATACAGACCCCCCCAAAAAAAACACCAAGAAAAAATTAAGAAATAAAGAAGAAGTATCTTTGACCTGCATTCAGGTTCTTTCTCTGGAGATGGACAGCACCTTTCATCATAAGTTCCACAAAATTGTCTTGGATTATTGTATGGCTGAGAATAGCTGAGATATTTATAGTAGATCATCATACAACATTGCTGTTACTTTGTACAACGTTCTCCTGGTTCTGCTCATTTTACTTTGCATCAGTTCATGTAAGTTTTTTCATGTTTTTCTGAGACCTTCCTGCTCATCATTTCTTAAAGCTCAATACTATTACATCACAATGGTATACCACAGCTTATTCAGCCATTCCCCAATCGATGAACATCCCCTCTATTTCCAATCCTTTGCCACCACTAAAAGAACTGCTATAAATATTTTCATACATATAGGTCCTTTTCTTTTTTGTTTTGTATCTCTTTGGGATACAGACCTACTAGTGGTATTGCTTTGTCAAAGGGTATGTGTGGTTTTGTAGCCCTTTGGGTATGTTTCCAAATTGTTCTTCAGAATGCATAAATCAGTATACAACTTCACCGGCAGTGTGTTAGTGTTTTAATTTTCCCACATCCTCTCCAACATTTGCCATTTACTTTTCTGTCATATTGGCCAATCTGATAGTTATGAGGTAGTAGCTCAGAGTTGTTTTAATTTGTTTTTCTCCCAATAGTGGTTTAGAGCATTTTTTTTTCACATGACTATAGATAGCTTTAATTACTTTGTCTGTAAACTGCCTGTTCATATCCTTTGACCATTTATCAATTGAGGAATGGCTCTAATTTCTATAAATTTGACTCAGTTTTCTATATGTTTGAGAAATGAAGTCTTTATCAGAGAAATTTTTTTCCCCGTAATGATTACCAACTATGTATTTCCCTCCTTCCTATCCTCCTGCCGCTTATCCTTCTCTCTCTCTCTCCTTTCGCCTTGTCCATTCGCAAAAGTGTTTTGCTTCTGACTTTTACCTCCCCCAAACTGCCCTCCCTTCTATCAACCCCCACCCCTCTTTTATGTTACTACACCCAACTGAGTGTATATATTATTCCCTCTTTGAGCCACTCCCAATGAAAGTATGGTTCATATGCTTCCTTCCCCACTTCCAGCATTTCCCCTTCCACTGTAAAATCTCTTTTATGTCAGATGATTTATCCCATTCTGCCTCTCTATTTCCCCTTCTCCTGGTGTATTCTTTATCTTTTAATTTTATTCTTAAAGATAATCATACCATCACATTCAACTGACACCTCTGCTTTTTGTCTATGTATATACTTCTTCTAACTGCCCTAATAATAAGAAAGTTTTTAGGAGTTATAAATATCATTTCCCATATAGGAATAGAAACAGTTTAACCTTATCAAATCCCTTATGATTTCTCTTTCCTGTTTAATTTTTTGTACTGTTTTTGCATCTTGTATTTGAAAGTCATATTTTCTATTCAGCTCTAGTCTTTTCATTAGGAATGCTTAAAAGTCCTCTATTTCATTGAATATCCATTTTTTCTCTCAGAAGGATTAAACTCAGTTTTGCTAGGTAGGTGATTCTTGATTGTAATCTTAGCTAGCTCTTTTGCCCTCTGGAATATCATATTCCAAGCCCTCCGATCCTGTAACGTAGAAGTTACTAAATCTCATGTTATCTTGGCTATGGTTCCACGATACTTAAATTCTTTCTTTCTGGCTGCTTGCAATGTTTTCTTATTGATCTGGTAGTTCTGGAATTTGGCTCTAATATTTTTGTTTTCAGTTTTGCATCTCTTTGAGGAGGTGAGGGGCGTATTCTTTCAATTTCTATTTTACCCTGTGGTTCTAGAATACCTGGGCATTTTGTCTTGATAATTTCTTGAAAGATGATGTCTATAGTCTTCTTTTGATCATGACTTTCAGGTAGTCTAGTAATTCTTAAATTATCTCTACTGGATCTATTTTCCAGGTCAGTTGTTTTTCCAGTGAGATATATCACATTTTCTTCTATTTTTTCATTATTTTGATTTTGTCTGATTGTTTCTTGATGTCTCATAAAATCGTTAGGTTCTACATGCCCAATTCTAACTTTTGAGGAATTCTTTCCTTCAGTGAGCTTTTGTACCTCCTTTTCCATTTGGCCAATTCTACTTTTTAAGGAATTCTTCTCTTTATTAATTTTTTATATCTTTTTCCATTTGGTCAATTCTGCTTTTCAAGGCATTCTTCTCTTCATTGGATTTTTGTGCCTATTTTACCATTTGGCCTAGTCTGTTTTTTAAGGTATTATTTTCTTCAGTATTTTTGTGCCTCCTACCAAGCTGCTGACTCTTTTTTTGATGATTTTCTTGCATAGCTCTCATTATTCTTTCCAATTTTTCCTCTACCTCTCTTACTTAAATTTTAAAATCCTTTTTGAGCTCTTTCATGGCCTGAGACCAACTCATATTTTGCTTTGAGGCCTTGGATGCAGGAATTTTGACTTTGTTGTCTTCTTCTGATCTTCCTTATCACCACAGTAACTTTCTATGGTCAGAATTTTTTTCTGTTGCTTGCTCATTTTTCAGCTTATTTCTTGACTTTTAACTCTGTGCTAAAGCGGGTTTCTGCTTCCCAAGTGGAGGGTGTCACTGTCCCAAGCTTCAAGGACTTTTGCAGCTGTTTTCAGAGGTAGTTCTTGAGACCTGTAAGTTTTTGGCTCTTCCAAGATGGTGTGGTCTAGGGAGAGGTATTTTTACTACTCTTCTGTACTATACACTGGTTGGCGAGTGACCACAAGCACTCTTTTCAATCCTGGAACTGTGACCAGGGTCCCTGCTCCCCTGCAGCCGCAAGCTCTGCTGTACTAGTGCTCCTCCTTGCCCTGAGACTAAGACCTAGGACTGCAACCCAGATCCATGTATGGGCAATGCAACAGAATCCTGCCCCTGGTGGCCTCAAAGGGACTCCTATCAATCTCCTTCTGCCCTCTTGTCTGATCCCCCTACCATCTGTGGGCTGAGAGGTCTGGAAACCACCACTGCTGCCACTGATTCATTGCCCCAAGGCCTGCTACTGGTTTGCTGGGGCAAGGTCTATACCTCTGCTGGATTGTGCTCCACTCTCACCCTAAAGCAACAGACCTTTCCTGTTGACCTAAGTTGTCTTGGGCTGGGAAATTGTTTCACTCTGTCTTTTTGTGGGTTCTGCCAGTCCAGAATTTTTTTAGAGTCATTATATAAAGTTATTTGGAGGGTTTTGAGGAGAGCTCAGGTGAGTCCTTGCCTTGACTCCGCCATCTTGGCTCTGCTTCTCCTCATTTGAGATATTTTCTTTCTAGCATTTGATTGTCCTAAGTCTAAATTCTTGTAGATGATTTATGATGTAACACAGTTTCACTTACGATTTACACACATCATTTGCCAAGCATTTTTGTAATAACTACCTTGTAAAGTAGGCAGTGAAAACATTATTGTGGCCGTCTTAGGAATGAAGAAACTAAGGCTCAGAGAGGTGGGTTAAGTGATTTAGCTCAACTTATGTGACTACAGAGTGTGCGATCTGAGAGTCAACTATAGCTCTCCTAACTTCAGCCTTACTGCACCACAGCCAAATTGCATCTAACCCTTACTAGCCCCTTCTGAATCTTTCCCTTGAATGTGCCCATGACAGAAGTTGTGGGAACCTGACTGCTGCCAGCTCCAAAAATTCTAAGATCTTAACATTTGGAAATGTATTTCTGCATTTTTCCTATAAATTGTATATTTGTATATATTTGTATATTGTATATTTGTAAATTGTATATTTGTATAATTGTGACTGAGATGGTCTAATGACCTTAAAATATATTGTCCATGTTGCCCAGCTAGCACATGACTTCACTGGTATAATTTTATAAAATAAAGTAAGATTATTACTTTATTTGGTTGTGGCAAACAGCTGTGTTTTTTATAAAGGGAAAATGTATTAAAAGGTTTATGTTTAATCAGTTTGAATTTTTTTCCCAAGTCTTTCCTCTGGCAGTTTAGGTATATGACCATAGGCAGGTGCTCCCAGACAACTGTTTAAAGACTAAATTATAAAGAATTTGCCAGGATACATTGGAGGAGAGGTTGAATTTCCACACTAGGATGAAGCATAAGTCTAGACCAGATTTTTATATCTATCTCTAAATCATATTCCTGTCTTCAAATCTAGCCTCAGATACCTACTAGCTGTGTCACTCTGGGCAAGTCTCTTAATCCTGTTTACCTTGGTTTCCTCATCTATGAAATGAGATGGAGAAGGAAATGGCAAACCATTCTAGTATCTTTGCCAAGAATACTCCAAATGAGGTCACAAAAAGTTGGGCATGACTGAAAATGACTGAAAACAACAACTAAATCATCTATCTCTGGTTCTGTTTCAATACATAGTTGTACATATATACGTACATACACATATGTGTATATATAAGAGAGACAGAATAATACTATTTTATAGAGTAACCCAGCATTACTACTGAGAGAAGAAAGGGTGAGAGGATGCACACAGGTACAGATAGAGAAGAGAAAAGATGAGAGGGCAAATCCTTTTTCTCAGCCTTATTTCTTAACATCTCACCCCCAAACATTCTCATCTAGCTAAAAAGCTCTTTTATCTGCTGGAGTTTCTGAATCAAGACTTTTCTCAAACTTGATCTCATTCAGGCTCCCCTCCAGAATAGCCTTGTAAAACAAAGTCTTTAAGGGGGTGGAACCAAGATAGAGGCTTAAAAACAGGGACTTGCTTAAGCTATCCCCCAAATCCCTCCAAACACCTGTAAAATGACTCTAAACAAATTCTAGAGCTACAGAACCCATGAAATAACAAAAGGAAACAAGTCTCCAGCCCAAGAGGCCCTGGATGGTCGCTGGAAAGCGTCTATCATACCGTACTGGGAGCAGAGCGCAGCCCAATGTGGTCCATGCCAGGACAGACCAGGCTGAGAATAGACCAAGCAGTGCAGGTCCCAGGGCCCTAAATCACTGAACTATGGCAGTTACCAGACTTCTCAACCCACAAATGCTAAAGACACCAGAGCAGGTCAGTGGGAAATTGGCTGGATCTGGGTGAGGGAAGTGCGCAATCTGGCTGCAGCCCCAGGGCAGCAGAGGTGGCTGCAGCAGCAGTGGCAGCAGCAACAGCAGCAGCGAGGCAGATGCTTCTGTCCCCAGGCCCAAATGGTGGGAGCAGTCAAACAACCAATCAGAATGGGAGTGCAGAGATTGCTTTGCTGGCACTGAGGCAAGGTTCTCTTGCTTTGCCCTGCTTGAATCTGGGTCGCAGTCCTGGTTGGCAGTTCTTAGGGGAGGAGGAGTGCTGGTATGGCAGAGCTTTGTGGTGCATCATACCACCTCAGAATAGAAGTAGCTCTGAAAACAGCAATGCAAAACCCCTGAAGACTGGGACAAAGCACTCTACACTCTGAAAGCAGTCATACCCTGAGAAAAAGCTCAAAAATCAAGTAATTGGCTGGGAACATGAGCAAGTTGCAAAAAAAGACTCAGACTATAGAATCTTTCTTTGGTGACAAAGAAGATCAAAACATACAGCGAGAAGAAGTCAAGAAAGTCAAAGATCCTACATCAAAAGCCTCCAAGAAAAATAGGAATTGGTCTCAGGCAATGGAAGAGCTCAAAAAGGATTTGGAAAAGCAAGTAAGAGAAGTAGAGGGAAAATTGGGAAGAGATATGAGAATGATGCAAGAAAATCATGAAAAACAAGTCAACAGCTTGCTAAAGGAGACCCAAAAAATACTGAAGGAAAATAATACCTTAAAAATAGACTAACCCAAATGACAAAAGAGCTCCACAAGGCCAATGAGGAGAAGAATGCCTTAAAAGGTAGAATTAGCCAAAAAACTACTGAAGAAAATACTGCCTTAAAAATTAGAATGGAGCAAGTGGAAGGTAGTGACTTTGAGAGAAATCCAGAAATTACAAAACAGAACCAAAAGAATGAAAAAATGCAAGACTGTGAAATATCTCATTGAAAAAACCACTGACCTGGAGAATAGAACCAGGAGAGATAATTTAAAAATTACTGGACTACCTGAAAGCCATGATCAAAAAAAGAGCCTAGACATCATCTTTCAAGAAAGTATCAAGGGAAACTGTCCTGATATTCTAGAGCCAGAAGGTAAAATAGAAATTGAAAGAATCTACCAATTACCTCCTGAAAAAGATCCCAAAAAGAAAACTCCTAGGAATATTGTAACCAAATTCCAGAGTTCCCAGTTCAAGGAGAAAATATTGCAAGCAGCCAGAAAGAAACAGTTCAAGTATGGCGGAAACACAATCAGGATAACACAAGACCTAGGAGATTCTACATTAAGGGATCGAAGGGCTTGGAGTATGATATTCCGGAGGTCAATGGAGCTAGGATTAAAACCAAGAATCACCAGCCTAGCAAAACTGAGTATAATGCTCCAGGGCAAAATGTGAATTTTCAATAAAATAGAGGACTTCCAAACATTCTCAATGAAAAGACCAGAGCTGAATAGAAAATTTGACTTTCAAATACAAGAATCAAGAGGAGCATGAAAAGGTAAACAGGATGAGAACTCATAAGTGACTTATTAAAGTTCAACTGCTTTGTTTACATTCCTATATGGAAAAATGATATTTTAACTCATGATATCTTTCTCAGTATTAGGGTGATTGAAGGCAATACATATATACATATACATACATACATACATACATACATACATACACACACACATACATGAGGGGGAGGCGGTGGCAGCACAGGGTGAGTTGAATATGAAAGGATGATATCTAAAAAATTAAAGGGTGAGAGAGGAATATTTTGGAAGGAGAAAGAGAGAGATAGAATGGGGTAAATTATCTCATAAAAGTTGTAACGGAAGGGAAGAGGGGGTAGGTGAAAGGGAATGAGTGAATCTTGCTCTCATCAGATTTGTCTTAAGGAGGGAATAACATACACACTCAGTTGGGTATCTTACCCTACAGGAAAGTAGGGGGGAAGGGGATAAGAGGGGGGATGATAGAAGGGAGGGCAGATTGGGGTAGGAGTTAGTCAAAAGCAAACACTTTTGAAAAGGGACAGGATCAAGGGAAAAAATGAATAAAGGAAGACCGGATAGGATGGAGGGAAATATAGTTAGTCTCACAACATGACTATTATGAGAGTGTTTTGCATAACGATACATATATGGCCTATGTTGAATTGCTTGCCTTCTCAAGGAGGGTGAGTGGGGAAGGAAGAGGGAGAAAATTTGGAACTCAAAGTTCTAAAAACAAATGTTTTTTTAAAAAAGTTGCTTTCACTTGCAACTGGGAAATAAGATATACAGGCAGTGGGGGGTAGAAATCTATCTTGCCCTACAAGAAAGTAAGGGGAAAGAGGATGGGGGGGTGGGGCACTGTGGGGTGATGGAATGGAAGGCAGATGGGGAAAGGGGCAATCAGAATATATGCCATTTTAGGGTGGGGAGCAGAGAGGGGAGAAAATTTATAACTCAAAATCTTGTGGAAATCAATGTTAAAAACTAAAAATATTAAATTAAAATTTTAAAAAAGTCTTTCATTTCCCTCTCCATTTACAAGTATTTTCCATTGTATAAAACTGTCCCAAGCCAACCAAATGTTAAAATATATATTTATGTATACATACATATATATTTATATGTGCATATATTTACATACACACATATTTATATACATACATATTTATATATACATATATAGTATACACAAATAATGTGTATCTAACATACACATCTTGAGAAGTGCTCAGTGTAGTTTAAATATGTTGTCTATATATATGATTTGTTGGTGATGCCTCCAATTCTCAAGCACTCAGCAGCCCAAAGTCATGTCTCACATACAGGACTTTGAAGATTGCGGAAACATCAATAAATGTTTCTTAGCAATAAGGTGGCATTTAAAACCCTTTACTCGTCAACTGCCTATCATTTACATTGCTTCTTTTGTCTTTTCCTTTTCCTTCATTTCTGGTCATCTTTTTAATATTCCTATTTAAGCAAGCTAAATGTAGTCCCTCTATAGCTCAAATTGATTTCAAAAGTAACTTCTCAAATCATGCAGTCACTTAATATGTAAAACTAGCTTATCAGTTCTTTCCTAACTTCCCAATATATATTTGTTTTTCCAGTATAAAACTAAAAATGAAATGTATTCCCTACTGATTTTTGTCACTCACTTGGCAGCATTTGGGTTGCATTTATAATATGGCATCTTCAATAATGTCAGCTGGAATGCGAACATCCTGTGAATGGCACATGTTAATTAGCTAATGCTGTAAGATGTTGCTGAAATAGAAGATTGTCACAGATAATAGTCCTGCTGTGGATAAATGCTAAAATAGTTTTTGTAAAATAAGATGCTGGTGAAGCATACATATGTGTATATATATATATATATATATATACATATATATGTATATATATGCAGAGAGAGAGAGAGAGAGAGTGAGTGAGTTTAGGTCTGGGTACCATGACAGTATTTTATCTTTCTTTTCTCCTCATTCTGTGCTACTTCAATCCATCAGTAAACATTTATTAAGCACCTAATGTGTGCCAACCACTACTGGGTAAAACAAATAAATGGGTAAGGGTTTTCATCTGTTCTCATATGTTGACATGACTTTACTTGTTCATCTGACCTCCCCTCTCATTACTTGGATTCTTTTTATTTGTCCTTCAGTGCCCCCAAGTTGGGTTTTCTGAGCTTTCACTTTTGCCCATTATATAGTATCTTAGAAGACTAGTTTTTATTTTATTTTGCCAAATGATTGACTTCCTTCTACATACTCTATGCTTCTGCCAAACTGGGCTATCATGTTCCTCGACACATTGTGCCCCTTTGTTTTCAGTGCCTTTTAGTCGTGGGCTGCTCCCTCTCCCTAATGATGCAGTGGGGATCAGAGACCGCTGTCTGGAGGAGGTGGCTTTGGAGGTGGATTTTAAGGAATGGCTAGAAATCCAGTAAGTGAGATATAGGCAGCCCATGATCAAAAGGCACAGAGAGTGAAAAGTACATGATGTGTAGAGGGGACAGGACAGTCCGGTTTGCCTGAAGCATAGACTGCGTGGAAAGAAGTTTTAAAAAATAAGACTAAATTACAGATTCTGAAGGGTCTGCAATGCCAGGCAAAGTGGATAGGAACCAGAAACCATTCCAGATTTCTGATAGTGATATGACTAAAATGTGAATAAGGAGGGTTAGTCTGATGGCATCATGATGAATGGATGAGGAAGAAAAAGGACAGAGGCAGAAGAGTCAGAGCTGTGGTCCAGGGAGGTGTTAATAAAGGCCTGGACCACCATGGTGGCCGTACAAAAGTGGGATGGGGCAAATGGTAGAGTGGAGAGGACATTCTGATTGGATATAGGAAGAGATGAAAGACTCAAAGAGGGTTTCACACTTATAAGTGAGTAACAAGTAATCATGTATCAGTTTCATTGGCCGGTTCAGATTATACTCACTAAAATATCAGATCATCTCCAATGGTGCCGATGACTACAGTGGCTCTCGAGGAATGGTGTTATACAAATGAAACATCTGATTGATTTGTGGTGGTTATTTGTGGAATTTATCCAGATTTTTCAAAATGGAATTGGAAAACAAACTTCTCTTCTTCTACCCTAAGAGAGTGTATGAAATTTTTTAAAAGAAGGACATGGATGTCCTTCCTGAAACAGAAATGTGTATGAATACTAACCTTCCCTTTTTCCACTGTCCTTTTCTAGTGTGGTAGCGCAGCGCATAGAAGGCAGTGGATTTGGAGCCCAGGAACCCTGGGTTCAGGTTCTAGCTCTTCTGCTTGTTAGCCCTGTAACCATGGAACAGTCACTTAAACTTCTCTGGGCCTCAGTTTCCTCATCTGTTTCATGCTTTCACTGCCCACATCACAGGGCTATTGTGAAAAATAATAAACATTTGCAACCATGAAATGGTATTTAAATGTGATATCGGCAATATTTTATGGGTGGTTGCTGACATTTATCATTATTTCTGCCACATAAGACTATCTTAAAGTCACTGAGGGTTTTTCTAAAACTGAGATTTCTGAATCATTATTTTCAGCCCAGAGACTCCTGAGCTACAGAATGGAGCAATTAGCTCTGGGAACTTGCCTCAAGGCCATTTAAACCACTCCACACTGAACTGAAAAAAGTGACAGTTGGTGACCGGTATTTAACAGGGCTTCCAAAGGCTGGAGCTACTTAGATCTGAATTTAATACATTTTTGAAAGGGTGGGGGGATGGGGATGGGGGCAGGTTAAGAGCAAAAGCCGCAGTTTCAAATCTGGCCTTTCACAGATTCGGCTAAGAGGAAGGTAAAGCAAAGGTAGAAATGTGTTTTAATTTTTCTGGCAGATAATGAAGGATTATATTCTGTATTATGGCATTAAAATGTCATTTTCTTTAGAGGAAATGCTGGCTTTAAATTAAGGTTTCCAACTTCCACTGGAGAGCCTCACGCTGTCCTTGTCGGAATCTTCCCACTTCTCTAAGTTAAAATGGTTTTTGGAAAGTGTTGATGAGAGTTTCCTAATCTCACATGGATGAGATAATACTCAAACTTATTGGATTTTTGACCCTGATTCACCAGTTTCCCACTCTAGGATTTTTCAGTCTAGGTGCATCCTGCAATTTCTTATGTTTAGCTAAAATTACTAAGCAGCCTGTCCCTAGGAATTTTTTTTTTAAATCAGGATTTCCTGATGTTCTTATGCTTTACATGGAGGCCTCTTAGGCTACAAGCTGCTTGGGTATGGTGGGCTCTGATTTGCGAATATTAAATTAACAGAAGCCAGCTTGTTCCAAGGGTGAAGTGTGCCCTGTGATACAGCCGCACTGTAACTCAACAGCCACATGGAACTTTCAACGGTTTTTGTTTTTTTTAATCACCTTTCTGGAAACCCTAAATTTAGTATTGGGGCCATTGCAGCAGCATCGGTTTTATCATTGCTACTACCAGGCACTTTTCATATGTCCACCTTTCCCCTGTCTTTGAAAAGGAGAAAAGGAGTAGAAAGCTTCTCCTCTGGCATAGCTGCTGCTGGGATTGCTCCTCGTGTCCACCGTTGCCAGAGTGACCCTCTCCCCCTCCCCCATCTTGCCAAGACAGGAAAAAGATGATCTTGGCAGGAGTGAGGTCTGCTTGCAGCTTGCTTCCTAGCTGCTGGTCCAAGTACTGCCTTATTACCTACTTCCCCCCGCCCTGGCTGTCTAAGGAGCCTTGGCTGCAGTTCTGTATGGTTGCCCGCAGGACACGGCTGCCCCCCACATTTCTCGAAGGCCTGCTTTGGTGTTTGGCAGCTATGATGTAATAGCAGGAGCTTTGAGTTCAGAGTTGCAGGACCTGCTTGGAATCTTGCCTCAGTCTTAACCTCTTGGGACCTGAGTTTCCTCATCTTTAAGATGATGGGGTTGGATTCAAAGATCCATGTTATATTTAAAGTTCCATCTAGATCCAACTCCTATGATCCAATGAAACATCTGTAAGAATTGTAGAACCTTCAAAGGAGAAGAGACTTTGACGATCGTAAGAAATTCTAATTGAATGAATAAATGATTTTCTCATATTCCCCTCATTTTATAGATGAGGGAACTGAGCAGTGGAGAGGTTAAATCCTTTGGCATCCAGTTGGTGGCAGAGCTGGGACAATGAGCCAGGTCTCCTGGGTCTCAATTTCGGTGTTGTCAATCACGGTACTGGTCAGCAGAGAACAGACAGAGCAAGAGGTAGGGAAAAGTCGTTGTTTTACTTACTGATACAGGCGAGCTTGCACACAGCAGACTTTTGGGTCCTTCGTTTCCTTTGTCAGCTTCCCCAGTGTTGACTTAATCCTAATTGTTGGCCACTTGTGCCAGATCTCCTCCTTTGTCGGATTGAGGAGGTAAAGATGATGCTTTAGACACGTAGTGGGAAGTGGCTGTCAGTGGCTCGGCGGATAGGTAGGTAGGTAGGTAGGTAGATAATTGGTAAACTTTTATTGAGTACCCACTTCGTTCCAGGCATGATGCTGAGAGAGGCAGAAGAGAGTCCTTGCTTTCGAGGAGCTCACCACCTAAGCATTCACTAAGCGCTTCCACGGGCCTGTTGTTGTTCAGTGTTTTCATTTGTGTCAGACTCTTTGTGACCCCATTTGGGCCTTTGTTGACAAAGAAGCGGTTTTGCCATTTCTTTCTCCAGTTCATTTTACAGATGACGAAACAGGCAAATAGGGTGAAGGCACTTGCCCAGGGTCACACAGCTAGGAAGTGTCTGAGGTTGGATTTGAACTCAGGTCTTCCAGACTCCAGGCCCAGTGCTCTAACCACTGCATGCCCTAGCTGAGCCTGGCACTTTGATAATCGCTAGTGATACAAAATTCAGCTATATAAAAACAAGACAGTCCCCTCCCTCAGGGAGCTTACGGCTAAGAAAGGGACAATTGTAAAGAAAGAGGTGCTGGAAAGTTGGTGAGATTGGTAACAAAACTGAGGCTTGGTACTGAGGGGAGCTAGTGAATGGGCAGTGAAGTCAAGGCCTCGTTCTGAGAAAGGTAAGGCCAAAGCTGACAGCTCTCTGAATCTGGGTTGGGTGGTTCCCTGATCCGAGTTCGAGGTTCCAGTGGAGAGGAGGTAGAGATGATGGCTGGAGTGCAGGTGGCCTGGGTTGGAGCTGGTGACCCTGAAGCGAGAGGCAGGTTTGTTTCTAGGCGGAATAAGGGCCCTAAGGGCAGAATCTGAGTGTTTTGTCTGAAGCTCTTTGGAAAACAGACTCCTTTCACCCAAATACTAAAAGCGAAGCCTTAGTGGAAACATCTGGGCCCTTGACCTTTGCAGCTGGTGAAACATTAACTTGGGGATTAAGTCCAGGGTGGTCCTGGTGAAGCCCAGTTCTCTCTGAAGGGAAGGGCCCGGCCAAGGATGCTGCTCTGAGAGCAGGACGGACCATGTATGCCATCTTGGACAACTCGAGGGCAGAAGACCTTCAAGGGTTAGAACCCCCCAGCAGAGTGGCAGCCCATGAGGAGCAGCTCTGGACGTTGTGACCAGTTCCACCTGAATACCCCTTAGCACTCTGTTACCTTGCCAACTGTGATTAAACTCACTTGCCAGGCAAATTGTTGCAGCCATTCTGAGCAATCTAAATACAGCACAACCCGTCTCCTGTGATAGCGCTCCCAATGATGGCACCTCCTAAAGCAAACTAAGAACGTGATGGTGAAATACCCAGAACTTCGGTCCCTTGCCTGGGCAGAATCACCTGGCCACTAAAACATCCTTTCTTCATTTAGGCCCGTATTGTCTGCTTCCCAAATGACATGCTCAGTAATAGCCCATTACCATCTTTATCGCCCATGCTTTTGCATAAAACTTTTCCCCAAGAATATCAAAACAGTTTATTAACCTCCATTAAGCCTTTCAATGTTCCTGTGAGGCAAGTTATAGACTCCATTTTAAAGAAAATGTTAGCAATAGCGTGAATAAGAAATACACTTTATCGTTTACAATGCCATCTCCAAAACTGTTAAATTAGAGTCACAGGGCATGACAGTGTGAAGGTTTGGGTACACAGAGAAGCTTCTGGGCTTGGGTCTCCTTCTTCCTATCATACGGAACTGTTTCTGTGTTATTTTTGCAACCGAAAAGCAGGCACAGTTGTAAGGGTGGAAGTTTTGTCCACTTTGAAAGGAAGTTCAGTGCTACGACAGACAGAATGCTGGACCTGGAGTAGGGAAGACCTGCGCTCCAGTCTGGCCTCAGACACTTAAATAGCTGTGTGACCCTGGGTAAGTCATTTTAACCTCTGCCTCCCTCATCTGTAAAGTGAGGATAATAAAACTCTTACTTCCTGGGGTCATGGTGACAATGAATGGGATGGTGTGTTTGTAAATAACTTTTCAGACCTTAACGTGCCATGTAAATAATAGCTATTACTATTATGATTGTATCGATCAATCAATAAACACTTATTAAGCGCCTACTATGTGCCGGGCACTGTGCTAAGTGGAGAGGATACAGAAAGAGACTGGTGATGGCCCCGGCCCCCAAAGATCTTACCATTTAATGGTATGATTGTGATTATAGTGTTGAATGACCGGGACTGACCACCACTCTTGGATCCTAATCCCACTTCCTCCGCCAATTTTTTTCTGAAAGACTTCAGCAATGCCAAGTTTACCTTTCTGTATTTAGATTCAGTAATTTCTTTGTAATTGAAAAATCTTGTTTTAATACAACTACATAGAAATACACAAACCCCAGGGCTTAGGACAGATGGTAACTGTGCCTCTGCTTTTGGTGATCTCCCGTTTGTCAGAAGAAAGGCGAGCTGTGCGTTTGGACCTTACCCCGGCAGCACCAGGGCCCTCAGTGGTATTTAGCCCGAGTTTTGTTGCTGTTTAGTGGCGTTGTCATTTACATAGTTTTGGTAATTTGTTCTTTTGGATCGGCCTTCTTCCCTTTGCACAACTCAGTGATTTCCAAGGGCCCTCCCAACTCCAAGATGCTATTGTTCTCTACTCCAGTCTCACCAGTATACCTCACCTTTGCCAACCCCCACACCTTTGCTGGGGGTCTCCTCTATGCACGAGACATCTCCCTTTCCATCCTTCTCATTGGCATGCCCTAGTGAAGGGAGTACTAGCCTTGGAGTAGAAAGGCCTGTATTCAAATCCTGCCTTCGATACTTACTAGCTTTTTGACCTTGGACTCATCCTTTAACCTCTCTGAGTCTCCTTTTTCTCATCAGTAAAATATAAGGGATGGACTAGAATGGTGCTTCTTAACCGTTTCCTAGTCTTTTCATTTTTGGTCATTGCTCATTCAGAAAACTTTTACTTTTGCCAAATTTTCAGTGACCCCATATGGGGTTGTGACCCACAGTTTAAGGAGTGTTGGACTAGAAGACCTCTGTGGCCCCTTGCAGCCACAGTGCTACAGTGGCCCTAGGAAACATTTCTTATTCACTCCCTCAGTCAATAACTATGAGGCATCTACTATGTGCCGCGCACTGTCATACAAAAACAAGGGTGAAAGACAGTGCCTGTCTTCAAGGAGGTCTCAGTCTAATAGGAGAGAAAATAATCAACACAGGGAAGGCGCTAGAATTAAGAGGTCTTGGGATAGGCTATCTGAAAAAGGTAGAATTTTAGCTGTGACTTGAAGGAAGCCAGGGAAGCCAGGAGGTGGAGATGAGGAGGAAGCTCATTCCAGGCATGGAGGATGGCCAGAGAAAGTGCCCAGCACTGACCAATGGAGGGTCTTGTTTGAGGAACAGCCAGGAGGCCAGTGCTGCTGGATCTAGTGGTACCATGGTGGCTGTAAGGTGGTCGAAGACTGGAAAAGTAGGTGGGAGCTGGGGTATAAGGGGCTTACCAAAGGAACCTCATCCATTCCATGACATGTTTCCTGATCATCCGAACTGGGTATGGCCAGGACTCCTATAGCACTTGCTGTCTGCACAACCTAGAGAGTGCTTGTCAAATACCACCTTGAATTTGAGTTTCTTATGCAGGTTTCTTATCTTCCAAGCAGACCTTGATAGCCAGGATGGGATTGTTTCTAATTCAGTTAAGCACTTACTGTGTGTCTGATTCTCTGCTTGAGCATTCACATTTCTTTGTATCTTCTGTATTGCCTAGAACAGAGCTTTTTTCATAATAACATTAACTTGTATTTATTTTTGATGGTACTTTTTAAAATTTTTAAAAATTTATTTATTTTTAGTTTTTAGCATTCACTTCTATAAGATTTTGAGTTCTAAATTTTTCCCCCTCCCTTCTCTCCCTCCTCCCCAAGATGGCGTGCAGTCTGATATAGGCTATACATATGCATTCATATTAAACATTTTCACATTAGTTATGTTATAAAGAAGAATTAGAACGAGTGGGACAAACCATGAGAAAAAAGAAACAAACAAAAAAGGAGAGCAAATAGTTCGCTTCAATCTGCATTCAGACTCCATAGTTCTTTTGCTGGATGTGGGTAGTATTTTCCGTCGTGAGTCTTTTGGAGTTGTCATTAACTTACATTTATCTAGAATTTTAAGGTTTATGAAGATCTTTCTGCTCAATAGAATTGTAAAGTTGAGATTTTTTATTTCTTTTATTTGGGTTGGCTCAGATTGGCCCTATGATTCTGTTAGTGGGACCTACTCCCAGTGTGCAAACTCCCTTCACCAATCCATGGGCAATTGTTCTGTAACTTCTAGACACAAAGTTCAGTGCCTTGTCTAGGGACAGATGCCCAGTATGTGTCAGAGGCAAGAATTAAATTTAAATCTTCATGACTGCAAGGTCAGTCCTCTATTTTCAGCACTAGATTATCTCTCATTTCATAAGTAATGCAAATATTTTTTTTTTTTAGATAAGAGAGGGGAGATTAAATGATTTTCTTAGGGTCATACAACTAGCCAGTGTTAGCCTAGGAATTAAAATCTGTGTCTTCTTTACTTGAAGACCAATGTTTTGTTTTGTTTTTTAATGTATTTTCCCAGACTGCCTATCATGCTCTCCCTTGTTGCTTCTCATACTGAATGAAACCACTGAGCATGGGAAACTGATTATGGGTATAAACTATTTCTTCTTAAGTGGACAACCTCAGAACTCTTTAGCATTTGAGATTCTTCTTAACCTGATGACATCTTACCTGTCTAACCTCTTTAAGAAGGCACATAGGAGTAAGGACTGGGAATCAACCCACCTGCCCCAGATCAAGGGGAAGCTGTCAGGATTAAGGATATGCTGCTACATTTTTTTTTACTTTCCTCCATCTTCACTCTCTTTATCCCTTACTGTCTGCCTCCCAGGAAGTATGACATTTCAAGATACTCCCAGCCACTACTTTTAATAAATGATCAAAATCATAGACCAAAATGGAAGGTACAAAATTTACCTTTTAGATGAGCAGGAAGTAATGGTTCCTCAAACTTTTAATTTCCTAAATAAACATCCAGGCCTTCTCACTCAGATTCTCAGTGATAATGTTGTTTAAGATTTATTTACATAACTGAACTCTAAGCCCCTCTACTCTACCTCTGAGTTATCAAGATGTTGGTATCCACAGGGCATAGTAATCTATTCTTCTTGTGGTTGTCTTTCAGAATTCTGCCTTTGAATTGGTTTTATCCAAAGCTTTTATCTCTTGAAGTATGAAACCCGAGACTGTCTTTGAGCATGTGCAAAGAAATGTTTGCCTGTTTGCATGGCTGTGGAATTCAGGGGCTCCCCATTTCATTTCCCTTTAGCCAGATAGGGACATTACAACTTTCTAGAGCATATGTCTGGTATAAATTACATACTTGGAAAAGGTCAGGGCGATTATTTTCTTTTCTCTCTGGACCCAGATGATTATCTGATTTTGCATTGATCCTATGAGAACCCAGGCACCATTTTGGTCATGAGGTTAGTGCATTTTGACTGTGCTACATGCACATTTGTGTGTGTACACACACACACACACACACACACACACACACACACATACGTACATGTGAATATATATGTATGTACTGTTTTCTCAGGACATTGGTTCAAAAGGATGTGTTTTGATCTACGTGCTTAAATTATTCAAATTTTTTGAGGGGGAGGAATAGGAAAATTAAAGAGCTGCTTTATAAAGTAAAACATAAGCTTCTGTCATGTTGGGGAAATTCCAGGCCTATACTCTTCTGGCTTTTCTCAGCCACTAGTACCTCATTTGGACTTAGCACCAGGAATTACAAACATTTTGGTGATTCATTTCAACAAGTGGCTCTTACTGTGTATGAGTCATTGGACCATTGTGGGGATAAAAGGAAAGGGGAAAGTAACTTTTACCCTCAAGGACCTTATATTCTGCAGAGGGAACATGATGTATACACACAGGTAAGGAAATGCAGAGTAATTTGAGAAAGGTGAGGGCTAACAACTAGGGGCCACCCGTGGTAGTTTAACCTTCAGAGAAGCCAAAGACTCTGAGCTTTGAAAGAAGCTTGAGATTCTGGGAGGTGGAGTGAAGCAGGGATGCATTCTGAGCAAACACACAGAGAGGGGAGGGTGTGCAGAGTCTGGGCAATGGTAAGCAGGCCAATTGGACTGGATCATAGAGCTCCTGATGGAGAACCAACCTGCAAAAGTGGGTTGGAACCAGTTACTAAAGGCTTCAGTGGCCAAAGAGAAAAGTAGGTATTTTGTCTTAGTGACAAGAGTGAACTACCAGAGCTTCTTGAAGAGGAGTGACAGGATTAGGCCCATGCCAGGAAGCTGGCAGCTATGTGGAGGATGGGTTGAAGAGGAGAGACACTGGGAAGCCATTGCAAATCCAGACAAGAAGTGATGGTAGCCTAAGGGGATTGATATGGGATACATTCTGTATGACTCAGCCTCTCTCTGTTCTTAATTCTGTGGTCCCATATATGATAAGCCTACACTACTAAAAAATTACCTAGATTCAGTTTTAGTAGTACCACTGTATACTTTTCCCACTTTGAAGAATATTTGAGCCACCTGTCTCCAAATTTCATTTTTCTTAAGAAAATGCATATTGTTCAGTAGGAAAAGTAAAGACTTAAGTCAGAGGACCTGGGTCCAAACTCTGCCTTGCAGCTCACTACCCATCAGATATCAGGCAAGTCGCGCTATCCCTCTTGGCCTTGGTTTTCTCGTCTTCAAAGTGAGGGTCATCGACCAGATGACCGCTGAGTTATGCCAGCTCCAAAGCCACAGCCAGCATTTTGGTGATGATAGTATAGCAGACAAGCTCCTAGTG
Organism: Trichosurus vulpecula; assembly: GCF_011100635.1. Lineage (NCBI taxonomy): Eukaryota > Metazoa > Chordata > Mammalia > Diprotodontia > Phalangeridae > Trichosurus > Trichosurus vulpecula. Next base: position 45,120,717 of record NC_050577.1, on the reverse strand, counting down.
AGAAAAAATTGTTTTGTTTTTGTTTTTGTTTTTTGTCTTTATCTCCTCAATGCCCAGCAAAATGCCTGGCACATAGTAAGCATTTACCAAATGCCTGTTGATCGATTGCAGGTCCAGCTTCAGATAAGCCTCCTTCCAATTTTCGTTTTTATTTTCTTTAAATCCAGGATAGTTTTCTCAGAGCTCATCTCCCAAGTACAGAAAGTAAATTCGGTACGTTATTCTTACCCTGCACAAATCTCCATCCTTGGCTTCAGTGTGAGGAAACAAAGGCATCTCGTATCCTATTCCATTCCTTTCATACCAGATGAAGATGCATTTCACCAGTCCTGAGTAACTGGGCCTGTGGAAGCAGGACCAGGCCCTTGCCACTTCTGTCTTTCTTCTAAACCAACCCAGATTCTCCTGATCATTCCCCTTACATAAAAACAAAATGTGTATCTTTTAACATGGAAAGAAATCTTTCAGAATCTGTGATTCCAGGATCCCATTTTGATCCCTGGATTATAGTGTACTACCAAAACCAAACATGGAGTCTCTAAAGTTAACTTTCCATGAAGTCTGTAAGAACACTCATTTTAAGGAACAGCTACATAGTGGGGCACGGTAGCTAGAACTGAGAAGAGCCTGTACACATTATTTTACTTTTCCTGGAGCCCATCAGAAGTATTTCAAAATAACTTTTTTGTATGTGACTATACGTGGAGATTTAGTTGAATAGGAAAAGAAAATAATCCTAGGGATTTTTTTGGATTAACAAAGCATGATTGCTGCTTCCTTCCACTCCCCCTTCCTCCCCTGTGCCCTTCTTTCTTTGTTAATACTAATCCCTTGCATTAATAATGCATTGTCTTAGAGCTTTTCAGTCACCAGACTCATCCTCATGTGCTCGTGAGGTTGGAGATGGACAGAAAGTGAAGACTGTTAGCTTGCCACCATCTTGCTTTGCACTTGCTGTTTCACTCCTTAAAGCCTCCACTGCGTTTCTGAATGCCAGACTGCCAAATCTGGGGGCCTTTACTCAGGCCTCACTTTTGTCCTCTCCGTCGCACGTTAATCACCCTCTACTCCTGAAATTCTCCCCCCACTTCTCCTAAAGGCTTCCACTAACACAGAGCTATCACAAGCAAGCCCTCGGACTCCACAGGGTCCTTCTCTTTTTCTTTTATCTTTTAACATCTCAGTGGAACCATGATCTCATCGATGTGGATAGAGATCACATGCTGTCATAAATTCCCCAAAGAGGATCTACCAAGTGTACTTATTGGGACCCTTCATGAGGTCTTTTATAATTTTATTTGAGCTGTGCATCTTATCTCTTGCTCTTGCCACATGACCAACCCACCTCCCTTTCTAATCTTATGTTTCCTGGATGTATCTTCATACAACTCATAGGCTTGCAGGTTATCATTGAGAGCCAACTTATGCTCTCTATCCTTCTCTCCTTTGTCCTTTGCGTCACTTTTGCATCAGAGAGCAGATTGGGATCACTGAAAGTATTACACATTTTCCCAGGCAATCTAGCCCATTCTCTTCTTCCTGTTACACTCTGGGCTCAGTTCCTAGCCCATTTGCAGTACTTGTCCAAGAATGAGGTGCTGATAGACTGACTCAGTGGACTGGCCATCCAATGGCCTGTCACACTTGGGGCAATAGGCCTTATTCTTCCACTTCATTTTTCCAGTTTGGATTATTAAGCCAGTCTTATGACTGGTCATGAATCTTATTGAGAAGAACCTGTCGTGTTCTGAGGCTTCATCCACAGATAGGGGCATCTGGAGGACATCCCCATTGATAAGAATCTCTCTTCCATTTCGAATCACCACAGGATGTGACTATAGCAGAAAACGTTACTCACTTTATATTTCTTCCTTTGTGCCTTTCCTTTATCAAAATGGCAATAACGTGCGTTTATATAGCACTTTGCAGAAGCACAGATACTCCTCGTTCCTTATATGGTTTGAACCTTACAGCAACTCAATGAAATAGGTAGTGCAAGTACCATTATTCCCATTTTGCAGGTGATTAGAAAGAAGTGAGGACTAGGGAAGTTAATTAACTTGCGAAAAGTCACACTGTAAGTAGCCCCTACAGGCTCCGAATGTGCTTCTTCTAGGTTTGGTGCTTCGTTTTTCCTGCTTCTCCTCATCCTCTCCCATTGTAGGTTTCCCCAAGTTTCGATTTTCCATCCTTTGCTCTTCTCTCTTTACTCACTTACTCTGAGAATTCACACTCTCACAGCATCAGGGATCACTTCCATGTGTGGGTATCTCTTAGATCCTGACCTCCCTCCCAAGCTCCAGCTCAAATTCCCAATGAGTCTTCCAGACATTTCTCCCTTGGAATGTTCTGTTTTCACCTCAGATTCAATATGTTGAAAACCAAGATGATCACTCTCCTAAAATTGATTTCCTATCTTGATCTACCTGTTTCTCTCAGTGCTATTATTAGTATAAGTATTATTCTGTTTTACTCAGGCTTGGGTCCTTAGATTAATCTTGCCGTTTTCCCTACTTCCCCTGCCTAATTTGGTGACTGATTATCACCGTCTCTCCTGTTGATTTCTGTTTCAAAATGCTTTTTTCTTTTTCATCTCTGTTACCATCACTATACTGATGCCCTAATGTACATCCTCAATGACTCACAACAATTTCAGTATGCTCCTAGCTGGTCTCCTTATCCCCAGTCTCTTATTCTTTGCCCCTGTTCATCTAGCAATCTTTATAAAATCCTGCTTTTGCTATGCTACACTCCTCTGCATTCAAACCTAAAAAGTAAAATCTCCTTGTTACTAAAAGAATAAAATCTGAAGTCTGGAATTTAGGGCCCTTCACAGGCTGCCTCCCCACCTACTTCACTAATCTTACCTCTTACCTTTCCCTAACATAATCTCTCCACTTAACAGATTTTCCCAAAAACGTGCCTCATGTTTCTGCCTTTGCCTCCTGTGCTTTCCTCTTTCCTCCACAATGAAGGATGTGACCATCCCATTTCCAATTCTGGTCCATGGCTTCTCTGGCATCATTACTCCTGGGTGACATGCGTCCATATCTATTTAATTTTCCCACTTTCCCCCTCAGGGTTGGTCCAACACATACGCAACCTTTTAATTGAAACCTCAGCCCTGTACCTGGACATGGACAATAGAAACAACATCAAGACCGCCAGTGCTTTGCTGTTTTCCCTGCTGGACATTCTGCACTGCATGCTCATCTACACGTCTGCCATTGTTCGGGTGACGCTACAGGTAACCAGCAAGTGAAGGCTGCCATCTGATGCCATGTCTCCTTTTCTTTTTCTTCTTTTTGGATCTTATTTTAAAATGTTCTTCTTTGACAGGAGAATAGATGGTTCTAAAGAGAAAGAAAGGATAGACTTCTATTAGATGGCCACCATCAGGAATAGAAGACCTGATTATATGATTTCTAAGGGAAGCATAGGAGGCAGAAGGGGGGAAACCTCTTGACCATGGATGACCTATAGTTAGCCCCTTGACTATCCCACCCTGGGACAGAGCAGCCACTTTAGATCCAGCTCAGGACTTGCCTGGAACCCCAGCCTCTGGGAGGAATGGGAGTATTTGCCTCCCCGTCCTTCCCACACAAATATTGCCCCATTGACCTCCTACACATAGGATGTACATTCAGAGTTGATTTGCCAGAAGCAATTGTTTGCCATCGATTGATCAATATGCTATCTTGCTCATTTCCCCTTGTGACCATAGACATGAAACAAAAATGCAGCTGAATGGCCCGTCTGGGGGATCAAAACTGTAACCTTTGACAATTAGCAACATATGATCAAATTTTTCAAAGGGACCTCAGTGATTAACTAGCCTAGACTTCAGTGCTGAAACTGACACCACTAATTGCCAAGTGATACTAGTTTTTAAAAAGCATTTTCCGTGTTTTGGTCATCTAGAATTTAGGACATTAATTCATTTTTCCTTAGAACTTCTTGTCGAAATAGCAAATGACAAACAACACAATTCTTGTTTTTTAGACTCAGAAAGCCAAAGCAGATTGCTCAAATACTTTGCCAAGGTTCATAATAGCAGAGCTAACACTAGATCTCTAGGATATTTGTTTAGTCTACAGTGGTCACCATTAATAAAAATAGTTCCCACCATAGCTAATTTGGGCCTGGTGACTTTCTTGCATAACATAATACAGTAAGCAACTCCACCCAAGGCCCCTGACTCTGAGGGGAGAGGGAGGGAGGAGGGCAGATTTCATAGCTGCTTGATATTTGACAAACATTTCGTTTTTAAAAAGAAGCTGAAGAAAACAACCTAACTTTTCCTTTCACATATCTCTGCATTAATTTTAAGTAAACTGTATAAAAATTGTCAGGTACTCATGAACACTTAGATTTCTGTTGGCTTTTTTTTTTTCACTACCTGTCATACTAGCACAATGAGAAATCTCTTTTTCTTAAAAGTACATCATTTCTTATATCTGATCCCATTGTGGTGGTTGTAAATTCTTTGTGATACAATAGATAGTTCCTCTCAAAAATGGCTTTGATGCTCCTAATGAAAGATTGTCAGGTAGATTGTAGATGAAAAGGATCAGAAACTGAAGGACCCTAGAACAATGGAAATCTCCTTGTGTAAATGATTAGGAAGACACTCATGAATATCTTTTTACTGCCTTCATCAAAAATGCTCCTTTTTATATATTCATAAAAATTTCGTAATGAATTAATCATGTTTCATTCTCCTTAACTCAATTATAGAATGCAGTGCTATTAATTACCTTTCTGAATCCCCCCTCCTCATGTTTACTATATACTCCACTTGGCATCCCTGACAGCTGCCTTTGATCTCCATTAGCAACCATGATACCTGGTGCCAGCCCCGAAAGAAACCAAGATAAATACTTAAGACTGAATTATGAGGAATGGCGGCTGGGGAAATAGATGGAGTGTGCATCCAAGACACCTTCCCCTGAAACAGTGAACTACAAATGCTTTTAAAACCACATCTCCTCTTCAGCTTTCTTTAAGTCCCAGTGCTAAGATTTTCCTTAATGTAACCTACATTTGCTTTGAAAAAATAATTGTTCCAAGGATAGAAGAAGCTTAGGAGCAGGAGAAACCAGCTCTCATAGTCACATTACCAAACATTTAGATAGGATTTTTTTACCTTTGCAGAACATTTCTTTTACAAATGTGATCAAAGTTGTGATGCATATTAATATACCGCTTTAGGAAGCACCTTCCTTGAAACAATGTGGTGAGGTCAGTAGTATAAGCAGCATTATTCTTATTTTACAAATGGAAAAATTGAGACTTGGGATGGTTAAGTGATTTCCCCAAACTCACACAACTACTAAGTGTCAGAGCTGGAATTTGGACCCACATCTCTTCTGACTGTCTAGGTTCAGCACTCGTCACTGTAGCATGCTGTGAATCTGAAAAAATAATGATTTTAAAAAATATTATTTATTTAATATTTTTAGTTTTCAACAATGATTTCCACAAGATTTTGAGTTACAAATTTTCTCCCCATTTTTACCCTCCCCCCCACGCCAAGATGGCATATATTCTGATTGTCCCGTTCCCCAGTCAGCCCTCCCTTCTGTCACCCCACTCCCCCCATCCCCTTTTCCCTTACTTTCTTGTAGGGAAAGATAGATTTCTATGTCCCATTGTCTGTATATCTTATTTCCCAGTTGCATGCAAAAACACCTTTTTTTTGAACATCTGCTTTTAAAACTTTGAGTTCCAGATTCTCTCCCCTCTTCCCTCCCCACCGACATTCCCTAAAAAGGCAAGCAATTCAACATAGGCCACACATGTATCATTATGCAAAACCCTTCCATAATACTCATGTTGTGATAGACTAACTATATTTTGCTACCTCCTGTCCTGTCCCCCTTTATTCAGTTTTCTCCCTTGACGCTGTCCCTTTTCAAGTGTTTGCTTTTGATTACCTCCTCCCCCATCTGCCCTCCGTTCTATCATCCCCCCTTTTTTATCCCTTTCCCCTTACTTTCCTATGGAGTAAGATACCCAATTGAATGTGTACGTTATTCCCTCCTCAAGTCAAATCCGATGAGGGTAAGATTCACTCATTCCCCTTCACCTGCCCCCTCTTCCCTTTCAACAGAACTGCTTTTTTTTTTTGCCACTTTTATGTGAGATAATTTACCTCATTCTATCTTTCCCTTTATTCCTCTCTCAATATATTCCTCTCTCATCCTTTAATTTGATTTTATTTTTTAGATATCATCCCTTCATATTCAACTCACCCTGTGCCCTCTGTGTGTGTATATATATATATATATACACACACACATATACATATATATACACACACATATATACATATATATGTATATCTATATGTATATATATATACATATGTGTGTGTATCTATCTATCTATCTATCTATATATATATATACACATATATATGTTCCATTCAGCTACCCTAATACTGAGAAAGTTCTCATGAATTACACACATCATCTTTCCATGTAGGAATGTAAACAAAACAGTTCAACTTTAGTGAGTTCCTTATGATTTCTCTTTCTTGTTTACCTTTTCATGCTTCTCTTGATTCTTGTGTTTGAAAGTCAAATTTTCTATTCAGCTCTGGTCTTTTCACTGAGAAAGCTTGAAAGTCCTCTATTTTATTGAAAGTCCATATTTTGCTTTGGAGCATGGTATTCAGTTTTGCTGGGTAGGTGATTCTTGGTTTTAATTATAGCTCCTTTAACCTCCAGAATATCATATTCCAAGCCCTTCGATCCCCTAATGTAGAAGCCGCCAGATCTTGTGTTATCCTGATTGTGTTTCCACAATACTCAAATTGTTTCTTTCTGCCTGCTTGCAGTATTTTCTCCCTGATCTGGGAGCTCTGGAATTTGGCAACAATATTCCTAGGAGTTTTCTTTTTGGGATCTTTTTCAGGAGGCGATTGGTGGACTCTTTCAATTTCTATTTTATCTTTTGGTTATTAGAATATTAGGGTAGTTTTCCTGGATAATTTCTTGAAAGATGATATCTAGGCTCTTTTTTTGATCATGGCTTTCAGGTAGTCCAGTCATTTTTAAATTATCTGTCCTGGATCTGTTTTCCAGGTCAGTGGTTTTTCCAATGAGATATTTCACATTGTCTTCCATTTTTCATTCCTTTGGTTCTGTTTTATAATATCTTGATTTCTCATAAAGTCACTAGCTTCCACTTGCTCCAATCTAATTTTTAAGGTGGTATTTTCTTCAGTGGTCTATTGGATCTCCTTTTCCATTTGGCTTAATTCTGCCTTTCTTTCTTTTTTTTCCTTTTTTTTTTCTTTTTGCAGGGCAATTGGGGTTAAGTGACTTGCCCAAGGTCACACAGCTAGTACATGTGTCAAGTGTCTGAGGCCAGATTTGAACTCAGGTCCTCCTGACTCCAGGGCCAGTGCTCTACTCACTATGCCGCCTCGCTGCCCCTAATTCTTCCTTTCAAGGCATTCTTCTCATTGGCTTTTTGGAGCTCTTTTACCATTTGAGTTAGTCTATTTTTTAAGGTGTTATTTTCTTCAGTATTTTGGGGGGTCTCCTTTAGCAAGTCATTGACTTATTTTTCATGGTTTTCTCACATCATTCTCATTTCCCTTCCCAATTTTTCCTCTACTTTTCTAACTTGCTCTTTCAACTCCTTTTTGAGCTCTTCCATGGCCTGAGACCAATTCATATTTTTCTTGGAAGCTTTTGATGTGGGCTCTTTGACTTTGTTGACTTCTCCTGGCTTTATGTTTTGCTCTTGTCACCAAAAAAAAAATTCTGAAGTCTGAGTCTGAATCTGAGACCATTTTCACTGCCTGTTCATGTTCCCAGCCAACTACTTGACCTTTGAGCTATTTGTCAGGATATGACTGCTTGTAGAGTAGAGAGTACTTTGTCCCAAGTTTGAGAGGCTGCGCTGCTGTTTTCAGAGCTACTTCTACACAGCAAGCTTTGTCACAGCTGCGCTCCTTCTCCCCCAAGAACTGCCCACCCGGACGGCGACTCAGATCCAAGCAGGCTCTGCACTCCTGCTCTGATCCACCTCTTAACTCCTCCCACCAGGTGGGCCTGGGGCCAGAAGCAACTGCAGCTAGAACTCTGGAAGCAGCCCCAGAGCTGCACTGCCTCCCCCACCCCTGGGGCAGTAGCCAACTGCTAGCTCCTTTCACTCTGTCCCAGAAGTATTTCCCCCGTAACCTGGCATTTTTGGGTTGAGAAGTCTGGTAACTGCCACAGCTCACTGATTCAGGGCACTATGCCTGTTCCGCCCAGCTCCTGGTCTGGTTGGTACTGGTGGGGCCCACACTGAGCTGTGCTCTGCTCTGCCTCCAGCTCTGTGCAATAGACCCTTCCCAGTGATCATCCAGGCTGTCCTGGGCTGGAGCCCTGCTTCCCTCTGCTATTTCATGGGTTCTGCAGCTCTAGAATTTGTTCAGAGCCATTTTTTTAGGTGTTTGGAGGGCGTTGGGGGAGTGCTTAAGCAAGTCCCTGCTTTCCAGTTGCCATCTTGGCTCCAACCCCCAATGATGATTTTTTTCAAAAAGTCAACAAGCATTTATTGAGCACCTACTGTTTTTTTTCCAAATCCTTTCTCTGACCCACACCTTCTCAGTGCTCCTGTGACAGAGGAGCTTCCAATTTACATTGGTGGGGGGAACTTTCCAGGCATTTAATCAACAAGCCTTTCTTCAGTGCCTTCTTTGTTCCAGGCACAGTGCTAAGTATTAGGGATGCAAAGAAGGGAAAAAACCCAAAACCAGTCCCTGCTCTCAAGGAACACACAGTCTACTGTGGGGAGAGCACTCAGGAACAACAGTGTACAAAGAAAATATGTATGGGACAATTTGGACACACCATCTTAGAAGGAAGGTGCTATCATTAAGCGGGTTGCTGGGATCTGAGGGAAGTCAAGGAAGACAGAGAGAGGAGAGCGGGGTGAACATTCCAGACATGGGGGACAGTCAGTGAAAATTCATGGAGTCAGGAGATGAAGTATCTTGTGTGAGGAACCACAAGGAGGCCAGGGTCACTGGATCTCAGAGGTTTGTTGTTCAGTCATTTAATGCCATCTGACTGTTCATGACCCTATTTGGGGTTTTCTTGATAAAGGTACTTGTTCGCCATTTCCTTCTCCAGCTCATTTTACAGATGAGGAAACTGAGGCAAACAGGTTTAAGTGACTTGCCCTGGGTCACACAGCTAGGAAGTGTCTGAGGCTGGATTTTAACTCAGAAAGATGAGTCTTCTTAACTACAGGCCCGGCACTCTATCCACCACACTACCTAGCTGCACTGGTCTCAGAGAAATAAGTTGTAAAAAGACTGGAAAGGTAGGAAGGGGTCAGGTTTTGAAGGGCTTTATATTTGATTCTGGTGGTAATAAGTTGCAACTAGAGTTTGTGGATAGGGGAGTGATAGGGTTCGATCTGCTTCCTCAAGAATATTGATTTAATAGCTGAGTGGAAGATGGACTGGAGAGGAGAAAGACTCAAGGCAGGGATTCCCACCAGAAGGGCTGTTATAATAATCTAGAAATGAGGCGATAAGATAATTGATACCAGGGTGGTGGAAGTATCATAGGAGTCAAGAGGCTGTATGTTACAAAGGTAGAAATGACATGACTTAGTGACAGATTGGATACAGGAGGTGAGAGGGAGTGAGGAGTCCAGTGCCCTGGACAGTGTAGTAGAAGAATTAGGAAGAAGGAAGGGTTGAGAGTTTGGAGGTGAAGATAACGAGTTCACTTTTTCATCTACGGGCACTTATGAGATCCATCAAGTGAAATAACATGGAGAGAAGAGGGCCCAATATGGAGCCTTGGGGGACACCCAAGGCTATGGGTGCAACTAGACAGAAGTCCAGCAAAGTCGACTTAGAAAGAGAGACAGGGAGGAGGAGAACCAGGAGAGAGCAGTGTCATGAAAGCCAAGAGAGAGGAGGGCACCAAAGAGATGAAGGTGCAGCACTGTCCAAGGCTGCCAAGGAGTCAAGGAGGAGGATTGAGAAGAGGCCTTTAGGTCGGCCAATTGAGAAGTCCTTGGTAACTACATAGAGCTGTTTCAGTTGAATGATTAGGTGAGAAACCAGACTGCAGAGACCTAAGAGAATTAGAGAAAAAGGGAGTAGAGGCACTGGCTTTTAGTGGCCTTCTCTAGGAGTTTAGCCAAAAAAGGTAGAAGAGGCACAGGGTGATGGCCAGTAGGGTTGGATAGATCAAGGGAGGGTTTTTTGAAGATGGGGGTGACATAGGCATGTTTGCTGGCAATAGAGAAGTAGCCAGGGGACAGGGAGAGACTGAAGATTAATGAGAGAGTGGGGATGACTGATGGGTTGGTGTCAACTTAGTGGGGAAGCTGCTGGTATAATCTTTCTGTGACCTATGGCTTTTTAAAAATATATATGTTTTTATTGGCATCTTTTGTTTTTTATATCCCCATAGTTTTCCCCAATATCCCTTTCCCACTCCCCCCAAAGAATATTTTTAAAAGACAAAAAAGGAAAAAATAAGCACAAATGATTAAAACGTCAAAAAAGTTTTAAAAACATGTGCAATGTACAGCACACTTGTGGACCTTCTACCTCTGCAAAAGGGTGAGGTCAGAGTGTCTTCTTATAGCTCTTCTTTCAAGCCACGCTTTTTAGAATTTTATGATTCACTTTTGATTTTTTTTGCCTCAATTTCCTCATCTATAAAATGGGAATTTATGAAGATCTAATGAGATAATATTTTTAAAGCGCTTAGCACAGTGCCTGTCACATAGTAGGTGCTATAGAAATGCTAATCTTGATGACGGGAGAGGGTGTTCTTTCTGTCTATTTTGTTGTAGTCATTGTGCATACTCTTTTTTGGTTTTCCTTCACTCTGCATCAGTTTGTACAGATCTTTCCATTCTTCACTGCATTCATCACATTCGTCATTCCGTATAGCATAGTAGTATTTACTTCCATCCATGCACCATAGTTTTTTTAGCCATTCCCCAACTGATGGGCCCCTATTTTGTTTCCAGTTATTTGCTCTCACAAAAAAGTACTGCTGTAAGTAGTTTGGTGAATTTGGAAACTTTCTTTTTATCGTTGACCTCCTCTAGGCGTAAGACCAGCAGTAGAACCTCTGGGTTAGTGGGTATGGACATTTTAGTCATTTTATTTGTATAATTCCAAATTGCCTTCCAGAATGGTTCTACTAATTCCAAACTCCACCAAAAATGTACCAGTGTGCCTACCTTCAGAGAGAGAGAGAGAGAGAGAGAGAGAGAGAGAGAGAGAGAGAGAGAGAATTGTGAAGTAAAACTACCTGACCCATCAGCCACATCTGCGCATAGTATGAGGCATTGTCCACCATTGTCCCTCACCTCTCCAGGGAAATGAGGGAGTGTTCAGTTTCAATTCATTGTTCTTTGCATTTAAATAGGTGTAGTCGTGTGTTGTTGAGTCATTTTTCAGTTGTGTCCAAGTCTTCGTCACCTCATTTGGGGTTTTCTCGGCAAAGACACTGGAGTGGTTTGCCATTTCCTTCTCCAGCTCATTTTACAATAGAGAAAACTGAGACAAATAGGATTAAGTGACTTACCCAGGGTCACACAGCTAGTAAGCGTCTGAAGCCAGATCTGAACTCAGGGAGTGAGACTCCCTGACCCTAGGCCCAGCCCCCTGTGCACTGCGCCATCTAATGCCATTGTGTGTATTGTTTCATTCTGCTTACTTTATCCTGTGTCAGTTATACAAATCTTCTTGTGTTTTTCTGAATTCCTTATTTATGGTCTCTTGAGGCATTAGTATTCCATTATGTTGAAACATCACAACTACAGAGATTTCCCAATCAATGAACCCTCCATTTTGTTTCTAATTCTTTGCTAACACACACACACACACACACACACACACACACACACACACACACACCACACACACACCCTTGCTATGAATAATTTATTATAAATGAGACCAGACCTTTCTTTCTGTTTTTGACCTCCCTGAACTTTGTGCCCAACATTAGAAACCCCTGTGGCAGGGAGACACTTCATTAGTTTTTGGAATGATAAAGAGTAACTCACATTTATATAACACATAAAGTTTACAAAGTGCTTCTCTCTTAACAATCCTAGGAGATGGGTTGTATCAGTCATATCATTCCTGTAATACAGATAAAGTCAAGGCCAGAGAGATTGAATGATTGACCTACATTACCACTGATAGAACTAGGGCTTGACTCCAAGTCAAGAGCTGTCTTCATTATATCCCATAGCCTCCTTGTTTTTGTTGGTGAGTTATTATAGGAAATAAACCATCTAATTGTACCCCTCCCCCTCCCCCAGCCATGCACCTTTAGAGAGGGAGGAGCATTGGGGGGCCACTGAGGCATTGATGAATTTTACTTGTTGCCTGGGCTCTATGTGCATATTTTTAAAGCTACCAATGGACTAAATTACCCGGAGAAGCTGGCACTTCCAGAGCAAGGCTCTGGAAAGAAAAGCCATCATTTGGGATCAGAGCACGAGAGAGAAGAGTGCACAAGATACACTCTGAAGTTGGGGATTAGAATGTTTTTGGTAGAATGAGGCCTTGGGCCTTAGGCCAGCTTGTCCAAGAAGGCATAGGGTGATAATGAAGCTTAAGTGCTAACCACTTATGTCTTGGGTAGATGACTTTTCAGTATTCTGAGTATTTCCCTCCCTTTCCCCATCTCTTCAGAGATATGCATTATAGCGTTAGTCTTTCCTAACAAAGAACTCCTTCGTACACTCACCGTGTTTTGGCTGTGAAGGAGGGTCCTGAGGGATAGATATGAGAGCTGAATCATACAAATGGTGGCACTGGATTCAGTGAACGGGGTACTAGGGATTAGAAAGAAGAGCAAGGCTTTAGACTGCTCAAAGCACAAAGCTGGGAAAATGGAAGCAGCCCAGGACAAGCTTCCCCTGAGCACAAAGCTGGCTAGGCATGACTTGTGTCTGCAGTCAGGGTGGTAAGCTGGGAGAAGAGAAGCAGCCTCTGGGAGGTTCCTCCTCTGATCTAGACTCTGTGTAATTTCAATTCCCCAAAGGTGAAATGATTTGAATCCAATTCTTAGAGCAAACAAGTGGTGGTATCTGCACGTTGGACTCTAGGGCCAGAGTTCTTTCCTTAACAGTGGCCCCAGGGAGAGTTCCAAGGTATTGGACAGTACGTAGCCTTCATCATCAGGGGTACCACGAGTCTGCGATGTTCCACTCATTTCACAACCTGAGTCACAATCTCTGCAGATCTTTTCTCGTATATCTTTGGAGGAAGCCAACACAGTCAGGTTACAGTTCTTAGAACTCTAGCTCTGATGATTAGGTCAAGAACTTTAGATGATATTTGTGCCCGTACAGTTTCTTTCTTCCCCTTCTCTCATTCATGTTACCTATTGATAAAAAGCAATGTAAGTAAGAAGACAGAAAGGGGATCCTGAAAATGTTCCCCTTTACTACAAACCAGAGGAGGGATAGATGAAGTCAGTACATTCTGAGACACTGACTGAGCCTGTGTCTCTAGGAGAATCCTTTTGAAATGTTGAGTCTCAAACATTCCCCCTCCTTCTGTGATGTGGTCTTTTCCCCTTAGATTAATAAGCCTACTTTGCCCTGAACACAACTGGGGCTTGCTTACCTCCAAGCATTTGTGTGCTCCCAGACTCTTCTTAATTGTCATGCATGTAGTGGCTGGGTGACCAAACCTCTTCCGATAACTGGGGTCACTGGACAGGATGGAAAGCTTTTTGGAGCAGATGCATGGGCACTCCATTTTTCTGTTGGCTCTAAGAGTCAACCTTCAGTTCTGCACAGAGCACAGGGCAATGATTTGGAAGGAGTGCTGAATCCTTTTCACTCCCTTGCACCCCAGGATTTTTTCTACATACTCAGAAAGGAAATAGGTAGATTGACGAACTATCACATCCTACTTAAAAGCACTGGATCATCACCATCTGAGATTTGAATTGGGTTAAAGCTGCATTGTCTTTTCTGCAAGAAATCTCTACCTTTCTGATGTTGTTTCAGACATAAGCTTATAAGCCAGTGGAAAATATAGAGGTTCAAGGCTAATAGGTATCATCAATTCATTTGGTTCCAAAGTGGTCCATGTGATTAGAAGATGGATTTTCTTTTATCAGGTGAACATTAATTCTTTCACGATTTTATTGCTTTTTTTGTTTGCTTCTGTATCACTTTCATTGATTAATGTTCTCGCCCCTCCACTCTCCAGTGAGCTGTCCCTTGTGACCAAAAATAAAGAAAAAAGAGATAAAACAAAAGCAGGTCAGCAAAATGAAATAACACAATAACCTTGGCTTAGAATACATGTGATATTCCTCTTCTCAGGGACCCCTGCTGCCCCTCCTCCCCAAGAAAAAAGGGTCAGTGTGTTTTCTCAGCTCTCCTGTGGGGCCAGACTTGGTCATCATAGTCGGTGTTCACTTTCAGTCATTGCACTTTCCGATTCCATTGCTGTCAGTGTGTGTTTTGTTTTCTCAGTTCTGCGTGATGCATTCTGCATCAGTTCATATCAGTCTTCCCATGCATCTTTGAATTCTTTATGTTAATTATTTTTACGGTATATTAAAATATATACCACAATCAGTTTAGTCATCCTCCAGTTGATGGGCATCTACTTTGTTTCCATGAACATTAATTCTTAATTGAATACCTTTAATCAAGGAAAATGGACTCTAGAAATCCTGTCATTTAGCCCGAAGCAGTAAACCCATTAACTTTGTAGGAAGGGGACCTCTAGTCCCAGCTACTGACCTGAGACAGCACCCCCTGATGCCTGCCTTACATGCTCTAACAAAGGGCCTTGGCTAAAGTGAGTTAGTCTTCCCTGAGAGAAAATGAAAACGTGGTTAGAGAATGCGAATGAAATGAGTCATCACTAAAAATTACCTGCTGAATAAGTAAATGCTTCCTCTATCTCAGTTCAGGTTCCGAAATCAAAAGCTCCCATGAGTTTCATGTATTTACTATAAAATTCTTATGAGAATATAGATAAAATATATGCCCTTTGCTTTTGATTTTCTTGTTCTTGTTTGTCCCCCCTACTAAAGGTAAGCCAATATGTGTTTAAAGTTAATCAGGATAGCAATATATATGTATGTGTGTATATATATACTGCAGAACTGAGTGTTGTAAACTAAAAATAAAAAAAAAATCTTAAAAAAAAAAAGAATTGTGTCTGCCAAAGGAAATATGGCCTCTAACCTTCAAAGGCATCTTTTTCAAGTATCTGGTATGTGCTCAGTTAAGTTTGAGGGAGATGGAGAACAGGATAGAGGCCCTGCACTTGACTAGCTTACAGTCTGTTCATCCCATTACTCCAACGTGTTCATGTGTACGGAGAGGGTATATTTGATAGAATGGATGTATTTGGTTTATATTGCATTTAGATGAAAATACTTAAATTTTCTTTTGCTCATTCTCATTGGTACAGTGGACAATAACAGTTCACCTGTAACCTCTGTTTACTTGTTCCTAAGAATGAATGTCATCCTTTTGAGTTCTTTGTTCCCATTCCGGTTTGTACTACCCAATATGCCTGGCTTGTGTCTATAAGCTGAGTATGCAACAAGGTGACCATTTCTTTTTCTCTCTCCCATTAAAGGCCCAGAAGAATGGTACAGGAGGGGACACTCAGGCTGCTGAAGACCTTTTGCTTGTTAATAAACCTCTGACAGACCTAATTAGCTTGCTTATTCAGCTGGTAAGAACTTACCCTCCCCCCCTCCCCTCCAGCCCCTGGGAATATTATTCAAGTTGAAATTATTTGTACATATTTTTTTTATTTCATAAGGTTCAATGTTGGGTTTTACTTCCCTTTCGAACTTTAGTCAAAACCAAGTTCTGTGTGGCTTCTTGCTGAGGAATAAATGAATGAATAAAAAAGCATCTATTAAATGCTTCCTCTGTGCATTAGTGACAGAAAAGTGAGAGAGTCACTGCTGTCAGGGAGTTTACATTCTAATCAGGAGAGACAGACAGCCACATATCGTATGAAGGCATCTGCTTGTCCTTAGGGAGCAGCAGCAGGGCAGAAGGCAGGGCTCCTAGGCTCTTGTGGACTCTGAAATCCAACTCAGCAAACCCCAAAATTCTGCAATATTTTAAAACCACAGAGGTTGTCATTATAGGAATAAGTCTCGAATCAGTGTCTCAGATCATGTTCAGCTAACTAAGTAACGAGCACTGATTAAGCCCTTGCTGGGTGCCAGGAACTGCCCTGATTTCTAGAGGTAAAACACACACAAAAGAAAAACCGTCCCTGCCCTCAAGGAGTTTCCACTCATACAGGAAAAGTGGACACATGCAGAGGAGATGGGGGGCATCATGTTGAAGTGTGAAAAGTTAGAAGCACTGCCAGGAGAGGAATAAAGAGGGGCCAAGCTGGGCCCCTCTCCGCAGTGAAGACCATATCTAATGATTGTGAGTAGAGTCAGCTAAATATATATCTAGAAAGAAGGTGAAGATTTATTTAAAGTTCTAGTGACTTTCAAACAAGATATTCTGGAGTAAAATTCGTGTTTTTTGATGTGGACCTGTGATTTCATCATTTTATGGAGATCCTGGTGAGGAAATTCCTTCCACCAATGTAGATATGCAATTGTGTTGCAACTGATAGTCTCACTGAGTTTCTTTGGGCACTGAAACTGGCCCAGGGTGCCTCAGCCAGTCTCTATGTGTCATGAGAGGGACTTGAACCCTGGTCTTGCTGCCTCTGAGGCCACCTCCCTACCCCCACTGCACTCTACTGCCCCTCTTTGCAGAAACATATCCAATTTTTTAAAAAACCTTCATCTTTATTTACACAGCTGTAAATCAAATCAAGCTGTGCTCTGCTGGTGACTTTTTAAAAATATAATTTAGCTTAGAGTTGACCTCACAATCCCTTTTGTGGTCAACGGCATTCTCTGCTTCCCCTCCCGATGGAATTCTCCATCAGGGCTCATCATGATGGCCTCAGTCATAATGGCTGTGGTATTTAGCTTAATAGTTAAGCTCTTGTTCCATGATGTCCACATTATAGGGTCTCTTAAGCTGGTGACTGACAGAAAAAAATAGAAAAATAGTGAACCAATCCCCCCTTCAGGCTGACATGGTACCAAGCTGAAAGAGCCGCTGCCTTGCACGCATCCCCAGCTCTTGAAATGCTCTTGCCAAAGGGAAGTGTTTGAGATGGGAAGCCCCTGGTTTTAATTTGGGGATGTCCGTAGCATGGAAGGCGTTTTTTGGTTGATAAATTGCAATGGCCTCCTTGGAGGCAGAGCCGAGGTGTGCACGGGCAGCAGCCAGCTTAAGAATCAGCCCTCAATGAAGGGCTTTTTTCCCTCTTGTCTCAAGGACAAAATTAAACAATCTCTTAACAAAAAAAAAAAAAAGAACCACCTCCACACGTGCTTTACCCAGCTTTTCCATTTCAAGAAGGGGAAGGGAAGGAGCTATTTTACTTCCTTCTTTTATATAGTTATATTCAGTTTCTTAAGAGACTTAATTAAGAGATATAACTGATTAAGACATGCCTCCATTATGCCAGGATCTGCAGCATAAACCGTCTTTGATGAACCTGGGATTGATTACAGTGTTTGTAATAGTTACCCTGATTACCCTGTTTAATTACATCCTTCAAGTGATTGGACTGAGGGGCCGGGAGGGAGTCGCTGGCCCTCTCTTTCCTCCGCAGTGGCAGCAGCAGTAACAGCATCAGCAGCAGAGAATCAGAGTCTTTCAGAATTGCTTGTTGAGTAAGTGTCTTTCTCAGTAAACCTAACAACCGTGACAGACCATTAATGGGAAAAATCTGGCGGCAGTGCAACCACGGGCACCTGAAATGGAGATTCGATTCTCTACCCTAGAGCGGAACATGTGCTGCCTTGGGAGGCGGCTTGATGGTTCTGAAGTGGAGGGAGAATAGAGATGCGAGGCTGTCATTTTCTGGGAGCCTGGAGCAGATGGGCATGTCTCTGCAGGAGAGGGTTGTTTGTTAAATAGGCACGAATGCTCCCCCAAAGTGCAGAACTGGAAATCTTCATGCACAGTTTCTAGGTGTCGGGGTGGTTGGGGGCAGAGAGGCTGACTGCTTCAGGACACGAGTGAGCATGTACAATTTAGTCTTCACGTTTGTCTTCCAAAGCTCGTTTCCCCTCACATTTGGTGTCACAGACCATCAAGCATTCATCTGACCTCATTGTCAGACTGCCCAGGGCCATACACTCCAGCTTTGCTCATGTCCAGGCACTGGAGAGATCCCATCAGATTTGAGATCTGGAGGAGACTTTGGAAATCATCCAGGCTGCTTACCTCATTTTATAGATGAGAAACTGAGGTTCAGAGGGCTGAAGCGTCTTAGGCCCATATATTTAGAGCAAGTAAAGCACTTAGAGATCATCCAATCCAGTCATTTTAGAGATGAAGAAACCAGGATTCACAGGGGTTCGGGTAACTTGCCCAAGGTCCTAAGTGATGGAGCCAGGATTAGAACCCAGGGCTTTTAACTTCCATCTATTGCTCATACTTGTCAAAGTTCACAGAGCTGTAAACAGAGCTAGGATTAGTCTATTTCTCTTAACTCCTTTGCTAATGATTTTTAATTCTTTCATTTTCTAATATGAGAGGTTTTATTTAATTTAACAAAATATGCAGAATGGACTCATGCCTGACCCAAGTGACAGTTAAAAACACTCTTCCAGCGCCTACACCTTTCTTGTTCAGTTCATTTTGACACGTGGTTTTTAAACATCCACTGGTGATATGCAAGTCATTAGGCAGGGGATACCAAGGCAGAATCTCACCCATCCCCACCCTTAAGGAGCTCACATGTTAGCAGACTCCTAATAGACAGTCGGGTTCTTTTTCTGGCACCATGCTGTCTAACCTATAGCTAGAGAACTTGGGGCTTCTGGGTGGCCTGGCCCAGGGAACTTTCTGTGGGCTCTCAGGAAACATGGAGGAGCTTCAGTGGAGCCATCATGACCTGGAGATGTCTCCTGAGGATTAGGACCAGTGGAGCTCAGTGGAGTCTTGCCCCAGAGCAGGGTTCTTAACTTTGTTTTGTGTCATGGACCCTTTTGGCAATATGGGAAAACCTATTCCTTTCTCAGTATCATGGTTTTTAAAAAAAAAAAAATTGAAGGAAATCCTGCTTTCAGTTAGAGTGAAATAAAAATGTACATTTTTTCCCATCCAAGTTCACCAGCTCCCTGAATTCTGTCAGTAGACACCTGCCCTAGCAGGTCCTTCTCTCGGGGTTCTCCTCCTGTCAGGATCACCGTTTCAGGACAGCCCAGCCACCAGGCTTCACTTTATTCCTTCCCAGCCTCTCCACAGTTTCCCCAACTGGCTTGCAATAGCACATAAGGTTTCTTCTTACCCCTACCTCCTCCAGTTCTGGAACCATGTCAATCTATTCCTCCCTGGGCCATCTAAACATCCCTGTCCTTTCCCTGAACAAAGTGCCATTTCCCTCTTGGTGGTCTCCCCAATTTGCATGTGAGTTCATAAGTTCTCTTTTTATATTTGTATCATTATTGCTTAGCAGAGTGCCTGACACATAGTCAACACTTAATAAATGCTTTTTCATTCATTTATTTCCCTCCTTTGCCATTTATTTTCATTACCAGAGCTGTGTGATCCATGGTTCTGGAACTGCGTGTGACTCTTTGACATGTGGCAGTGAGAGTCAGTGGAGAAGGTGCTAGATTCCGGTCCTGGCTCCTCCCTGCACTACTTCTATGACTTTGCATTAGTCACTTCCTCTTTGCTGGGCCTCCATTTCCTCATCCGTAAAATAAGAGGGTCGAGCCCCTTTAAGAGGGTTCCCAGTTCTACTCCTTGAGGAGGGTGACACTTGTCAGTTTTATCTTTGTCCCCTCAGCACCTAGTGCAGTGTCTGCTGAACTAGATTGAATTGGATCTTAGAGCCCACAGCACTTCCAGATGTAGAGATTCTATTCTGTTCTGTTCTGTGAGTCTCTGTGCTTCTTGAAGGCAAAGGCTGTGCCTCATCGTGCCTTTCTGTCCCTCCCTCCTAAGCATTGTGACCCCAACGAGGCCCTTCAGGAGGCTTGATTGCACAACAGAGGGCTCTCCTGGACCCTCCAGGTCCATCCGTCCGTGTGGCCTGAGGTGCAGAGCCGCAGGTTTCCCACTTCCCTTCATAAAACAAATCATGTTTTTCACGTGACTTCTTCCATCCTGTTTGCCCGGAGCTGCTCTGCTCATGTTCCAATAACACCTTCACTGGGGATTCTCCTTTGCAATAAGGCTTTTTTCCAACCCATACTCTTGTCATCGCTGCCTTTTCTATGTAGGTCTTTGGGTTCTTCCTTTGATAATTTCTTCTACATTCTTCTGAAATGAGAAAACAATCATGACTCTCAACGCCGATACCCAGATACTCTGGTGGGTCTGTGATCTTGTTATTGTGGGTACTGCCTCCTGCTGTGCAGATTGTAACTCATTCATGCTAACCCGTCCTGTCAGTCAGTGAAGCTGCATTTATTAAAAACTTACTGTGTGCCAGACATTGTGCTAAGCATTGGTAAAGAAAAGGAAAAACATGGCTCCCGACCTCAAGGAGCACACATTCTAATGTGGGAGACAATATGCAAAGAATTATGTCACTACAAGATATGAGGTGTGCCAAATATCTTAGTGTAGTTTTAATTTCATTTAAGCTTAAAACTGCATTAAGACTTTTGGGATATCATAAATATAGTGTAAATGAGTGAGAATCTCAGAGGGAAGGCACTAGCAGGGGGAGAGTAGGAAGCAGGCTTGTAGGAGGGGGAGGAGACTAGAAAGGGCCTCTTGCAGAAGGTGGAATTTGAGCTGAATATTAAAGGAAGCCAAGGAACCCAGAAGGCAGAAATGAAGGATAAGAGAATTCTAGGCATGAGGGACAGCTATTGAAAATGTATGGAGTCAGGAGATGGAATATCTTGTTTGAGGAACAAGGAGCAAGAAGACCAGGATCACTGGATCACAAAGTGTGTATAGGGGAATAATGAGAAGAGTGGAGAAATAGGAAGGAACCAGGTTGTGAATGATTTCAAAAGCCAAACAGAAAATTTCCTATTTGATCATAGTAAAAGGGAGCCACTATAGTTTATTGAGAAAGGTAGCAACATGTTCAGACCTGCACTTTGGAAAGATCCCTTTGGAAGCTGTGTGATAAGGAAACCAAAGCAGGCTATTGTAATAGCTCAGGTAGGAGACAATGAGGATTTGCTCCCGGGTGGCGTTGTTACAAGTGGAGAGAAAGTGACATATAGGAGATATGTTGTGAAGGTAGAAATGACAAAATTTGGTATCGGATTGAATTCTCTGTCATTTATGCCCTTGTCCTCCCATTTGTTTGCCACTGAGTGTCCATTTAATGTTCTAGGAATCTTTCTCAAGTTCTGACATCTCGAGCATGCCAATAAAGTACACCAGCCATCCATTAATTATCCCTAGCTATTGCCACAGGGCATTATCTTTCCTTGTCATACGTGTCTTTGTGCACTTCCTTCACACCACTCTTTCTTCACTATTCCTTGTTTATAATGTGTTGCAAGGGCAGCTCAGTGGCACAGTTCATAGTGTGCTGGGCCTGGACTCGGGAAGACTCATCTCCCTGAGTTCAAATCTAGCCTCAGATACTTCCTAGCTGTGTGACCTGGGCAAGCCACTTAACCCTCTTTGCCTCAGTTTCCTTATCTGTAAAATGAGCTGGAAAAGGAATTGGCAAACTCCGGTGTCTTTACCAAGAAAAACTCTAGTGGGGCCACAAAAAGTCAGACATGACAAACAATGGAACAGCGTATTGCAGGCTGCTTGTATCTGCCCTATGCCTTTCCATTTTTGTTTGAGTGACCCTTAACTTGAATTCATACATCACCACCTGAAAAATATTGGTTGTAAAATGATGGGTCTTTGTTTCAGGAGGACATTTGTGGTCCTTAAAATAAACTGTGTTTTTCTCCAAAAGCAGTCTGCTCGTTCCTGTCCTTTTGTTCAAATATGGACGCAACTCTGGGCCCAGTTAACAAGTACTCTGTAAATTTCCTCTGTGCCGCACTGTTTTTCTTGGAAAGTGGATGCAAGTCCTTTTATATAGCAACGTTCTCATTTCACAGGTGAGAAGACTGAGGCCCTGAAAGGTTAAAGAGTTTGCTCCTAGGCACACAGCTAGTCTCCATCAGAGCCAGGACTGTCAACCACTTAACCTGGTTCAGGTTGTATTCTCATAATGTCCATTCTCATTCTTTTATTACCTCTTCCCCGCAAAATGTACTGCTAATACACCTGCCACACTGAGCATTTCCTCTGAAATCTCATTATGACCTCATCTGTAATGTTCATATTAGTAGACCCATGTTATGGGAGAGATCACCTATAAAGACCACCTGATACCTGGAGAAAATGCATCTCCAGGATGGACCCCTTTGCAGATCATTTCTTGTATTAAGATACCTCATTTGAGTAATCTGTATTGCACTACGTATCATCATTGAATTAATTAGGCTTTTAAATGATCAGGAGAGAGAACTTTGGTATACTTCCTCTAGTGCACAGAGTGCCAAATATTTATGGCTACATCTGTGTTAAAGAAAAATTGTAATAAGCCTATGGGGAGCCTAACTAGGGCACATACACGCAAAAGATGAATTTTACAAAGATTGTTAAAAACTGGAAGAGGTACAGTGTGAAGGCGGAATTTCCTTCCCTACAGGGAGGGGATGGAGGAGGAGGAGAAAGAGAAAGACAATCCTTCGTTTTCATTTATCTAGGATGATTTTGGTGGAATCCTGCCTAAGGGAAGAGGAATGAACTAGTCGGACCCTTAAGAATTCTTCCAGGGATATGATTCTATGAAAGTAGAAGTGATTATCTTAAAAAAATTTGAAATCTGTTTACTCACAAAGTATTAACTATATTTGTAATATACATGTTAGGTGTTTTATGCTGAGATATTTGTGCAAAACCTGAGAAATTTAGAGTAAATAGGTTGACTATGGCTCCTGAAGAAAAGATATACCGAGGTAATTGTTTTGACCTAAATATTACATTTCCTTGAGCTCTCTAAGGAAGAGAAAATTAGGAGTCGAGCTATACTGCTGGGATGTTATTTTGTTACCAGATAATTAATGCATTCCAAGAGGTGAATTATAGCCCACTTTCCCCTCATTTCCAAAAAAAAAGAAAAGAAAAGAAAAGAAAAGAAAAGAAAAGAAAAGAAAAGAGAATTGTTCTCATATTTCCAGGAAAGGCTAACTACTTAAGCTCCTCTAGGTCATGGCCTATGGCAGAATGGGACCATTTCAATTTCTCCCCCTTTTCGACTATGCCAGAGTAAGCTCATAAGCCTCCCCCTTTTAGGGTTTGCTAAAAGTTGTTTTTTATTATTATTAATCACTACAATTAATCAGACAAGCATTTGTTAAGCACCTACTATGTGCTGGGCCCTGTGGTGATCATTGGGGATACAAATGGAAAATGAATTGATGGCAAAAATAATAAAACAAAAGCAAAGAGGGGTTTTTTTTACATCTTATAGTAATAGCTTTTCCAAGTATTCACAGACTCAGATTGAAGAAACCTTAGTGATCATGAGTAGCTGATTCCAGCACATCATTCCGCAAATGAAGAAGCAAAGGCCCAGGCAGATGAAGTGACCTACTCCAAATCCCACCATAAGAAAACACCTCCTTCCTGTCAGTTTGTGCATCAAGTGAAGCTGATTTACCCCTCAGAGGAAATTCTGAGCTGGTCACCCTGCCCTGCTTTCTACTGGCTTTGCAACCCAGAAAGGTCTTCTTAGGTCACTCTGCTTTCATTTTTGAAGATTTTGTATCCAAGGGTAGCATTTAGTCATTTTGTTTGTCTTTTTCGTTTAGTTTTGACCACTCATATTTTGTTATTTTGTTCATTTCCTCCTTATTCAGAAAAATAAAGACCTCATCCCACTCCTCTAGTCTCCCTACTATGTGCAGTACTAGTCCCCAGAAGGTGTACTTAAATGTTAACTCCCACTTAGTCCAGATAACTAACCTATTCCTCTTCTCTTCAGTTCTCCACTGACTTGCCACTGTTTGGCTTTTGTTGATGATTGCACCCTTATTGGATCACATTGAGACTGAATCTGTTTTAGAGCAAAATGGAGGCAGTTGGGGGTAGGGTGGGTTTGTGTTGCCAAATCAAGTTAATAAGTGTAGGGGAAACTAATTTCCATTTATTTTCTATTTTCTTTCTTTAAGTTATTAGTTTAGAAGAGGGTTGGAGCTTTTTCTGTGAAAAGAGATATTTTCTCCCACACATTCTAAATAGTGTTTGCTAAGTATTTATCTACCTAAGAAGGTGAGTTATTCAGGTTCCTGACCCAATGCTAGAGGTTTTTCCTCCAATTGTTTCTGAAATGTGATGTTGTATGACTGAAAATTATGCCACTGCCTCCTATTCCTTACATTCCGTGTTTTGATTTGGTCAGCCATAAAGGGAAGCATCCATGTGCCAGGTTCCCCATCTGATGACTGACATACATCCCTAAGTTTTGGGCCATGGATAAGAAGCAAGCTACCTGGCCTATTTGGGAAGCCGAGCTCTCACCTTGGTCTTACTAGGTGTGTGCGATTTATCCGAATTATGTTTTCTTAGTCTCAGTGGGAAAGGCATGTAGTGGAAGAGGACGTTGGATTTGGATGGAAAGAGAGGGCTTGGGTTCAGATCCTGGTTCTGCCATTTACTACCACTGTGACTTAAACATTTCTATCCAGGTCTCAGGTTCTTCTTCTATAAAGTGAGAGTGTTCTCTTCCAGGAGTTCTGTTGTGTACAGGCTATATTTTCCTTTGAGACTTTGCTTGTAAATGTTTTGGAGTCACTCTTTCCTTCTAAGACTGGTTCTTCAGTGTCCCTGCCACTATTGTAACTCTTTGGATTGGATACTTGGATTATTTCTCCAGCCTACTTACTCGGTTCTGTGCCCTTCTAGAGGGAGTCGTGGCTGAGTACACATCCATCCTGTTGGTTTCTCCTGCTACTTTGATGGAGTATTGAGCATTGTGTCATGTTGGGCTCTTGGAGACGGCTTGGTCTGGTCTGCTCCCAGACTGGTCTGCTCACTGTCTCAGCATTCTTACATCCTGCATGAGGTCAGACTCCTCTCCTTGGGTTTGGGAGCTCTTCTTTCCCTGGTGTAGCTCCTTTTTCAGTTCCTCTGTGAGAATTGTCCATGTGTTGCTGGTAGACCTCAGGGACGTCTCTCTACCTCCTCATGCTGATCCAGGCTGGAAAAATGGCTCCCTGTGACTTTTTTCTTGGCTATCCCAATCAGGACCCCATCAGGTCACGTCTATTTTCTCTAGCTTTGTGGAGGCATGGGTGAGAGCTAAGCTTCACTTCCTCTTCTTACCATTCTGCTTTCTTGGCTCTGACTCTGCTGTATTGTTTATCCCCGCATTTAGGTTCATAAATACTTGTCCCAGAATTTAATGCTTTTCGCTCTTCTGTTTAGGAAATATCAATCATCTCTACTACAGCTTTAGCTTCCTCTGATACCCTGGGCTGCCTTAATAAAGCACTGCTTTTCCTTCCCATCCAGAAAGCTGTAGACTTCCTTTTCTACCCTTCCTTCTGGTGCTGGTACAGAATTCTCCTAGTTCAGCCATTTTCTATCCAGTCTTCTTGACATTTTTCTTACAGATAAGCTTTTAGGAGGCTTTCCTGATGATCAATTGTGTAGTTATACACTTTCAGACACCCAAGAGCATGAGCCATAGGTATTATAAAATAGCAGAGCTCCAGAGTATTTGCTTGCTGCATACTGATCAGAGAGCATGACCCTAGAGCTAGACAGCCCATGCTCCCATTGGCCTGTTGCTCTTCATTGTTTTGTAAAAATCTTGAATATTTCTTAGCTTTAAGCACTTGACCGATAAAGTATAATTTTGACTAGAAAAATAACTTAAAAATTTTGTAGCACTCAATCCACTTATGTCTTTCTCTTTTGATATACAGAACAAATTTGTTCAGTTTACAAGTAAAATGACAATGTTCTTCATACTTCCCATACTTCAGAACAACATCAGGGATTTACCACTAAGTTGGAACCTTTCTCTTTAGTCATATGAAAACCTTTATTATTGATGGTGAAACTCAGTGTACAAATACCTGTTTTTTGCACCATGATATATTTTACCAAGTAAATTCAGTTCATTCTCATAGAAACATCTGTGAAATTAATTAAACTCAAGAATGAAGCAATCTTGAAACTTCAAGAGCTATCCTTCCCCAAACTTTCTGAGAACAATGTTTTTTACTGCCAAGAGTTGTTGACAAGGTCACCTTCATGGCCTTATCTCTTGCCATGGGGTCCCCACATATACCATGACAGAAGCATAGAGAGTTACTGAGCATTCTGGCACCTTCAGTATGCAGTTTTGCAAATGATTAAGTGAATACAATCATCTTTCTCTTAGTAATTGATGTCTGTACACTTCACCAAATGATGACTATCATACTACCAGTCTATCTGAAGGAGATCAAAGCATTAGAATCCAGTATCGGATAAGGACTACTAACCTAATATCTTCAAAAAACTAACATGAATTGAAAAGAGGGGAGTGGGAGTTGAAGGAGGGTTTGGGTTAAGTTGGAGAGAGCTACCGAAAACCACAGTAGTGTGTTGGAGAGTCCTGAAATGAGAAGAGCCTCTTCTGTGCCTGAAGAAGAGGGCTTCCTGGCCTCCACTCCATTGTGTGTCAACCACCCTTTCCAGCCTCCTCCAGCCTCTATTTATCCCTGATGTCCATGCATTCCTTCCACTCCCCACAACATGGCCCTCCCCTGCCTCCCAGGTAAACACATGTATCAGATACCCTGGGATAACTCCATCCCAAGGCTTAACCCCTACAGGCAATGAAAATTTATCTGAAATCATTCCTCAATGACTAATGCACTCACACATCATCCTATGCTCCCCACTGCAGTGATTCTGAGCCCTGGGTCCCTGTTGTTCTACCCTTGTGCCCCTCAATCCCACTCTAAAACTATCCACCCTCTTCACTGTGCTCTCGTGAATGCTTTCTCCATCAGTAACCAACTTGCTTTCTTCTCAAACCTTTTCATTTCTTGCTCCCTCCATCTTCTTGCACTCCTGAGAACTGGACCTTCCTGATGACCCAACTTCCTTGTCCGGTCTTTGTAGCCCTTTCGCACTGTCAGTGGAGGAGGTGGAATATGCTTTGTGTCCCACTGCCATTTCCAGGCTCTCTTACTGCCATCACTCAGTAACCTGTCCCTCACTCCATTTTTCTCCTTCAATCAAAACTCTGATGGCTGTTGTCTATCAGTCTCTAGGACTCTCTCCATCCTTCCCTCAATTTAATGCCTGGCTCAAAGTCTTTCTTTCCCAACCTTGCCTTCCTCATACTAAGGGACTTCAACATACATAATCTCTAACCTCCCAATTTCTCAATTTACTCATTTCCTTCTCTCCTCAGCTTCAGCCACACACAGAGATTATCATACCTTGACTTTGTCGTCCTTCACAAATGTTCTCCTTCCGTATTCTTGGACTCTAAAATTCCTCTGATTACAGATCTCTTTGTTTTGCACCTGTCCCTCTGTCTCGCAACTCCAAACCATGTTTTCACGTTCTTTGGGCAACTAGAAGATAGAGTGCCAGGCCTAGAGTCAGGAAGACCTGAGTTCAAATCCAGCCTCAGACACTTGCTAGTTGGGTGACCCTGGACAGGTAAATCTTCTATTTACCTCAGTTTCCTTCTAAAATGGGGATAATAATAGTACCTACCCCCCAAAGTTGTTACAAAGAACAAATGAGAGATTTGTAAAGTTAGCACAGTGCCTGGTGCATAGTAGGTATTGTATAAATGCTTATTTCCTTCCCTTTGCTTTTCTCCTTGATGGAGCAAGATCCATATATGAGCAGTTAGTGACAGCTAGGAATAGGGCTGCACCCTCTCTGAGACCAGAGAAGAGATAGGGTAGGGTCATACAAAGTGTGCAGTCATCAGTCTGGAAGAATAAAGAGGGTACTTGAAGAGACTCATCAGACTGGCCAACATTCACTCATCCTCCTCCAATCTAGAGAGACATTCATCAGCAAGAAAGTCTTGCTTCCAGTTAAAAGCTTTTTCAAAGCAAATTTGAGCCAGGTTGTAAAGACTTATAGATGACAACACCTCATCATCATCTTTCTCTGAAGTAACATGACAGAACCCACTGGATTTGGAGGCAGAGGAACTGACTTAAGACCCCCCTGCCCCTCACTGGCTCTGTGACCTTGGTCATTAACTTCCTTTCACCTCCACGTCCTCATCTCTAAAATGGTGACTCTGAGGGTACATCAGTTCAAGACCTGTGATCCTGTAGTCTCGAGGTCCACTCTCTTGGTTAATGGAGGCATGGAGCTCCTGCTGGGCATTGTTCTTCCCAGCTGTCTTCTCCTCTGTTCCTTGGCCCGCATTAGTTTCCTCTGATTTCCAAACCGGAGAACCCAATGAGGAGCAGAAGAATCCCAGGGTCAGCAGCAGGACTAGGGCTGCTCTTGCTGCCTTGTTTTGATGCGGCCTTTCTAAGATCCACCAGGAGCACATCTTTGTTGGTCCTGCCACAAAGAAGGGACAGAACCTACTTGTGCTCATCTGGAAGGATGCCATCCAGTGCCCTTCTGAATATTGTAAAGTTGGAAGGGAGAGGGAGGCCAGGCTCCATCAGCACCAAAGTGTGAAGGCAGAATACGCATGTATGGAGCTTACAGCTGTAATCAAATAAAAATTACAGCAGCTAATCTGACATTTAATGATACACATAATCATCATCGAGCTACACAGTAATTAGGCACAAACGGTAGCGGTTCACAGAAACAACTATAATTAGTCTTACTTTCATATGGTCCAACCACATTTTTAGTTTTTCTCCTCTCGCTTTGTTAGTTTTCTGTAAACAATATCGATGTCAGCAATTTTCCCTGGTTTCTTGTATTATTTCATCATCATCAGTCAGTAAAAAGCACTTATTAAGTACCTACCGTTTGCTAGATATTAGAGACATGTTTTCAAAGAATGAAATAATCTTTGTATTTTAATGGGAGAGACAATAAGTACAAATGTAAGCTGTTCAAACATGTCTGACTCTTCGTGACCCCATTTGGGGTTTTCTTGGCAAAGATACTGTGGTAATTTATCATTTCCTCTTGCACTCATTTGACAGATGAGGAAACTGAGGCAAACAGGGTCACACAGTTAGTGAGTGTCTGAGGCTAGATTTGAATTCAGGTCCTCTCGACTCCAGGCCCAGCATTCTATCCACTGTACCACCTCACTGCCCACAAAAGTATAAGCATATACAGAATAAATTGAATAACGAGATTGAATAACCTCTAGAGGTGCGTGTTCCCTGAAGTCTTCCATCAGAAGCAGGTTGTTCACATGGCAGATACGGTATAGTGGAGATTCGTTTTGTAAAAGGGTTAGATTAGATGGCTGCTGAGGTCCCATCCATTTCTCAAATTCTGTGATTCTGTAAATATGTAGTTAAATACAAGGTAGCTTGGAGGGAGGGTATTAGCATTAGGAAAAATCAGGAAAGCCTTTGGTTAGAAGGTGGTGCTTACACTGAGTCTGGAAAGAAGAAAGAGATTCTCTGAGATGGAGATGACAGGAATGGCCAATGCTAACCTTGGAGGGCCTACAAAGGGAATGATGAATCAAGTATGAGAGGAGAGTCGGTTTTGTGCTTAGAATGATTAGTAGTGTAAATCAGAGAGAGAGAGAGAGAGAGAGAGAGAGTGAGAGAGAGTGATGCAATTGTGTGGAACCTGAGGGAATATGAGTCACCTGATATTATGAGTGAGTGGGGATATGCTTTGGGAATGGATCCCTAAGTAATGGGAGGGTGTGTATACCTGGCAATTTGGTATTTGCTCATTTGTAGGTACCCAGGGCATTTGGATTTACCCCATGGCGAACCTGGATTTTGGGAATATGAGGACAAGGAGATGTAAGGTTGTATGCGAGACAGGCATCCTCAGCCTGTACAACCAGACAGTGAAATTGATTGGCCACTGGACGTTATAACGTCCCCATGGGAAGATTCTGGCATTTGGGGGCATTGATGGTAAACCCTTACAGAAGTTACATCTGAATGTCATAATTCTATGCCCCTACAAGTCTCTTCATGAGGAAGAAAGCACCTGGGGTGAGGCTACAAGTGGGCTCAGAGCCAGAATGTCAACTTGTGTGTGAGGTTAGGGTCATAACATTATCTATACTAGTTCTAAATCCTAACTGCATTATGACCTTGCCCTTATAGGCATTTTGACTGTGTGGATATAATGCAGGTTGGACTTTGTTAAATGGTTTGCTGAAAAGCTGTATCTACTTCATTGCCCAAATTTTCTGCAAAACAGAAAATTAAGTCATTACTCTTTCATGATGATGTCATCCTGGTTCTTTGTGATTACTGTTTCACTTTCTAAATGTTTATTAGCCTTCGCTTTAATGGCACATTCTGGAAAAGCAGTTCTTAACCTTTTTATGTCACGGACCCCTTTGGCAATCTAGAGAAGTCTATGGAGTCCTCCTTAGACTGTTTTCATATGAATAAAATAACTACATAGGATTACAAAGAAAACCAACCATGTTGAAAGATAGTTATCAGCATATTTTAAAAACAAGTTTGCAGACGTGTGAGAAAAGAATCATCCCTATTTTAGAATAATTCCAGGAATTAAAATCAGGGTCATTGGCCCATAGTTTGGTCGTTGGTCATAGTTTGAAGATTCCATCCTCTTAGCTCTTTTTGAGAGTTGAGACATTTGATCTCCTCTAGTCCTCTGGCCTCTCTGCCATCCTCCATGACTTTTCAAAGATCACCAATGGCAGCTCCATCTTTTCTAATTCAAAGATAGAAATACTAGCAATGAGAAGAACACCACCACCACCAGACTTAGAGAGCACATTAAAGTGTGCAAAGTGTTCTGCGTGCATTATCTCATCCGAGCCTGGCAGCGACTATGAGGTCATGCAGACCTCACCTCTGTCTTGCTGGCTTTACAATCCTGGATGAGTCACTCAGTCTCTCTGACCCTCAGTTTCCTCATCAGTGAATGGAGATAAGGAAGCCTCTCGTATCCTCCCTCACAAGGTCATTGTGAGACTTAAATCAGCTAGTGTATGTGTCTTTGGTTCCTTTTCCTTCTTTGTTTCTGTCTCTAAGTATTTCTTTAAAGGGATGTTTTGTTCTCTTCTAGTTATTGTGGTTGTCATTTAGGCACTTAGTCGTGTCCTACTCTTTATTATCCCATTTGGGATTTTCTTAACAGAGACACTGGAGTGGTTTGCCGTTTCCTTCTACAGTTCATTTGACAGATGAGGAAACCGAGGCAAACAAGGTTGCATGGCTCACCCAGGGTCACACAGCCGGGAAGTACCTGAGACCAGATTTGCAGTCAGGGAGATTCGTACTCAGAGGATGGCAAGAGACTGCAGGACCAGGGAAAATCAAGTGTCTCTATTCTCAAAAAAAAAAAGTCAAGAGGATGGAACGTCCAAGACTCAGAGGCTTCCAACCTCCAGGCCAGTGCTCTGCACGCTATGGCACCACCTAGCTTCCCGCATGTCGTTCTCTGTGACCATCTAAAGGGTAAAAGTGTATTCTCCTGTCCCCTTTCCTCTAGCACAGAAATCACGCTGATTTTTTGAGTATGCACAGCTAGTATTTGGGGTGGGCAGATCGGTCCCTGACCGCACGTTGTCTGCAGCTCATCACAAAGTTCTTCTTGCTCTCGGTGCCAGCTTCAGTCTTCTGTGGTTCTCACTGGTAGCCCCTCATTGTCACAACCATGGCACACTGTGTTTTCCAACCCCTTTCCACCGCAGGAGGTTCTATTGAGGGCTCTTGAGGGAGGCTCAGTTCAGTTCTAGTGGACTTTCTGGCAGTGGGAGGAGGCTCTCTCTCTAATTAATGAAGAGCACATTCCTCCCAAGGCTTAATGCAAACAGAGGGGTGCTGTGTTGTGTCTGAGGGTCTCCAGTGGAATTCAGTTACCAAATAGGTTCTACTTAGTCAAGTCTAATTACCCTTCTCCCCCACTTAATACCTGCTTGTACCAGCCACATCACTCTCACCCTTGTGTTCCCTGGCCCCTCACCTTCTCTCCTGTACCCCTACATGTGTCCATCTCCTGCACTTCATCTCTAAAAGTCCCCTTGTGAGCACCTCTCTTCCCCCACCCTAAGGGATCCTTATAAAATTGCTCGCTCCACCCCTGACCTTCTCTTGGCTATACCAAAGCTGTTAAGACTCAAGCCAGCTGAAATTGTAGACGGTAAGCCCAGGAAATTGCCTTTCCCAAGGATGGGGCAACATAGGAGCCATATCCCACCTATAATTTTAAGGAAAAGGGGAAAAAAACTCAGTGGAGAGGTAGTATTATAGAAAAGGGAATGCACACTGAATTTCCGTATGTGGGAGTCTTTGGGCAGAAATATGGGGAAGGCATTAGCATTAAAGGATAGGGAAGTACAGAGAAGGTCCAGGTATCTTTTTTAAGATTTAGATTTAGCAAGATTTATTAAGCACCTAATATGTGTCATATACCATATTAAACATTTTACAAATATTGCTTCATTTTTATCCTCATGGTAACTCTACAAGTTAGGTGCTATTATTATCCAGAAGAGGAAACTGAGACAGACAAAGGTGGAGTGACTTGCCCAGGGTCATACACCTAATAAGTGTCTGAAGCTGGATTTGAACTCAGTTATTCCTGGTTACAGGTCCCCAAAGACAGTATATCTGAAGTGGTTTGTAATTTATTACTCCTGTATGTTCTGAACCAGCCCTCCAAGGACTCTACCATAACCCTGAGGATCATTCTTAAGTGAAGATGATTTCAGCCCTCCCCTACCACCCACTACCACAAAGTCTTCCCTGAGTAGTGGGTAAATTTCATTTATAGGAAACCAGTGCCCGCTCTCCCAAATGTATACCTAGAAGAGTCAACACACTGACTTTGTGAATTTTATCCAAAGTGTAATCATTGGTATGAAATCCTTTCCTGTCTTGACACAGCATTGGAGGCTAAAAGTAGGTAGACATGATGAGGACTCCCAAGTTTTGAGTATGAGGAAACAGTGCCAAAGGAGGAGATTGAACTGCCAGCATGGTTTGTCTGTCTCAGTGTATGGACAAATAGCATGCCAAGAGGGACACAAAGGGACTGCCTGCCTGGAGGGTCCGGCCAAGGGGCCCAATGGGGAATGAATGATAGTGTGTGTGATTGTGCTCTGCACTAGGGTAATAGATGAGAAAATGAAATTGGGAGTGGGTCAGCATCGGCCTTTGGAGCACAAATGGAGCACATTTGGAGATGGCAAGAAATATAGAACAAGCAAAGGTATATAGTCTAAAATGTAACAAAATGTCATTTGTATTTCCCACTTCACTTAATGTTGAAGATGCCGTGGTAACCACAAAGGGTTAAGACAACATGATGGAGAAGAAGGACTAGTAGGTGTGGTGTCAGACAATGTGAATTTGGATTTGAGCTCTTCCATGGATGTGCAGGGTGACTTTGGGCAGGTCACTTAACCTCTCTGAGTCTCAGTCTGCGCATCTTCAAGGTGTGTGGGGGAGAGAAGTAGATGAGATGATCCCTCATATCCCTACTCATTCTAGATCCTCCCCAGTTCAGAATTCCCCATCCTTTGCTCAGTGTGTGGCAGGCTCGTGGTCATCGGTTCACTGGATTCACGGTTGGAAGGGACCTTAAATCATTAGTAACAGAATTCTTCAGCTAAAGGCCAGTAGACAATTCTGTTAAGTGGGGACTAAGAAGTAGCGCTAGTCTGCTTTTGCCAAGGAGCTGGGACTCCACGAGCACATGCCTTGCTCCGCTCCCTCCTTCCTTCCTTCCTGCTCCTTAGACCAAGAGAAGGCAATGTGGTGCAGTGGAACAAGCACAAGGTTTGGGGTCTTTGCATCCTTTGGGATTACAGCTGGGAGATTCTCCTCATATGGACTCAGAGAGATTCAGAGCCCAGGGGGCTTCAGAGACCATCAATCCCAAGCCCTCCCCCCACTTTTTACAGAAGAGAAAGCCAAGCCCAAGATGGGACCTGAGCTCCACTTTGGACTCTGCTGCTCACCACCCATGTGATCTATAGCTACCTTGATTTTCCTCATCTGTCAGTTGAACCTGATGACCCCTGAAGGCTTCTTCCAGCTCTCACGCTCTAATCCTGAATTCAACATTGAGGGCTTTGTAATTCCCCCACATTTGGGACTCTAAGTTCCCACACACACAGAGCAACAAAATAATGAGGACCAGTAACTTCTTTTTAAGTATACCATGTTTCTTGAATCTATGGCTCACATGGCACACACTAATATGAATTCAGCCTCTGTCCTACCTGAGAGCAGGAGGCTAAGCTAAAGGACTCCATGGGGCCTTGTAGAACTGAAGACTTCCATGAATGACAGTGCTAAGGAGAACATCTGAGAAGAAGCAGCAGTGAGGGCATAGCAGCCACAAACATGCATTTCACTCACTCGGGCACATGCTTTCAAAGACAACAGGTGAGGTAGCCATTTTTTAAAAAGATGATATGGGTATTATTGTACTACACGTTATTTGGCTAACTTATTTTTATCTCACTGGGCCTGGAAGACCTGAGTTAAAATCTGGACTCAAACACTTACTAGCTGTGTGACCCAGGGCAAGTCACTTAACCTCTGTTTGCCTCAATCTACTGGAGAAGAAAATGGCAAACCACTCAGTGTCTTTGCCAAGCAAACCCCATGAACAATGGTGACGTGCTGTGATCCGCGGGGATGTGAAGTTGGACATGAACAACTGCACAACAAATTCTTATCTCTCTTTTTCTGACAAGGAAAATTGAAGAAAAGATATAAACTAATGACTTTTTGATAATTGCAGTTTAGCTCATGACTATTGCGGCAAATATAAGAAACTCAGGTTGTATGTAAATGAAACCACAAAGCTGTTAGAACATGGAGGTAGAGATAATTACAAAATCCATCATGCAGAAACATTGCAAATACAGAAAATTCACTATTTAATCCAGCAATCAGCATTTCCCTTCATTTATCTCTCGCAGAATAAGGAATTAAGCATTTTAGGCTAGATTCTTTTTTGACGAGTAGTTTAACAACCAATTCCACTTAGAGGACTTTGTCCTGAAGTGCTCAGCAAACACAGAAGGGCTAAATGTAGCCAGTGATGTCTACACAGTATCTGAAGCGCTCGGTGAAAAGCCTCAAATCCTAGCAGACATCCAGACGTTTTGAGTGTGCAATGCCGCGTGCCCGAAGCTGGAGAAATGACTCCTGGAGTGACTGAGTTTGTCATTTTCTGTCCATCTCTTTTGTTGTTGGGCAAATGCTGTGTGCTTGGGGGAAAAGTCAAATGCCAAATGTGACATAAGACTCAGCTTCATAGCTGGCATGTGGGCCAGATTTAGTCTTTGTAGCTCTGGGTGCTAGCCAGTGAGGAAAGCTACATAATCCTTTATGCAAATGCCGCCTCCTTCATTAACGTCTTGATTTGTTTTTAATAAAACTAAACTTGGGAAAATGGCACTCTTCTCATCCATGCCCGCTGTAGGAATGGGGGCCACGTAGTGGCTTCCAGTTGAGAAAACTCTGCTTGTCATGAAGAAGCCTCATTTCCCCAGTAGTTTGGGTAGAACAGGCTTTTCTTTTAACAGCTACAGTCGTGCAAGAAGGAAACTTTTCAGGAAGGAGTGATTTCCCCTCCCTCCCTCTTATAGTTTTTTGCTGTTGTTTGTTTTGTTTTGTTTTGTTTTGTTTTGTTTGTTTTTACTATTTGTTCATTGGTAGCAAATCAGATCAGGGTATATCTTGATTTATACACGCAGGTTCTTCTGGAGTGGGAAAAAGACATCCCTTTAGAATTGAGATGTTGAAGGAAAACAGAGTATGCCCTTCCTTTCTTTTAAACTTCAAGGTCACATTGATCTCATTTTAGCTTATAAATTCTGGTGTTCAGTATGTCTGCCTCCTAAGGGTGAGCCAGAAGAAAAATATTTTGTGGCTTTGGGGGTCATCAGAGGTGTCAGCCCAGGAAGCATCGGCTGGTGAGGAATAGAAGATAGATAGGAAAGGCCCTAAGAACGGCAGCAGCAACAAAAACACGATGCCCCCAATATAGAGTCATTCATTAATTCTGTGCACTGTGCATGCCAAGTTTAGCAAAGGAATGAGTCTAGTTTCAATCATACCGTGTTTCGTTTATTGACATCCCTGCATCAGTAGGAATGTAGATGCCTTTTGCAGTCTACTAATTCCCTGCATTCTCCCTATCAGTCTAATAGTATAGAGGCTCCATGGGGGAAAACATATTATCCCAAATATCAGATAGATCAATTAGGCCCTTGGGTACTTCTCAAGGCCATGGGAAAAAAAGCAAACTTCTCTGCTTGTGGATTTTTTGCCTTAAAAGCCAGAAACTGTTGCGATGTATCATTTTTTAAAAAGTCTCTTCTAATAGTGTGGATATTTACTAATAACCATCATGCAGTAAAGTTAGCAGTTTTGAGAATGCCGTTTTGCTTTTTTGTTTTGTTTAATGTTTGCAAAATTATCTCGCCAATGGCTCCCAGAGGCCTTTCCTGTACAGCATGTTTGGTAATCATATTACTGATCTAATGAACATCTATCTCTTATTGTAATAAACTCCCTTTATGTATAACCTCATTAATGTGTTGAAATAATGCACCCTTGGGGCCATTGAGACAATTTCATTGGAGCTTCAAAATTAGATGTCCTAATGATTCTATCAGTGTGAAAACTGCCACTTCAGCTCAGATGGTCCCATTTCCTGCAGTGCCTTGCAGTTCATGAACATTATGTGGAATGAAGAAAAAATAAAGGGGTCAACAAATTACTGAAGATGGATGACTTAAGAGAAACACCCCAATTTTTCTATTAACCATGTTATCGGTTGGAGTGGGTGAGTATTGTGTTAATTTATTAGAGCCAGAGAAGACTTTGCATCATGAATCTTCTGGAGCTGAAGTTCTAGATAATTAAACTTACAACAAAGCCCTGATCAGTGCCTCATCAGGGCATGGAGGTGATCCTGGGTTCTCAAGGCTGTGCCAGCAGAGCTCAAGCTCTAAAGTAGGTCCTGCCAAGAAGGAAGACCTTCAAACTGGAGTCCCATGATGGACCGTATCTGTTTTCTGAGGACTGGATCTCCCTAAGTTTGGAGCAGCTTATCAGGAAAGGGCTAGCCCCAGGCAGTCTTTTTTTTTCTTTTTCCAATTACAGTAATTGATGAAAACAATATAAAGTCAGTGGAAGAAGCTCTCCTGGTTTCTTATTCTATTGAAGTAAAGTCTTAAATTAGTTCTATGTTAATGTCATGTATTTTCTAGTTCTAAATTAGAAATAAAGATTTTCCTAGTTTAGTATGATTTTCTTTCCTAATAGGTTTTTAATTGTTTAAGCTATGTAGCATAGTGAACAGTGTTGACCTTGGAATCAGGAAAAACCTTCACCTGAATCCTGCATTAGACCCTAACTAGCTCTGTGATCCTGGACAAGTTGCTTAAACTCATTCAACCTCAGTTTCCTCATCTATAAAATGGGGGTGATAATATATGGCATCACAACATTGTTGTGAGGATTAAATGGAAATATATATGTAGCTCCTTGCACACCCTAAAGTGCTATCCAAATGCTTGTTATCACTATTATTATCATCATCATGGAACATAGTATAAAATATTCTGTCTTTTTCAGGTCTTCCAAAACCCTCCATATGCTAAAGTTTCTCATTTTCCATTTTCCTTCCCTCTGTGTGGATGCTGTACTTTTGATTAATGTTTATTTATGAATTCCTTAGGAAAGGAATTTTCTTATCTTGAAACAACTTTCCTGTGTTGTTCAAAATGACACTGTAGGACACTTTATCATTTACACAGTAAATAATAAAGCTAGTTGATTTTAAAATATAAATAATTCTGAAATTTTGAATAATTTTTGAATCATTGATGATGTCACGATTCCAGCTTAGCTAGCAATCGTTCCTTGGAGACATCAGGTTAGACACAGGCACCACAGCCTGGCATCTCATTTAAAAGAGGCAGAGATTAGGCACGTCTCCTGACTTAAAAACTTGTCTCCACAGTGACCCAACTTTGGATACTTTAATCTAGTTTCCTCTGGGTTGGGCTGTTTTAGTGTTTGGAGCCTTGGTTTCCCTATTTTGCTTTCTTCTGTTGTCTTCATTTTAGCCTACTCTTCTCAGTATCTCACTGTGGTCAGTTCAGTTCAAGTTTGGATTCTCCTTCTCCATGGCTTCCTTCACAGTTCCTTCCTTGACCCACCTGATTTTCCTTAAACTTCTTCTGTATGTTGTTTTCTTCTAGGAAATCTGGTGAAGCTTGAACATTGGATGTGACTGTTGGCTGTTCATCCCTCACTTCTCACTGTATGAGTCTCCAGTAAATGACCCAATTACTTAAGTCAACAGCCTTTCCTCAGTCCTCATTCTCTGTCATATTTTCTGTCATATTTCCAATACTGACCCAACCCATCTCTTTTTGATGATCCCCCCATCCTAGGTTTCCATGAAACTCTTGTGGTTCTACCTCCAGGGCTCAGACACCTCCTTTTCTCTGTTTCTTTGGCTCTCAAGCTTTCTCCTACCCGAAGGGTTCTGTTCATAGCGTTCTTCTCTCTTTATACTCTTTTGCTATACTTTTCATACTTCTTCCTTTATACTCTTACAGTCCCATCCAATCCTGTGGTTTCAGCAATCAGCTGCATGTGGATGACTTCTAAATCCATATCTTTGTCACAAGCCCCAGACCATCATCTCCAATTACCTCTTAAATATCCCCACTTAAACATTTCACCAGGAAATCAAACTCAATTAATGCAACACTGAGAATGTTATTTTTCCCCTTAAGAACTTCCTCCCTGTTATGGAAGCTGGAAACCTGGATTACCTTTTGACTTCTACTCTTAGCCGTATTGATTCTGTCTCTGCAATGTCTCTTGTATCTATTGCCCACATTACCATTTGTTTATCTGAGGGTTTAAATCTTTGACTCTCAGGTAATCCTGTACATTACCCTGGTTCATCATCTCTTTTATCTTTAACCAGAACATTTGTCTCCTCACTTGTCTCCCTGCCTTCACTTTTTCTCTTTTCAAATCCATCCTACCCACCAATGCTAGAATAAACATTGCCCTGATCATTACTCCCTCCCACTCCCCCAAACCTTAAATGAGTCCCTATGACCTACTGAATCAAGGCCAGATTGCTTAGCCTTGTGTTCAGGGTTGTCCAGTTAGCTCCAACCTTCCTTTCTAGGCTTAGTACCTGTCACTCCCCTTAATCTGCTCTAAATTCTAGTCAAACTGAGGGACTCACTGTTTCCCCAAAATGCTCCATGGTTTCCCGCTTTTGTAAATTATCTCATATTCTTTCCTTTCCTGGAGAACCTTTCCCATCCCCAACCCCTAATTCCACCTGTCCAGCCTCCTCAAAGAGAACTTTTTCTAAATTCTACTCCCCAGCCAGAAGCAAGCTCTCATTCATCTGAATTCTCAAAACCTTCTTACTGCACTATATATGTTATACTTTGTATTTCTAAAGAACACATCGTCTTTCATGTATTAGACTGTAAGTTCATGAGGGCAAGGCACAATAGACAGAACCACAAAAGACAGTTCCAAGAACTATTTATTGAATTGAATAAATGAATATTGTAGCTGTAAGGTGATATTTCAGAATTCCTCTGCTCTCCAGTTGGCAGTCATAACAGGCCATCAGAAAGTCTATTTTTGGAGAATTTTGCCTTCATCTTCAGAGTCATTATCAAGGTGCCATACTGAGAAGTAGTCTTGTACTTGGCTCTTGTCATTATGTCATATAGTGCTATGCAAAAGTTTCTCTTTTAGATAAATTGATGAGTTCAACCTCTCAAAGTCACAGCTCTTCCAACAGCTTGATTCAATTATCCCAAGGCATTTTTATATCCACCAGACATCTTTTCAACTCAAGTATGAGGGTAGAGTTGTATGAAGCTCTTTTTGTTTAACCCTACAAAATATAAAATATGTATTTGTATATATTTATTTCTAGGTACAGCTAGGCCCTGTTAGTGAGAGTAATGAATCCCGTGAACTACTTGCATGTATTTAAATTTATGTTATTTGAAATTATAGGTATGTAAAATATGGTCATTGGTTCCAGTAAAATGGAAATATGCACTGTGAATTCAAATAGCATGACTACTTCATGAGATCATTATACCAATCAGGACTTTTCTCTGTCTCCCCCTCATACATATGTGTGTGTGTATATCATACATGTGTGTATTATATACACATATTATATATACACACCCATACAACTACACATGTATATATACATATATGCACACATGTGTGTATGTATACATATATCTCCTTATCATGCCCTGCCTCTTGGATGAAGGGGTTTTGCTAGGTAAAGAAACCCTACAGTGAACCATTTTATACCCTCAATAAGTAATTTCTTCTTGACAGTTTTTTCAACCCATACTTTTTCTTAAGGTGGGGCCTACCTTTATAAAAGAACAGAACAAAACTAGATAGCATGCCCAGGTTGGTTATAGTATTTGCCTAATTTGAGTTCTTCGTCTCTCTCCTAATTTTGGTGCTCCTTTAAATCTTTCATTCATTAGTTCTTTCCAAAAGAGTATGTACTGTCACGGGGCAGCTAGGTGGCTTGAATGCGGTTGTGATAAGCTGGGTACAAACATTCCTGAGAATACAAAGCGAAGATGAAACAGGTTAAGGGCAATAAGCAGCACAAAATGGACAAGGCTCCCCTGATGAAGTCTGCCTCCTTCATTTCATGGTTCCAGTCATTTTGTTTGTCTCTCTGTAATGCTGCCAAGGATGT
Source organism: Trichosurus vulpecula (assembly GCF_011100635.1). NCBI lineage: Eukaryota > Metazoa > Chordata > Mammalia > Diprotodontia > Phalangeridae > Trichosurus > Trichosurus vulpecula. Next base: position 45,079,764 of record NC_050577.1, on the reverse strand, counting down.
CCTCCATGCCCCTAGTGGGCAATGGAATGGAGCTACAGGAAATCAGATGGCAAAACTACCTGTGTCCACTACCGAATAATGTCATTTAACCTCACTTAGGCCTTCGGAGCAGTGAGAAGACTGCTTCACTCCCCCTAATTGATTCTCTTCCACTCTCCACAGAAGCTCTTCCCAAACTTCTCTACCCCTCTCAAATACCCCACTCATCCTTCTATCCCCACCCCACTCAGCTGAGGACCTGTCTCCTACTTTAATGAGCAAAGACCATTAGCTGGGAGCTCCCTCTCCTCCTCCTCCCTATATCTTAAAACCCATTAACATCATGTGCCCTGCTTGTCCTCTCTGTTTCTTTCTCTAATAATGAGGTGACCCTTCTCTTTGCAAAGCCAACCCTCTCACTTTCTCTGTCAGATTGCTTCTGCACCCCTAACCTTCATTCTCTTCCTGTCCCTATTCCATACCTGCTGCCTAACAATTCCCCCCCAACTTTGAAAAATCTTCAATAGACACTCAACCCTCCTCATTTTCTCAGGCTCTTAGGAAAAAATACATGCTTTGCTCATTGTCTACACTTTCTCTTCTCTCCCTTCTTAACCCTCTGAAATCTGGCTTTCAGCATCATCCATCGCTCACTTGAAACTGTTCCGGCCAGAGTTAATGGTGATCTCAAATACCAAATCTGATGGTCTTTTCTCAGTTCTCTCCCTTCTTTATCTCTTCAGTATTTGACCATATTGACTGCTTTCTCTTTCTGGGTACTCTGTCCTTTGGGGGTTTTTATGACACTACTTTCTCCCGGTTTTTCTTGTACCTGTTAAACTACACCTCAGTCTGCTTTGGGAGGTCCTCATCCACGTCATATAGCCTAACTGTGAATTCTGAGGCTCTGTCCTAAGCCCTCTTCGCTTTTCTCTGTTTTATGACTTTGTTAACCTCCATTGGTTTAATTATCAAATCTGTTCACTCGCAAGTCCATAGATCCAGCCCCAGTCCTGCATTACCAGCTGCCTCTTGGGCATTTCAAACTGGATGTCTCAGAAACATTTCAAACTCAGCATGTCTAAAATATAACACGTTATCTCTCCCACCTCCCAAATCTACCTACCTTCTGAACTTCCTTCCATGATCTTTCCAGTCTCCAAGGCTTATAGCCTTTGAGTTTTCCTTTCCTCTTTGCTCTCCTTATCCCAGACATCCAACTAATCATCAGACCCTGTCTTTAAGAGTTTTTGCTGCTTAAACATTTTTTTCATAATGGAGGCCCTTGTTATGTACCATTATGTTATATGATGAACCAAGTACATTATCAAATGTGATACTAACAATGAAAATAATCAGCTCTGATATTAGAGTCCAAGCTTGCCTTCTCCCCTTTACTTAATGTTGAAAAATTTGTTTTAAAAATATTTGTGGATCATTTCTATCTTCAATCTG